>NC_090934.1:611064709-611367739 GCF_040938575.1 Ambystoma mexicanum | reverse complement strand
ACTCACACAGCACAGGGGCATTGAGGCGCTGTTACAGGAATATTTTTCTTAGTTGCAAATTTATAACACTTAATGCCCAGAGGTTTCTAAGCATGGACACGGGGATCGAACCTGTGTTGCTGCTCGTTGCCGCTGAGCTATCCTCCCATGACAATGCAGTTAATAAATTGGACATGTTTAGATGGCATCCACAGCAGCTGTTTTTAAGGGACTCGTGAATCAACAATTCAAAAACACAGAAGGTGCCCTGGCGTTTCAAGAAGAACTGTTAATTGGCACATCACCATTGGAAAAGCATGTTTCATTATTCAACATATATTGGAAACAATGCAGCAGCATGGCATCACACTAAAAATTACCAAGTGCTGATTCTTACTACCTGAAACAGATTACTTTTAACACAGAAAGAATCCAACCCATACATAATCTAGTTAAATCAATTACGGCAGCACCACCCCACATCCACCAAGTAAAAACTAGTATCCTTTCTGGGGATGTCTGCATTTTATGCTATGTTTACACCAAATTTCACTTTAGTGGCAGAATCACTGCGATATTTGGTTGAGAAAAGTGCACAGTTTCTTTGGACGAGCAAAACATCAAGAATTCTTTGACTCAATAAAAAACATGACAATAGAGGCACCCACACTGCAGGCCTTCAACACAATCAACAACTCAATACCGACCGTGGTTGAAAACACAGAGGGGATAGGGACTGCTCTCTACCAGATCAAGGACGACAGAGCACACACGATTGTGTTCACATCAAGGGCACTTCAGCCAGTGCAAAAGAACTATTGAGTCATTGAAAGGGAAGCCTTGTTTTGTTTCTGGGTGACTCTGCATGTTCAATAATATCTATGGGTGGCATACGTCATTCTAAGGACTGAAAATAACTTTTGTTGCAAGTACTCTCGGTGACACAAACAGCCAATGTGAATCCAAGATTAGCAAGATGCTCTGCCTTCCTTCAAGAGCACAACTACTACATTGAATACAAACTAGGAAGAGCCAATGTGGGCTGTGTATCGCGCATGCCCGTAGGAACTATAACCATTGCCGCATAATTTGATGCTGTTGCAAATATTGACGAACTGGACCGTTCTGATGACTTTATCAGTGAGCAGACATGGTCCAAAGCTGAAAATTAAGATACAATTCTATAAGAAGTAAAGGAACACGTAAGCAATGAGTGGCACATCTCCAGACAAATAGGCAAAGAGCTAAAGATGAACTGTCATTGTGTAATCATTCTGCTACAGAGCAGTTTAAATAGTACCCATGGTTAGTGTCAGGGCATCGTTGCTTAGGACGGTCCACCGGGGGCATCCCAAAATAACATTCACAAAGACAGAAATGACTGGAAACTACTGGTGCCCATCTACGGAGATGGTTCCTGAGAGTTTTGTAAGACAATGCAGGGTCTGTTCTCAATCAGATGCATCGTTGTCATAAGAGCAGCCCTGATTATGGCCATAACATCACTTTTCCATGTGTCCCAAAGTCACCTTTCTGGAGTTAATCACCACTTACTTGGTGATAAGAATACAGAGAGTGAGATGTTTTGCAGAAAGGGGTTTTCAGAGATTGTAATATCGGGAAATGTGGTACAATTCACATAAAACAACATTTTAACTTTCAATTGGCTTCATCCATCTTACCACATCTCTCTATCACCCACAAAGTAACAGTATGGTGTAGAGATTGAGCAGAGTACCAACATCCACCATACAATTAGCATTACAGAACAGCACTGAAGCAACAGAAGCAATGCTGTGCATGTTATTCACATACAGAACCACTCCTCATTCATAGACAAAAGTGTCCCCATTTGAATTGTTACTAGGAACCCAAAACGCCTATTCCTTCCAAACCCTGGTGGGTATTGGAGAATGAATCAAAGGACATGACAGCAATAGCTAACATTAAACAAGTCAAGGCCAATTTTCATGTGACACAACATTGCATGTAAGTGCAATCCGAAAATTATTATTGTGGTTAGGAGATTGGTTTAAAATAATGTTGCCAGGGTAAGTTGTATTTCAAAATGCTCAAGCCTCCACAGGGTTATCCAAGTGCTAGGTGTAGAAGTATTCACAACAGCCATGACAGTAACCGGGAGCAGGCCTATGTAATCAAGGGCAAGCCATAACGAATCTCTGATCACTTAAACAAACTGCTCCCTATGTGGGCAGAGACAACGGTTCCCATGAGCGTATACATCCTGAGGAACATGGGCAAGATGACAGGAGTGGAGTTTCTAACTGTCAAAACACCAGTACCTCAGCCTTGCTCAGATTGAAGGAAAGCGAATGCATTTCCATAATCCCAGTGAGATTTAGGTGAAATTGTTCTTCCCTTAATTCTCCACGATTCATCTTGCTATGATATTGAAGGGAAGAGTCTTGGGAGGATAGCTCAGGGGTAACGTGCTTGCCTTGGAAGTAAGATGACACGGAGCAACACAGGTTTGATCCCCAGGTCCATGCTTAGAAACCTCTGGGAATTAAGCGCATTATAAATAACCAATCAATCATCAAAGTAGGTCAGTGTACGACCCACTAGCAGTAGTTACGATACTCACTAGTAGTCGTTAGGTTTCACTAGCAGTAGATAAGGTATCGACATTAGTTATGGCAATGTTACTGAAAGGTTGTTCATGGAAATGACATGCCATTTAAGGAGCCAATTCATGGAATATATTGTGCAGAAAATAGGATACTTGCGCCCAATATGCATGCACGACTCGGTTTGTCGATTCATGGAATCGAAATTCACAGCACTTTTCCTGGACTTGTGTGGAATTTGTGCTGGCCAGGCACGCCTGTGCGAGCAGTCGAGGTCCTTGTGTGAGATTAAGAGCAGAGGGTAGACGTGGCCTGCGCAGAGGGCTGGGAAGGAAGCGGAACTCAGAAATGGGGAATACCTTGCAAAGAAGTGGGCGTTCTGAGGCACAGCCTGCAGGCATTCCCTCACACGCCCACTATTGCACTGCAAGAGACGTATTCATGGAATCGATTGTGGAATATCTCGGCAGGGAAATGCCCACGCGAGTCCTTCATAGGATCCGCCACCAATAGGCTGGCGTAAGTACACTTGCGCATAGGATTTTCAGCGTGCAGCTGGTATTGCATGTCAGATTTTGGGATGCGTGTACTCTATCGGGGGTTCCGATGTAACGTAGTGGTGTACGTAAGTTGTGTAGCGGGGTGCAGGAACGTTTTATATGGGTTTGCATGCACATTTCCAGAGTTATTGCTGAGTTACGGATTTTCATACGCATGTTGTCGGGGTGCCGGATACAGTTACACAGGACACTGCGCAGGCACCCCGAGTCGCAGGCCTTCTTAAGGGGACCCCATGCACTTTGTGAAGGGTGGTGTATTCACACCTGGGCAAGCCCGCAACGGTAGCTGATCTGGCAATTTGCTGCTTTGCGTGTGGGCGTGTTGGGGTCGTTCCAGCCGTGACGTGCAAATATAGTTACTCTGCGCTATCAATTCCATGAATACGCATTGCATGCATTTATTTTTATGCGCGCATTGTTGCAGAGTTTCCTTCTCGGCGCGTGGCCCTTGTGCAATTTCTGGGAGAAATTCAATGAATCAGCCCCTAAATATATAAATGAAGGAGTGATGTTGAATCTTGTGCCTCGTGAGTCTTGTGACACTGCTTCCCCATCATAGGAGTTGGTAAACCATGGCGTGAAGCCGTGAATAGAGAACAGTTGGATAGAGAGTTAAGGAGACATGATGCCTCAGATGTTTCTCCAGCGTTTAATCTACCTAAATCTTACCTGTGCCTCCTGTCTCTCTTGATTAACGTTGTTTTCTCAAAATACATTTCCAATTATGTGATTTCAATAGTGGTTTAACTAATGTGTACTTATGTAATGGTGGCACGTATTCCGGAATACGTCGAGTTCTTGATTATGGCTCATGTTAGGAGTTACTTAAGTTACATGAAAAGCAAGGCAAGCACCCATCATTCAGATTGGAGCCCTTCTAGCTCCAGTGGAATCTCCACTGGTGACAGTCGAGCTCTACAGACACATTCTGAGAGCAAGGTCAGTGTCCCACTAGTGATGTCAATGTGTTAAAGCATAAGGAAATATTGAGGCTGAGTACCACAAATTGAAATACACCAAACACGGGCTATGAAGATTCACAGATCTTTTATTTTGCCCACTTTACAAAGAAACATAGAAACAGATAGCTATCTGGCTCTCAACACCCCACAATGAGAACCAGCCTGTCAAAGAGAGGAGAGAGTGGTGGACATTTGAACATTCATGCTTTTTATACAGTTTCAACAATATTGTCCAGCCCCTCTACACGTTAATTATCTGCGGTCTAGAGTTTGTGCCGAGTTCACATACAGATTATACAATAATATGCAGAAGGATTACATAAATTTGCATTTCCATCAAGTTACAATGGTGAAGTATATTCTCGGATCCCACAGTAAGCCTTAGTCTATATCCCAACACAATGTAGTTCAGCCTGTGTCCACGCGTTTGCGTTTCATTGTCGCCGATGTGTATTCGTGGATGAGGCTTGTTAGCGCAGACAATACTGAGACAACAGTTCATTCGTAGTACAAAGTCTCTTTACCTGGTCAAAACAGTCGGCACGTAGACAGTCTAACCATTAACAGAACTCAAAGGTCGGGAGGCTTGGTTGCAAGCTAGAAACACAGTCCACCATTTTAGAAAAGAGAATCGTACAAATAGAAATCAAAATGGCGGATGATTCTAAAATGGCAGCGAAGTCGATCATAAATCGGAACTTTGCAACGCGGTTTTCTTCGCAGAGCAACTAGGCTTAGGCCAATATAAGTCAAAAGGAGGCCTAATATGATTTCCGTTTAACAAATGGGCTTGACACCAGGAAAGTCAGACTCAAGGTACTGTAGGGTATTTTGTGGAGATTTGGGGCCTGACGGTATTTTATTACCGCCGAAAAATAACTTAGCAATAATCACTCTTTGTATTCAGATTTGGCCATGTGCAACAATAATACAATGGACATGCATTATTTCAGCACCCAGACCTGCATATTTGGTATACGTGGTTGGTGGTATTTTGGTGAGCATAATTCCCTTGTTTTATTTGTGGCCCCAATGTCCAGAATCCCTTATCTTTGCTTAGATTTTTCATGTGATCACTAGAGAGACCTCAGACCTGCATTCTAGGAATACCACATTTTCCAGTGATAGTGTTGGTGTGCCACCATGGGCGAACTCACTGACTTATTTACGACAGAGAGCTATATGTGGTAGGCTTGTGGTAATTTCCACTACCTTATATACGGTAGGGAGCTATGTTCAGAGAGTCTCTCTTCCCGTTGGCTCATGTACCTCCAACAAGCTATGCTACAGTCACTCACAATTATTCATACTGATTTTGACATGCACACTTCTGTCTTAAAATGACCATTGCACTGTTTAAAAATCTCCCCACATCATCAGCATTGTAATGGTAAACAATAAACATCACCCGTCTGTTTTCAAATATTTTTCTGTATTATAAAAGTTGTATTTAAAAACGATCTCATTCTTTACAGAAATAAAATGGTACAGTCAAAGCATTGTCTGTGACACTCTGCAAAGAGAGTGGCGGAGAACAGAACTCAAATTGCAACATTAGCACTTGATTAAGACACGCACAGGAATCCTACACTGACTGCATATTACCGTACACACTCAGCTCCCACACTTCTCATTACCTTATCTTTTTAGTTGTTCTCTTTGTGAATGTGGCTCTCTTGGATTAACTCCAGCAAAAAGGAACGCTTGCCTTCTCAAACCGGGGTCATTGCCTGGAATTCTCAGCTTTTGCAGATAGGAATGCCTCAGCCAGTGGAAAGGTCCTTCTTTCAGCTCTCCCCAATCTCGACTGCAGCAGGACACAGGAATCTGCATTCAGTCAGGAGCCCCACAGCCAGGTCTTCTCCCCAATAGTGCAGAAAGATGTCTGCCTGTCTTTTTCCCTGATACTGCCCACTAAAACTTTCCTCTCAGCCCTCTGTATGACGTGTCCCAATGAAATCCATCATCTCTCTTCCTCCTACTCTTCAACAATAGCTTCGCTTATACATTTGCAATTGTTGCAAATCTGACTTCCTTCTTCCTGCAGTTACTGTGCACAAAAACACGGAGAATCAGGCAGAGAAGAGAAGAAAAAATCTGCACACGCATTTAAATGGTTTTCAGAGTATGCCTAATTCTGCAGTGGAGAACACATTTTATTAGTGGGTTATGTTAAATAAGGTTTTATTAGTCAGGTTAATTGTTAATAGGTTAGCTGTTAATTTTCAAATGTGTCTCTAGCAATATAGGCATTTCAGGTGAAAAATAGTGTGCATTTTTAAATGAGCACGTGTGCTTTTAACTGTAAAAATAGATTTGCATCTTATATGTTAAAATCGTTTTTGACTGAATAGCCTGTCTTTCCTTGTTAATCTGGTAACCCATATAGCAATGCACCGCACCCTTGTGGTGGTGCTGCAAAAAATATGTGCTACTTGTGCAGTATTAATGTACTCTGTACTGTAACACGCCAAATATCCTTACATATACCCTCCTTTTGTTTTTAGAACTTGGCTATAATCCAAGCCAATTCCTAAAAACAACTTGTTCTATTTTTTTTTACAATATAGCAATCCAACAAAATGAATATTCATGTGCATCAATGAAAATTTGCAATCAACATTTCATCTGAGTCCATCAGTTCATAAAATGTTCCACATTTGCCTTCTCAGTGGAAGTGGCATTACTTTAAGTTTACATTTTCCAAGTCAATTAAAAACAATGAAATAAAACAACTAACTAAAACAAATAAGTAATATAACAAGTTAAAATAAATAATTAAAATAATAAATACGTGGAACTTCATATGCCGGAACTTTTGTTTTGTCTCTTTTGGTATGTCCCGACCAGCGATGTTATTCGGTTCATTCGAGTACTCTTTCATCTTGGCAATCTTGAATCCACAGTAGTCATCTCTTTTGGCATTCCGGTTATTTTGTCTTCACCTCCACCTGGAGGCAGGCATCTTTTGGTCTTCATCCAGGGGACTCCAGGACTCCATCGTCTCTCCCGTGGGCTCTGATCTCGGAACCTCCGATCAAATAATGTTAATTGTCTAAATCAAAATAGAAAATAAACAAATTAAGTACATAGCATAATACTAACTTCATCCTTTTGCCAAAAATAAAACATGCTTGGTAAAAATATTTCGTTTATATTTTTTCTGTTTTTTTTTCTGAAATCAAATACAAGTTAAAAGAAAACAAGCATATATAAAACAGCATTCAATATTTAATACACTTTCTCTCTGCACACCAACCACGAGCTTCCGTTATATGTGCATTTATTTATTTATTTGTTTATATTATATATTTTTACATATATTACAGTGTTTATGTGCCATCATAACAATCAACTTTTTAACTTCTTTGTCACTGCCTCCTGATTGTACCCATTTATTTTCTCTTTTTGTGTTCAAGTGATTTTATCTGTTTCTACATGCTCAAGCCGCCTGATCTCATGTCTGGGATGGCATGGTTTGATTTGATTTACATGGACAAACTGCTCTATTGCTGTTTCACCTTCATTTTTCAAAATTTTATACACTACAGGAGAAACCTTATCTATAATTCGAAATGGCCCCTGCCAGGCTGCTAGAAATTTAGAATTTTTCTGTTTACTTTTTCCAAAATGAAACTTGTACACCTGATCCCCTACATTGTATTCCTTTACTGATGTCTTTTTGTCATAATATGACTTAGCACTGTCAGCAGCCCTTTCCAGATTTCTCTGCACAAAAGCAAATGCATGTTGCAAATGCCTCCTCAGTTCATCAATATATTCATGAACCGTGGATGCACTCACTAGAGTTTGCTCATGTGTTCTGTATAGTAGGTGTTGTGGTAACACCATTTTCCTACCTGTCAAGACCTCATGGGGGCTAACACCTGTTGCTTTGGCAGGAGTCAACCTGATTGCCATCAGAACCAACGGTAAACGTAAATCCCAGCTGGAACCTGCTTCTGCCACAAATTTCTTTAAAATATCCTCAACAGACCTATTGCTTCTTTCAACTGTACCTGAAGACGCCGCCCGATATGCGATATGTAGTTTCCTTTTCACACCTAGTATTTGCCATACCTTACTCATTAGAGTACTTGTGAAATGACTTCCTCTGTCTGACTCAATTCTTTGTGGCAACCCAAACCTTGAGAACACATGGTTCACCAGTAATGTGGCTGCTGTTTGCGCACTACAATCTGGTGCAGGAATGCACTCAATCCACTTCGACATCAAACATACCACACTCAAAATATAACGGTGTCCCCTGCTCGACCTTTTTAAAGGACCTACATAGTCTATTTGCAAATCTGACCATGGGAGAGTTAGGCCTCTTTTCATCAATGGTGCTCTATGCATTGGTGAAGCAGGTTTAAATTGGGCGCATACTAGACATCCTCTAGTATATAATTCCACATCTTGGGACATATGAGGCCAGTAAGCATAATCTTTTAGTATTTCTAATGTTTTTTGTGAACCTCTATGGCCTGCAGTTATGGCATCATGTGCATGGTGTAGCATTAGTCCTCTGAATGAAAGGGGTACTACCCACTGTATTTGTCCTGTTATGGACTCTCTAATCATGAGTCCATCCTGTAATCTGATTCGTGTTTTGTTCTTTAATAACACCCTCAACTCTTCTTTTCCCATGCAATCTTTTTCTGTTAAAGGATTTTGTTCAGGATCTATCAAATGATTATAATAGATTCCCAAAATTTGATCATTCTTTTGTGCCTCAATCAAATCTTGGTCTGGCGTGTCATGACTCCACTGCACCACCGGTTGATCTATCTCCTTTGGTGCTTTAGAACGTGTCACTGCATCAATTTGTATTTCACCCATTAAATAATCAATATGTAGCAATTCTCCCATCACAGCCCCAATCTTAGCCAGATGGTCTGCCTTATCATTTCCCTCCTTATCCTCTCCTGGTGTTTTTAAATGCCCACGAATTTTTCTCCAGTATATTGTTAAATTATTTTCTGACACCAATTTGTCTATGGCTTGTATCATTTTTCCATGTTTAAGTGGTTTTTTGTTGTATGTAACCATGCCTCTTGCTTTCCAACCAGGCAAATACTCCACAAAGCTATTCCGTGCATA
Organism: Ambystoma mexicanum; assembly: GCF_040938575.1. Lineage (NCBI taxonomy): Eukaryota > Metazoa > Chordata > Amphibia > Caudata > Ambystomatidae > Ambystoma > Ambystoma mexicanum. The sequence continues at coordinate 611,358,547 of NC_090934.1, read as the reverse complement.
GTCAGAATCAGTCACCAGGACAATTTCACTGAACTTTTTATCAACTGCAGTAGCAATTGCTTTATAAATGGCTGCCAATTCCGCCACCTGACTGCTCCTATCTCCAATCCTCATCCCTATACTGGGGACGCCTTCACATTTCAACCAGACATTTCCTATTCCTGCCACTAATTGTTTATTACTGTCATTTTCAATGTGAAAAGCACAACCATCCACATATACAGTTGGCAAATCCTTGCATGTTTTTTCATCAAAAGCTTTGTGTGGTGATTGTTCAAATTCCTGTAAACTAGCTTCCACTTCCATTTCATTTGGTATTTGTTCAGCTGCACAGTCATGTAAGTCAGCTAACCCTTGAGCAATTGGGCTCTTTTTATTTTGTCCATATCTTACTTCTACGGGAAAACCTTGTAATGCCAGCGCCCATGAAGTGATTCTGGATTGCGCTAGATTGCCTGATCTAATTCTTTTACTCTCTAAAAATTGCAAAGGTTGATGATTTGTTTCAATAATCACCTTTTCTCCCTGAACAATGGGGCGAAAATGTTGTAGCGCCCACACAGTGGTTAATAGGGCCTTCTCACATTCATTAAATTTCATTTCAACTTGGGAAAATGCCTTACTTGCATATGCAATGGTTTTGTGATTCAAATCGTGTTTTTGTGATAACACTGCTGACATACAATGTTCAGAAAAGCCTACTTCTATAAAGAAATCCCTGTCCTTTATGGGGTATGCTAAACATGGTGCCTTTACAAGACAATCCTTCAATCTAGCCACTGCATCAGACTGCTCTCTTTCCCATCTCCAGGGAGTATTTAGTTTAAGCAGTTTAGTCAATGGTTGAGTGATTTCTGCATAATTCTCAATGAACTTTCTGTTATAGCCTGTCATCCCTAATAAACTTTTTACTCCTTTCACATTTTTAGGATCTTTTAATCTTTGTATGGCCTCTATGTTTTTCCTTTGTGGATTTAGCCCATGTTCAGTCACTTCATGCCCTAGAAAGTTCACTTTTTTCTTGCACCATTGTGCTTTTTGCAAAGATACTTTGGCGCCTGCTTTCTGCAATTGGCCAAGCACATGTCTTATTTCATCAAAATGGCTTTTAAGGTTTTCATTTTTTATCAGGACATCATCCACATAAACTATTGTTCCTCTTTCCGCTGCATCCGGCATGGCCTTTCTCAAAAATATGCCAAATTCACTCCCACTATTGATGTACCCGAACGGAGCTCTAAGCCAGGCATATTGAGTCCTGTCAAATGTAAAGGAAAATAAGTGTTGTATCTCCTCTGCCAATGGCACACACCAATATCCAGATGTGAGATCTAACGTGGTAAATACATTTGAACCATGTATCTGAGCTAGGCCCTGATCAATGAATGGTAGTGGCCATCTAGATACTGGTACTCTTTTATTTAACTCTCTTAAGTCTGCACACAGCCGCCATTGACCATTTGGCTTTAACACACCTAAAATAGGCGTATTGGATGTGCTATGAATGGGCCTAATTATTCCCCGTGATTCCAAATTTTTAATAATCTCTGCCAATGATTCTAAACATGCCAGCGGTAGTCTATACTGGCGTACAAACACTGGATTTCTGCTACAACCTTCTGGTAGTGTGGCCACATGTAAATCAGTTAAACCACAATCATAAGCATCTTTTGCAAATACATCCTTAAACTCCATAAATATTTCCCTCAGGTCGTTTCGATCCCCATCACTGTCACATGCATCCGCTAAGGAGATCTGCTCTTCTACCATTCTGGAAAATTCTGGAAACTCTTCTGGTAAAGGAATCTCAGCGCTTTCCTCTAACTGTGTGGCTGTGTCTTTTTGTAGAGCTGCCACTTTTAAATATTTTGGCATATCAGCTTCCACTTCAATGGGCTGATTTCCTGTTTCATTTTCATTTAAATTAAATATTATGCAATCCTCTTGATGGCAGCACACTGTCTCATTTGAATCATAAGGATACACAGAATGAATTTTAAATATTCCTTTGGGCTGAGAGTCCAGGTGTTCTGGCAACTCGCCCTTGGCATCTACATATTTTTCAGGAATATTCCCAATCACCATGTTATTTAAATCTGCCGTATAATGTGATTTTTGTATGGCCATTCCTAATGGGGAGTTTTCCTCTAAATGAATATCCTGACAACCTTTATTATTTACCATGATTTTTACAGATCCCTCACCAATGTCTACCAATGGAATGTATTCATAATCCAGGCCTTGCTGTTTTATGGATTCATTCAGGCATACAAATGCATCAGAGCCTTTCATCTGCTGCCCATTTTTGCATTTCAGTGTTATTGCAAACTGTTTTGTAAATGCAGGAATAATAGTATCTTTCCTTATTTGTAATTCGATGGCATAAGGAACCAGTTGTGCACAATGATAAGCCCTTCTTTTGTCTTCAAATTCAGGTGCCGGCCCACCTAGGCGTGACCATATTTTTTGATTAAGGAAATCTAACACCATACACATTCTGTGCATGATGTCATTGCCCATGTAAAATTAATTTTGTGCTCCATTCACTATCCATACATTATGGTAAATTGTTTTCTGCCCAATGCTAATTTTAAGCATGCATCTGCCTGCAATTCGGTTTTCAAAGTCTGGACTGTCCAACCCAGAAACATATTGGTTTTTAATCCTAAATTTCGGGATTTCTTCCCTCTCCATAATTTTTTGCAACAATTTCTCATTAATGAAACTCCTTTCATGTTCAAGCGCTAAAGTGGCTTTTATTGTTTTAAGATAATCATTTATACCAACGTGAACCCATGGTTGCTCATCTTCCATGTGTATTTCTGCCAGAGTGGTAATGTGTTTTTCTGAATCTGTTTTAGGAACAATATTCTGTTTGCATGTATTCTCTTTTAAATAGAAACGTAATGTGTGCTCATCTATAGCAGTCTGCCAATCTTTCCTTGGGTCCAAGTATATTTGTACAGGTAGTTTTTCATTGTCGCTCTGATCTTTGTCTTGACACATTAATATAACAGTGACACTAGGTATGCAGCTATTCTGGAGATATACCTCCACAGCATCATTTGTTTTGGCAACGGTGTGACATTCATTTATATTGCTGTTTTGTGATTTTAGTTTCTTAGGCCTCAATGGTTTTTTGGTTAAGGACCACAGCACTCCATTCACCCCATCTATGAGAGGAGACAATCTTTTCAGGCAATCTGTCCCCATCAGAAATGGAATTTCACAAATAGATGTGATCAATACCTCTTGTTTCATTCTGTGCTTTCCTATTTTTATGTCAACCTCAGTTACACCTATGATGGGCACCTCCTCCCCATTAAAGTTATGCACTGGGCCTTGATTTGCCTTCACTGTGATCTGACTCTGTGGAGGCCTCCCTTCATTGATACTCTTTACCAGCTCCTTGGACATAATTGTGGCCTGTGCGCCAGTGTCAATCATAGCGAAGGTGTGGCATTTTTCTTCTACAGTGATGGGTGCATAATATCTGTCCTCAACTTCCTCTAATAAACATAAGAAATGTGAATTCTTACTGATTTCAGGGCTCACCTTTCTCAGGTCTTTTTCACTTTTGGCTAAGCACATTGGTAAATGAAAAGACATTTTTCCCTCCTTTTTACCCATTTCTGTGCAAGATATTTTATTCATTTCTCCATGTTCAGAGGTTTTTTGGAGTGTGGCCACTGTTCGCCCATCCATCTGGGTAACATCAGAGACCCCATTACAACCTTCCAACTGAACATGTGTAACAACATCATTCAGCAATTTGTCATTTTTTAATTCTGTGCATTTGTGATCATTTAGTGTAATACCAGCCCTTGCAGCCTCGTCAAGAATATGTGGCTCAAAGAATTCTTCAGGTGATTGACTTGTACCCTCCTTGTGAGTATTTCCTTTTTCTGTCTGTGTTTGGTCATTGTTTTGCTTGCCCAGGGAAGGAGCTATGGCATCCCCACTTACTCCCTGTTCACTGGTATTCCCCATGCATGAGTCATTTTTCTTAAATCTGTTCCTTTGTTCTTTTGGAATTCCTAATGTTTCTTTTTCATTTATGCAAATCTTTACTGTTTTATTTAGCTCTAAGTTAAACCGTACCTCTTTTTTAGAAGTATTTGCACTTTCTGTCACAATTTCATTTACTGGTACTTTCATTTTTAATCCATTAGGCATCTCAGAGTCGTTATGCAAAATTATATCAGAGCAATCTGTCATTTTGGCACTCCAGTTATCATGAGTACTTAGTCACTTTTCGGAAGCCCCCCGGTCATTGCTATGGCCATCAGCCCCCTCTTTGGAAGGTTGTTTTTGCGCTGTATAGAGCTTTCCTATTTGCTCAGCTAACATTTTCACTTGGGCCTCAAGGCACTGGAACCTTTCCATCTCTCTAGGATCCTCTTTCTGTGGCCTAGGTCGATATTGGTTGTTTTCCCCCTGATTGGATCTATTCTGATACCTCTCAGGTGATTGATACCGGTTGGGATGGTTTCTGAACTCTTGATTCATTTGTGGAGGGGAGCGGGTTGCACCCATCCTTTGATTATAGTCCCCTGGTGGGGAATCATTGTACTGGCGTGGACTGTAGTTCACGTTTTGCCTCATGTCCTGTCTCTCAGATTGTGGGTACTGGCCCCTAGGTTGATTTCCATTATCAGTAAATCGATCCACATATCGGGGCCTATCCTGATTACCATATATCATGGTGTTGGGATCAAATCTGCTCTGTGTCCCCAATGACTGGTAGGGACCATCATTTCTTTGATCTTGATTTTGTCTCTGGTTATTGTTCATACCTGCCATATCAGACCGGTATCTTACCCGGGGTCTATCCCCTAAATATCTAGGGCTGATGTAGCTCTCTCTATTACTAGGATCATGTGATTGGAACATTGGTACAGGAAATGGCGATCTTTGTTGATTACCCCTTTGTTCAGGTGTCACATTTTTACCTTGACTTTGAGCAGACTCAAGGGACATTTTGGCTGACCTGATTTCCATTACTGTGGCTGAGGGTTCTTTAGATTTAGGCCTAGTATCTTTCATTTTATCACTTTCTCTACCCTGACAATAGAGTACCTCATATAGCTTTGTGCTTTGATGTACAATCCATTCAAGGGACTTGTCACGGTCAAATTCACGGACCAATTGGGATATGATGTCTTTCTGTAGCCCATAGAAGTATGCAGTTTTAAACTCATTGGAATTTGAGTCAAAAGATACATCAAAACGAGAGAATGCTCTTCTTAAGTCTTGTAAAAATTGGCGAGGGGATGTATTAGGTCCAGCAGTAATTGTGTACGCGACTTTCTTTGCCTCCTGCAATGACTGAAAAGGAGAAAAATGACGCCTAATTTCTTTTTCAAACTCCAGCCATGTCATATTCTGCTGTTCATTTAATCCCCTTATGATGCTGGCCGTCGGGGCATCTAAAGTTAAATGAAAATATTGTCTGTACTGTTCCTTAGGTATCTGGAGTGCTTTAAAAATGTCATGCACCGCTTCTAAGCGATCCTCAATGCAGCATTCACCTCCCTTTTTAAATGGTTTGATCAGGGCTTTAATGGATTTCATTATTTTTATGGGGCTACTTGTTGCAATACATGGAATTGCACTATTTTGTGAGTCAATCCTGTTTTCAGGTGTATGAGATTGGTGACTGCCCCAATGGGAGTATCAAATCCCCCAAGGGCGCTGCAACCAAGTTCAGTCACCGGCCCAGTCACTGGGGCACTAGCTCTTTGGGCAGAGCTAGAATTCACCTCCACTCCATTGAATGTGGTACCCTGCCGCCTCTCCTGGGACCTGGGAATGCACATTTGCTGTTCTAAGTCCTTACACTTTTTAAGGAGTCTAGTTGCTTCATTCTGCAAATAATTATTTTCATCGCTCATTTTATTAATCGCCTCCTGCATGTCGCACATTTGCATTTGGCATTCATTGAACTCTTTATTTCTTTTGTCTCTTTCTTGAATCATTTTAATCATTTCTTGTTCTGCACTCTGGAGATCACCTTCTTTTTCACAATGTTCTTTTTGTAAAATCTGCATTTCTGAAACAACCTCATCTTTATCCTGCCTAATGTGATCCACTAAGGCTTTTAAGTGTGTCAATTCTTGCTCACTATCTTCAAATTGTTTCTTGCTTTTGGATAACTGAGTATCAAAGTCTCTGCATTTTAATTGCATGTCTTTTTGGCATACATCCAATTCTGCTCTCAACATTTCCTGATTTTTACTTGCCCCATCTAATTCAGTCTTTAACCTGTTAATTAGCTGAGTATCATTCTCTTGCATTCGCAGGGACTTGTTTAAAATAAACCATATTTTGCCGCATAGCCGTATTAAACAGTCTTTCTCTGCACTTTTATCGGCTGCATTCAATAATCTTGTAAGGCAGACCTGAATTATGCTGCCTTCTGCAAAAATATTGTCTAGTTTTTCTTTCTGCACCTCACCCTGGATGCGGTTACTCCATTCTAACGTGCTCTTCGAAGACCAATTCCCATGTGCAAATAACTTTGCCTCTAAATATTGCACTAGATCTGAGAATGTGGTTTCCCTTTGTGACATTCTGAAATTCGTTTTTAGTGGCACTCTGCTATTATAAAATGGGTTCCCTTTAATGTGCAAATGGCAGTGTGAGACACGCTTGCCACGCCCAGTAGGTACTCTATGATCACTTTCCCGGCCTGCAACGCACCATAAATATGTAGGGTATTTTGTGGAGATTTGGGGCCTGACGGTATTTTATTACCGCCGAAAAATAACTTAGCAATAATCACTCTTTGTATTCAGATTTGGCCATGTGCAACAATAATACAATGGACATGCATTATTTCAGCACCCAGACCTGCATATTTGGTATACGTGGTTGGTGGTATTTTGGTGAGCATAATTCCCTTGTTTTATTTGTGGCCCCAATGTCCAGAATCCCTTATCTTTGCTTAGATTTTTCGTGTGATCACTAGAGAGACCTCAGACCTGCATTCTAGGAATACCACATTTTCCAGTGATAGTGTTGGTGTGCCACCATGGGCGAACTCACTGACTTATTTACGACAGAGAGCTATATGTGGTAGTCTTGTGGTAATTTCCACTACCTTATATACGGTAGGGAGCTATGTTCAGAGAGTCTCTCTTCCCGTTGGCTCATGTACCTCCAACAAGCTATGCTACAGTCACTCACAATTATTCATACTGATTTTGACATGCACACTTCTGTCTTAAAATGACCATTGCACTGTTTAAAAATCTCCCCACATCATCAGCATTGTAATGGTAAACAATAAACATCACCCGTCTGTTTTCAAATATTTTTCTGTATTATAAAAGTTGTATTTAAAAACGATCTCATTCTTTACAGAAATAAAATGGTACAGTCAAAGCATTGTCTGTGACACTCTGCAAAGAGAGTGGCGGAGAACAGAACTCAAATTGCAACATTAGCACTTGATTAAGACACGCACAGGAATCCTACACTGACTGCATATTACCGTACACACTCAGCTCCCACACTTCTCATTACCTTATCTTTTTAGTTGTTCTCTTTGTGAATGTGGCTCTCTTGGATTAACTCCAGCAAAAAGGAACGCTTGCCTTCTCAAACCGGGGTCATTGCCTGGAATTCTCAGCTTTTGCAGATAGGAATGCCTCAGCCAGTGGAAAGGTCCTTCTTTCAGCTCTCCCCAATCTCGACTGCAGCAGGACACAGGAATCTGCATTCAGTCAGGAGCCCCACAGCCAGGTCTTCTCCCCAATAGTGCAGAAAGATGTCTGCCTGTCTTTTTCCCTGATACTGCCCACTAAAACTTTCCTCTCAGCCCTCTGTATGACGTGTCCCAATGAAATCCATCATCTCTCTTCCTCCTACTCTTCAACAATAGCTTCGCTTATACATTTGCAATTGTTGCAAATCTGACTTCCTTCTTCCTGCAGTTACTGTGCACAAAAACACGGAGAATCAGGCAGAGAAGAGAAGAAAAAAATCTGCACACGCATTTAAATGGTTTTCAGAGTATGCCTAATTCTGCAGTGGAGAACACATTTTATTAGTGGGTTATGTTAAATAAGGTTTTATTAGTCAGGTTAATTGTTAATAGGTTAGCTGTTAATTTTCAAATGTGTCTCTAGCAATATAGGCATTTCAGGTGAAAAATAGTGTGCATTTTTAAATGAGCACGTGTGCTTTTAACTGTAAAAATAGATTTGCATCTTATATGTTAAAATCGTTTTTGACTGAATAGCCTGTCTTTTCTTGTTAATCTGGTAACCCATATAGCAATGCACCGCACCCTTGTGGTGGTGCTGCAAAAAATATGTGCTACTTGTGCAGTATTACTGTACTCTGTACTGTAACACGCCAAATATCCTTACAGTACCAAGCATGAAGGCACATTCACACAGGTCAGGGAGGCTACACAACCAAGACACTGCACACCTCTGACCCTTTCTAACAAAGAGAAAAATGTGGGCATCTAAACTGAAGTGAACATAAACTAACATGATAGAGAATGGTGCTTGGCCTAACTGCACATGAACTAAGATGATTCTGAATGCACATCAACCATATCGATTACTAATGGTTGAAAAGAAGGGTCATGCAACTGAGAGTTATTGCTGAATCATACCAGCATGCCACCCTCCTCTTTAAAAGAGAAAAGGAAGGCAAATATGATATGGGATCAAATTTAATAATCCAGAACAAGATTCTCTGCATCTACTATGGCGAGAATGATGCTCAAGTAAGCATAAACTTGTGTGTTCATAAAATAGAATAAAAAAAATATAGCAAGGCGTTCATGGTGGACACATTTTCCCTTTCTCAACTGAGAATGGATCCAAAGACATGAGACCAAATGGAAGGGTGTTGCACTGGGAAAAGAATGCTTCGAGGGAGCGAGTCCTAAACTACCACATATTTGTAGTAACATTTCACAATTAAAGCAATAAGACATCCATGTGAGCAAAATAATATTCGACTCATAGGACTGAGTAATAAGCATGCAAACATGTATATCACAAGCAATTCATGTCAGGCAGGAGCACAATCATTATATTCTGCTTGAAACGTGCACTTGTGCACATGCGTTTGCGACTCTATAACAGGATCAAAGTTATTACCAAAGTGAATCCGACACAACAGTGACTACAGTAATTTAACATGATAGAACAACATCCATCCAATGAAACAAATTATGGCTGAGCCTACCTAAAAAAAACGACACAACACATAACCTGGATACCAACCACATGTAAATACACCAGATCACCCCATAACAATGGAACAAGCATAAACTCATAAAATAATGGGAAACATAAGTTATGCTTCTTTGATGATTAACACACTAAACTCCTTCAAAAGCACTAACAGTCAGGAAGTGCTTTGTAGAACGTACAACAGAATGCTATAAGCCTGTGCTACATTTGCAGACTAGAAAGGAGCCCTGCCTGGTTCTTATTCCAAGCTGACCCCACCAATGCCATCTCGGCAAGTGTAGAGAATGAGCGCTGTAAAAGGGCTGCAAACCACCACAGCATGATACTATGGGAACATTTCTGATCAGGTCATCTCACAGCTTGGATTGCTTTTCCCACCAAAACAAGAGCAATGCACATACTTATCAACTCACACTATTTGGGAGAATACCAAGTGCAGTGTAATCATTGAACTCACCCACTAAGCCCCTTACATTTATATATATATCTGTGATAAAGCCAATTAAATCTTGAGGGTGGCAGAGTTCTGATGTAAGCCTGTAAAATGGGAGAGGTGGATTCACTCTGAGGGAGAGCTTGAGAACTTTTGATACACGTTGGTTGTGATTATGGCAATGGTAGGACTCAAAAACAGTACTGGAACAACATGCATAACATGTCATCAGAAAGTCCATAACTGGCCAGTGCCTCTCAGTCACTAATAACAGTTATCCATTTCCCTATCACACACACCATGAAACAAACCCTCTCTAACTTGTGGTCTGATATTTGCTGGACAACAAGCCATTGTCAAGATCCGGCTGGTGTTTGAGCTCTGAGTTGAAGTTGTTCCATAGTCTTCTGTGATGAAGTGACTGTTCATTATTATAAGTGCCAATTGTTTCAATGAAAGGCTTCTCATGTGGCTATTGGAAATAGCACTGTCCACACTAACAACTCTCTCAGATTGCACACTTGTGAGGAGCAGCTTAGTGGTTCAATAGCAAATCACACATGTGCTTCTAGCCATGTGGACTGTTTCTTGTACCAGAGTGTACTGGGCTATCACCCCTTTCCACAGGTGAGGTGTCCAGATAATAGGTACAAAACAACTGTGCAGCTGATGGTCCAGTGTCTGTTCCTGTTGATGACCCATCTGTATTGAAGATGCATGAGTCACTGAGGAGAGTGTTTTACAGCATCCCCTGCCTCTAGACTGTGCCTACACTTCTCACAAAGTGTTCAACTGGTATCAGTGATGTGCTGCCCATTGAGGCTATCAGTATTGAACTACACATTTCCAGTGTAATTGGCAATATGTGGACTGGTTGGTGTTCTTCTTGCCCCTTGCATTCTGCTTCCAACTGATGATGCAAGCAGAGCAACAAGGCATAGTTGCAAAATGTGCGCAGTGTTTCTTCCTTATGTGATCTCCCCCAAAACCAACACGTGTTGATAAAGAGCATATACTTTTTACCCAAAAACCTGTCTCAATACAGGAAGCCAGCAGGTGTTAACTTTTACATTTAAAACCAAATACCTGTGAAAGCAGGTCCCTCAGCAGCTATATTGCATGCTCATCAGCTTCCCAGGCAAGAACCCTCACCATACCGGACAAGTTCAATTCAAACTGTTACACCAGAATGACAACCTCACTGAGGGATGCAAAGTGCCTAATATCGAAAAGGCATAGTGCATAGCAGTCATTAGACAACAGTTGCAAATGGTTTGCTGTGAGGAACGCCCCATCTGGAGCTCTGGGGTGAGTGTTACTATAATCTGTGATGGGATTGCTCACACAGTATGTCCAACATTTGTAAATTAGAGTTCCAATGGGTGGTTTGATGAATCAACAGTATGCATCACTTCTCCCCAAGGGGGAGCCGCTCCCTTTGAGGCTAGGGACGTGAGCCTGCTCTGCGTTACCTTCCCTAGTGGTATGGGCAAGTGGAACCTCACTGGGAGGGCCCCCCTTAGTTGATAAGGACTCCCATTCCTATGAGGAACTCCCTAGATTGCCCAACATATTGGTATATGTGGGACTGCCTACTGGGAAGAACAATGTAACATCTTTATATTTGGCTGCAGGTAATGCTGAAGTGAATTTATCAGAAAAAGGAAAAGAGTTTGTCTCTTTATGACGATGCGTGTATTTAACTGAGATAAGTGGAGGAAGGATGAGGAGAGAGTATGGTATGCAGGTGAAGCCCCTGATGTGATTGTGCTTTGGAGGGGTGGAGTTAGAGCTAACCCGTGGATCCCACGACTTTTGAATCAGTAAGGAATGCCACAATGAGACACCAGGAATCCAGCAAGTACAGCAATGGGGAAACCGCTGGCCAAGAAGAGAGAAGTATCCGAGAGCTGGTGGTGGCCTCCCCACGAATGCCTTGTGGTGGGTGAGATGCCCGCTGAATGACGCTGAGACCATTATAGCTGGGAGCACAAGAAGCTCCCTGTCACCAGCATCCGTAAATGGCTGCAGCCGGAGGGAAAGCCGCAAAGGACAAGCTGCCAAAAAAGCCAGCACATAAAAACAGACAACAGAGAAAAATACTGGAGCATGTGCCAAGCCCTGCAATGTCCCTCTGCACAGATGAAGTTACCAGGGAGAAAGATAAGAATGTGAGACTGCAGGGGCATAAATAGTGAAATTCGTTCCAGTCATTAAGACGAGATATGCGTGAGAAATAAATCTTTTTGATTGCCAATGTGAAAGGCTCATAAAGCAATCAACAAATGAACCCTGTGAGAAGAATAAAGAGGGACTGGAGGCAATTCCCCTGGAAAGAATGGAAAAGTTCTTATGAACAAAGACACAGAGTGGATGAAGCATAGTCTGACGACAGCTTCAGAGGAATATGAGATAAAACTATCAAGAGATTTAGATAATAGATGGAAGAGTATAAAAGAGAGATACCAGAATGGGGAATAGTTTTAAGGTGAGCTTATTCAGAGATCGAATGCTGGGGTCGCCAAGGATTTTATTAAGCTCCACATATAATGTGTATTTTGGGGGATCAAGTATTTTTATGTAATTAATTATGCTTCTGCAGTTGCTTGACTGAAAGGGGTAAAAAGTTAAGCTCATGCCATATCAGTATATTGGGGATGGAAAATGCTAGACCTAGAACGTTTTTCCATAATTTCCCGTGTAGAGCATCAAGGAAGCCATGAATCTCAAAAGTGCAAATATCCAATGGATATAATAAGATGGGTTCTACTTTAAGTAAGTAGAATTGGATTAGGGGTAACAGGGAAAACATACAGTGTTTGTGGAGTATGATTTTCATCTGTGAGGACAGGATTTTAACTTTTTGATTTAAGAAGATCTTCCACATATTCAAAGAGTAGGTATCTGTAAATGGATAACCCTAATATTGAATCAATGGGGCATACACAATATTGATCCTGTTAAGTGAACAAGCAAATTGAGTGGGTTTCCGTTTGCCGTGGACAAAATGTTTTGGTCGGATTGGGTAGTAAGTTATGTTCATATGCTAATTCTGAAAATAGATCTAATTTTTTTTGTAGGCCAAAAGGGGTTCTCTAAAAAAACAGAAGATCATTTGCGAATCCCATCCAATAAAATCTGATGGAGCCAAATTTGGCTGGGAAAGCCACTGCATTTTGCCAAAAATCATCAAAACCCAGGAGGTATTACTTAAATAGTACTGCCGCCATATTGCACCTCCGTTTACCCCCATTTCAGTGGGAATGGGGTTAGTAAGTGCCCCTTCTCAATTCAAGCAAACACGATAGTTGGTGTTTTGATGGAGTAGCACAATAAGGGCTATCAAGAAGACAGGGATGCCCATTTTTACAATTTTTGCCCAGAGAATCTCTCAATTCACGCTGTCAAACGCCGCAGTTAGATCTAAACTGGCCATATAGACAGGCCCAGTTTTTGATTTAGAGGTTTGGGCATGGTGGTGAGATAGACTGGTGCCATTCAAAGGACAACCAATTTGTTTCTGGAAACCCACCTGGCAAGATGACAGTAATGCCTGTTGGTCAATGTGTATTTGCAATTGATTAAGCAGTAGTAAAGAAAATATTTTCGAGGAAGCATCTGTAAATGCAATAGGATGATAATTAGTAGGAGAATCGGGGGGACCCTTATTGTAAATAGGAATGATATGAGCTGAACGCCAGGAATGTGGAACTATACCAGTGTAAATAATCATATCAAAGCATATTTTGAGAATTTGAGCCCAGAATAGGGGATCTGATTTATATACACACGTGGGTAGGCCATCAGGCCCTGGGGCCTTTGAGTTCTTTAATTTCTCTAAAGCTTCGATAATATCAATAATCGACCACATAGATTGCGGGCCGGTTGCAGCTTGGGTTCACCACCTTTGAGCGAGGCAAAATGGTCTGGTAACTGATATTTAGCCTTTATGTGCAACACCCATGCCTCTGAGTGATTACAGATTCGATCACGGTAGCAGTGCCGGAGGTCAAGGAACGCAAAATTGACCACACTTGCCTGGTGTCATGTTTTAAAAGGTGGTATATCATTTTTTTGATTGTCCTCATAATGCAGTTCTCTTCTCATCCATAGTATTTTGTTTTTGTAGGTCTGTTTGATCTTTCTTATTTGTTCCATCAGTTCTTCTGAATGGAAGTTAGTTCCTAATAAATGCCTAATAAGTGAGTTTTTTGTTTTCCGTCTTGAGGTTGGCTAAACTCATATTAAAGGAATGAGCATGGCTAACATATGATTGGACTTGCGTAATACCTTCATTTGCCAGTCTTTTTAGGTGTATTTGGATTCGCGAGGCATTCCTAGTTTCTGCATCCATCAGACTAGGTCCCCCTACACTTATCCTGGTTATAATTTCACTTTCCAATTCAATGTATTTTAAAAGCTTATTGCAGACTGTGGTGTTCCATCTTAACGACAGAGACTGGCAATCAGGTTCAATCAAAGGGAAAGCTATTTCTTCAGAGAAATGTGCAAATGGAATATGTAGTACCAATTTAATAATCATATGTTCACCCAAAGCCAGCTTGATAATAGTTACAGGATTAGAGTACTGAAAGAGCCCAGAGGAAACAATGAAAACATTGATCAGTGAGCTACTGTCTCCCCTTGTCCAAGTATAATTATAAGTCTCTAGAATAATAGCCGGGGATTGCATGGCCCAATCTAGAAAAAAATCAATCAATTTTTGCCCGTTTTTCCTTGACAATTTTGAGTGTTTTTTCGCTGTAGCTTCTGAGTGGTGTGTGACGTCATAACAAAAGGAATTCAGGTCACCACCAACAATTATTCTCACAGATGGATTTGCTATCAGTGCTGCCTCTAATAAAATATTCCGTTTATCAAGGGTGGAGGGTACTTCAGTGGTATGTTTGTTCCAATAGGTGCAAATCAGTCAGAGAGTTATGGATGGATCCTCATCAGCAATCAATTGGATAGCCAGTAGTGTGTAAGAATTGCTAACCAATTCGGAGGAGCATTTACAAGCAGTATTGATCAGGATGGCTAGGCCACCCGATGGTCTTCCTAAAAAACCCTGATTTGCCACCTGAATAAAGGCAAAGTAGCCCTCAACTGTAAAGTATGTTTGGTGCATAGTTTCTTGCAGAAAGATAACATCAGGATTTCGGTGAATGTTAGTCCTGCACCACGTCTTAAAGTTGTCTAGTCTGCAAGAATTCCAGGAAATAATATGAAAATTAGCAGAGCTATGAATCTCTTATCAAATCTGATTTGGTACATGTTTGCTCTGTGCGAGGGTCCATCCATGTCATCCCTTTGAAAGCTGACACAAAGGCCATAAATTGTTTCATTGTACTCACATCTATGTTAGAAGAATCACCATGAGCAGTCTTGGCAGAGGTGACCTCAACAGGAGGAGGGAGAGTCTCCACGAAGCTTGTAGCATCTTCAAGTGAGGAAAACAGATAAGGCAGTAAACCAATTGATTTGAGATCTTCCCTTTGTTCCCAAATAAGTTTCATTATAAAGGGAGAGATACATTTAAAAATCATTCTATTATTGTTTGTGGATGCCAATGTTACCCAATCAATATCATTAGATCTTATGATATGTAGGGCTGGAATCCCCTGTAGAATAGTAAGCAAAAATGCACGGTTCAACCAAGCTTTTCCATGTCGAGTAGGATCACTTTCGCATCCCATTAGAATAGCAGATTTTAGCTTGTTTGAATTATGAGGGGGAGGCAGAGCATGGTGGTACAAACGCTGGGGCACCGCCACTCAGCACTGGAGGGTCCGTAAACCCCTGTCCATTCAATGTACCATAGGAGTGCAATCCTCTGGTCCTCTCTTCGCTAGTTTTATAGTTTCCAACATCAGTTATGAGCGTTCGAGCAGTGCTGATGATTACTTTCTCTGTCTTCTTGATACCTAACATGGGGTAAAAGTTTGATAATGCTGATTGCTTTTGGGTAGAGATTGCTATCACTGGAGGAGATGCTAAAGTCTCAATTTATTTTCCCTTAATTAATGAAGCATCCCCTTTATTAGGCTTGCTATTTGTTTTTTTGTCAACCTTACCTGTATTGAGTGGGTCCAGTCCTGTCATACCCTTAATTCCTTGAGGATCTTTTAGGTTAAATGAAGCCTTTTAATTGGTTGAGCTGATTGATTTGGCTCAGAAAGGTTTAGCAATGTTTTTGATTCTTCATTCAGTTGATTCAAGTCACTAATTGTATATCCCTCATACAGATTACAAATATCTTTCATGTGTGTATTATGTTTGTCTGTTTTGTCTAGTGCATGATTTTTTTATTTTGTTCAGCGTTTCCCTTCATTCTTTTGTTGAATTCTTTACGCTTTTTTGCTCTTGCCATAGCTCTTTTTTGTTTTCCCGTTGGGGGAATCATAGGAGCCTCTTCTGAGTGACTATCTTCTTGGGTCCACTTTAATTCAATGGACTCCCCAGTTAAATCAATAAGGTCGGTAAGAACAGATGGGCTGTCCAAGGGCACCTTCTCATGGGTATCGTGGGGGACGGAGGCTCCCATTTCATTGAAACTTGGTTGGATCTCATGAATTGATACCATCTCTTTGACTAATGATGTAAATTCCACAACTTTCGTGGCATTCAAAGCAACTATTTGCGGGAGAGACAGAACTAGACCCTGCTCTGCACAAGGCTTCAGCATAGGACTTGCACCCGTTGCCTCAGCAAAGGATTTGGTCGGAGTGGCAATGGTATTAGTCACTGCCCTCTCTTCTCGCTTGTGTGTCAGTGCAGAAATCGCATTGCAAGTAAAAAACAATCCCTCGATTTTACTTAATTTGTCGATCAATTCTGTCATTTGTAGTTGTAACAGTCTGACTTCCCCATGAATTTGTTCATGGCCCTTGTCTAGCAGATTAAGAATCTGAATAATTACTGGGAAGGTTTCTGGACTATATTGCTGCTCATCAGGACTAGGGGCCGACCTTGGACCAGGGTCATCATTTTTGGTCCGTTCTTTTGGATTTGTAGATCTATGGAGCATTCAGGGTTGTTAGAAGCCTGGGAATGTTGTCCAATTGATTTTTCGGAAATGGGGGAACTGTTATTCTGCATATTTATGACAGCCACTGATGAAATTCTTGGGGAAAAGATGCTCCCAATTTCCCAAACTTCTCTGTGTGTGCAGTATAGTGAGAGGGCACAGTATATGAGTAATTAGGAAGATAGTTAAAGAGAAAAACATTTTCAACCCCATATTTCCTGTGGATTACAGGGTGGATGGCTCATGTGAGAGTCGGATTCGCTTCCCTAATTCAGATTCAATTGCCGGAGCTAACATTGAAAAAACAGCAAGATGGTTGTCAAAGCATTCTACTACCATTTGTTTTCTAATTTCGTCTCTATCAAGACTTTCATCCAGTTTCACACAATCATTTGTCCATCCACTTCGGGAGATTTTATTTGCCTCTTTTATAGATAGGGACCCCATCATTTTCAAGTGATTCAGTGTTTTTTTAGGTGGTCTCAGAGTTTCTCAATCAAAAGGAGTGTTTGCCTCATGTGGAAGTCCGCTATCATTTATCTTAACTTCAATTTGTGTAATTTCCCCTTGTTGTGTAGCTGTAGACTGCGCGCCAAGATTATTGTAAACCCTACCTGAAGAGAGTGGAGGGGAAGATTCTTTCATTGTGTCGGGAGTGGGGAATTATTCACCACCTCTGAGTTGGTAGTATCAGGGTCAACTTCCGATATTTCAATATCGCAGAATCTTCTCCCCTGCTAGATGCCCCTCCATCTATCAGTAAGATGGGGACTGATTCATTTGCTTCATTCACTCTGTTTTACTCTTCAGAAGTGGGGGAGTTATCCACTGTATCAGCTGTAGGGGAAAGGGCAGAGCACTCAATTTCGGAACTTTTCAGTTTACCCATGTTCAGTTTTATCCCACTCCGCAAACCATTTACTATGGTAGGGGAGCAATTGAATTTTAAACACACGGATATGAATCGCAGTCCTAGATAGTTGCAGCACTAATATAGAAACTGTATTAAACACAGCAAGTGAGAAGTTGCTGTGTTGGTTAATTGGAAGTTGACACGCTTAGTGAGGAGCCCTATTGCTCCAGCCACAAAGGTGTAAAAGAGTTGCTACAGTTTTACCAATATCTAGGTAACAATTATAAATAGAAATACTCTCTGCTCATCCGCACCCCAGCAGCCTAACAGCCCAACAGTCACTTTGGATGGCACTTTGGATGCGTGCGCGATGTGCCTCCACCTTACTTAATATAGGAAATGATGTGATGGAAAGGTGGGCTGGCGGGTGGAGTCGCGGGAAGAGCTGCAAGAAGAAGAAAACTCAGGTAAGTGGCAGAAAAGAAGTTGCAGTAGCACAGTGAACCATGGGAACACCGCGAGTCACAAAGAGTTCACAAAGTCACAAAGAGAAAGTGAAAGTCCAGCAAAAGTTCAGTTACTTGTATCCTGGAACACATAGGCCGCACAAAGTCCTTGTCTGTGTTGCGGCAAAACACATTGGAATGTCGCTTCCTCTCGCAGACGGCGAGTTAACTCAGGAAGAGCAGCAAAAGCAAGAACTGGCAACACACGCAGCCCAACAGTCACTTTGGATGGCACTTCATATGCGCGCGCGCACCTTACTTAATAATGGAAGTGATGTGATAGAAAGCCGGGCTGGTGGGCAGAGTCGCGGGAAGAGTTGTATCTTGGAACACATGGGCCGCATGAAGTCCTTGTCTGTGTTGCGGCAAAAAACACTGGACAGTCGCTTCCTCTCGCAGATGGCGAGTTAACTCAGGCAGAGCAGCAAAAGCAAGAACCGGCAACACACGCCACCAAACAGCCACTTTGGCTGGCACTTTGGATGCGCATTGATTTATAGCAGCAATGCACCTTCCTGTCTGGTCTGTGTTGGATCACAATTGTTTTCTTGATCATCATATATGTCCCTATATTATTATCTGACTAGAGATAGAGAACTGGAATATGCAAACTGCTTCCGCTCTTCAACTGCATTGTGTGTGCATCTTTAGTTGAAGAGTACCCACCCCCTCTGCATCTGAGATAGTGAAGGGGACTGTAAGTGCAACCTCCTATGTCGGTCCTGCTGGAGGTTCATCCTTGCTGTGCAGTAACATCATGTAATTATACAGGTGCATGTACTCTATAGCAACTTCTGATGGGAGTGAGGAACATGAGATTAATAATACCTTCAATTGATCATGTGCAAATCTGACATCTCAAGTGCCCACATCAAGTGCTTCTTCATATCTGTAACATCCATAAGGATCACGTCTCCGCCTACCTGTGGTTCATTTGGATGTTCTATACATGTTTTTCAAATTTGTTAAAACATCTTGAACCTCTGCTAATTTCTTCCACAAAAACGTCTGAGCCTGAGTCTGACACAAGCTGCCCTCTGAGATGCTCTGCTCCTCTCCTCCCAAGCATCACTAGATGGCATGAGTGCCATTTGCTCACTTCAAGAGGCATACACCGTATCTTCCACCTCCTAAATCCATGCTATGTTCCCCCTCAAAAATCACGCATGTGTGAATCTCACACAAGCTGCTCTTAGGGATTTGTCTGGTCCATCTGCTCCTCCTCTCAAGTATCATGGGATGGAATGTGTCTCATTTTCTCCCTTGAAAAAACAGATACTGACTGATGAATCTCCCAACTACCTAAATCCCTGCTGCTATTATCTCACTCAAAAAGTAAGCAACTGTGAGTCTCAGACAAGCTGCCCTCAACCATGTTATGCTCCTCCTAATCCAGGTGTGCATCACAAGATTTTTTCCACTTGTGGGACATGTCTCACGTATGGTACCTTTGAGCCACAGAATTTCTGATATCTCCTCCTGCCTCTAACACTTAGTGGTATTTTCTCAAGAATTCTATCAATGTGACTCAGACCAGGAAGTTGGATGTGTGTTTGCCTCATGGCCACCAGAGCTGCCCTCACTCTCAGGAATTCGCACTCCAAGACTCATCATAGAGGAATTATTTTGTTCACTGGATTCAAATTACTGAATGTGTGTCACAGAGTAGGTAAAACCTAACCTACACCAAACTCTGAGTCTCCAGTCGCTCGCTACTCCACCCCATACTCCTTTGTACAAACCTTCTCGATTTCAATCCAGTTTATTAATCCTTCCCTAAATGTCCTCAGCCTGCATTCAGCAATAATCGCCTTCCTCTATGAAAACTTCCAGAGATTGAAAACAAGTTCGAAACACTGTTTTTAAAAAAACAATTATTATTATTATTATTATTATTATTATTATTATTATTATTATTATTATTATTATTATTATTATCATTATTATTATTATTATTATTTATAGCCGAAACGTTTGTCTGAAGTTCAACCTGGTCGATCCATCCAGATTGGCATTGATCTAAGGTTCTTACCCTTATTCTCTGTTGGTGTATAGTAGTAGATCATTGATAAAAATATCTCCTCAGTCTGAGCCATGAGATAGTTTTAAAGCATTGATATACCTTCTATTGGCCTTTGACATTGTGCAGTCACTCAAGCTGGCCACATTTCTGATGGATATTCGTTTTAAGTTTGAGATTCAAAGTTAGGTTACAAGCCGAAGCAATAAACACTTGTCATCCCAAATACACAAACCATTGAAATTTTAAATCATTAACATGTTGACATATAGCAAAACCTCATCTGTCTCGGCCAATCAACAGTTTGCTCTGCATAGAGAACAGGTGACAGAGCCTAAGTATTAATCCCATATACACAAAACGTCCTGTTCCAGAATGACCTAGTACATAAAAACAGAGGGAGTACAGACTTCAAGAAGGTGCAAATCATTTGCTATTTGAGCATAAAGAACACCAAAGGCCCGAAGTATTTACTTGCAGTTAACATGAAGAACCACATTTTTAAGGGGGTGGCAACTTTTAGCAATTGGGCTGCGCCAATTGACATTCTGGACATATGGAATGCATATGCATTGTTATGCAAGTGTTGTTGTACAAACACCCACCTCCGGAGGTCACTTCTGTATTATTTAAAAAAAAAAAATGACGCAATCTTAGTCCTCTCTTCAGATTCATACACAAGCAGTATGTATTTTGAATACCCTTGACTACATACTCCACATTCCTATTATTGTGAGCTTATAGCCAGCCTTTCCAAAATGGTAGACTATCTGTTTCTAAGATTTCTTGCAAACGACAGCATGGGATTTGCACACAGTTCTGGATAATTATTTGTCATTGCTTTGTACAGTGGTGAGCTTTCAATGCATCATCATGACACGTGTAATTGGGTCAGTTTGTAAAAGTCACTTATTCTTATTGCCAACAAAGTCCTTTTATAGCATGCAGCATGCTCGATTACCTACGGGGAATGGGGACGCAAGTCTGATAACAAGGAATCTAAAAAAAATGGGCAAACCAACATCATGGCTAGTCCCAATCCTGGTGTGTTTGATGGTCTGTGACATGGTTTCACTGCACAGGGAAATTTGCAAAAACATTTGATGGAACGCCTGTCAATGCGGTAACAGGAACCACAGGATCTATAAAAGGCAACCACAAGGATGAAGCATTTAAACATGCATATGATTTACAAAATGGAAGCATGCATGGTCATTGCTGATTCCCTTTTACTATGGAAAAAAATAAGGTTGACACATGCTGCTATGTTTTATCTGGTGCAGAAATTACATCTGACTACTTACAACGACATACACAATGACCCTGTGTGAAGGATTGCAATCTGGCAATGGTGTAAAAGCCCTAGCTTTCTTGATCCATATTAATACAGGGTAAAGGTGGTCTGCAAACTCAACCTTTTCGTTAAACTCCCTGCCAAAAGCATGGTGTAGACCTGTGACCTGCTGCATTAGTACCCTGACCTGCAGCTCTTTCTCACCAGACGCTCAGAGAAGGTTCAGAGATCACTGATGTCCTGTTTGACAGCTGCTGTGACAGCATAATAAATGCAATGTCAGAGGATGCATGTTGGTAGCACCTCTATTTCAAACCAACAATCATGCTAAACTATCACCTGGTGGCAGGATAATCTGTAAATATAAGCCATACATAGATTTTGCTATTGTGGCATATTGTTCTATTTTACAGCACCATCATATTCGTGCAATAGCAGTGTCAACACTTTGGACTCAGATGCGGTAGGGGAGGCAATGTGGATTTCAGGCACCTGTCTACATTCCAGGAAATGGGACAAATGACAGGATGTGTGCTGCTGTTAACACTCGGGAGGATAGCTAATTCCAGACAGAAGGTCTCCTGGGAGGCTGGCTTCAAAGAGGATCTTTCATATCAAAGGCATGCCTTACACTAGGGGTTTGCATACCAGAGAACCTTTGAAGCTGCAGGCTGAGAATGGGGTGGAGTTAGGACAGCAGCGAGCACAAGTGAGCTTGAGGAAGAGTTTCTCCATTTTGATTATCTGTGGACTTTTCTCTTCTTTTTGTCTCCTCCCCTTCCTGTGGAACAAGGTACTCTGTGCGTAAAATCGGGAGGAAAGCATCACTTATCTCAAATACATGGATTGGATCCCTTAATGTTTACCTATAAAAGAGAGGTTTTCACTTTGGACCTATACATACATCAGGAAGAATTAATTTGGACCATGTAGGGAGAGTAGGCCTTGATGAAGCTCTCTGCCAGAGGTCAAGACAGTTGCTCCAAGGCAGTAGAACGCTTTGCACGCGATCCATCCACAGGGCAAAATGGGCAGTGACTTTGTTGAAGAGCAAGGGCTGCCACTCTGCAAACAAACCTCCCTCTGGTGGAAGAGCAGAATGAAAAGGAATAACCTTGCCCTTGAGTTCCATGAAGTGGGACTCAAACCATCGAAAGGGCCAAAGTAGCTGGGTCTCCTATTTTCATCACTTGGACAAATTTGACCACATTTAAAATGTGGTCTCTGCTTCCAAACCACCAGGGTCCACCATGCTGCCTTTGGCACACAACTTCAAACTTTGAACTGCTGTTCCTGTATGATGAAATTGATTGACATAACATTACCTCAGCAGAGCCTCATCTCCTGCCTGGCTCGAGCAACAGTGCGCAATGCAGGCACCTTCGAATTTCCACATCATACCAAGCAATGAAATGGCAGGCTTCATGCTGCATCTCGATTCCAAATGATGGATCATTGTGTCACTCATGAATCTGGACCAGCAGTAGTAATCTTTTCAAAACACGCTCATTCATCAAACCGCACCTGGTGATCCAGCAATCTGTAATGCTCAAGGCTTCCTTCAAGAGACACAGATCACTGCTTGAACCTGAATCAACACTCACCTGCCACTTGGAATCCACATGACTTACCAAACCCTAACCAGGATCGACCTGCAAGCATTGCTTCTTGAAGCCTGGCTCAACTGTTTCAAACAGCCTAAGAACTGGAACCAATTGCTGTAGAGAACCCATGTCCCCTTAGTCCAATGGTGGGGCCTTAGTAACTGGTAAAGGCCCCTGTGCACCCTTTCCTTCAAGAAATATATCCTTTTGTGTGACATTACTATAATTCTTGACTTTTTACTTCCTGCTTAAGTGCCCAGTGTGCCTACATTTATTTACTCAGAATGTTCTTTAACACAAGTGGGTTTTATAGTCCTTTTAATAGTAGTATGATTTAATTAAATTATATCTTTTTTTTATAGAACCTTGATTGGTCATTCTTTTATTTTGAAACTTTTCTACTATTGTTGTTTAAGTTGTTTCGGTCTCACATTCACACCCCTTATAAGAATGTAGCCTTTCCCTGGCCCACCTTTGGGCTAAATGCAAATAAGGTATATCTATTTCTTAGCTCTTCCTGTTTTACCTTTATGATTGGGATCGGTTTATAGAAGTGTGATGACTGGGTAGGTGGTTTAGCCACTAATCATCCATGATATGATATGATGCAATATCTTATTTGTATCATGCTCATACACAAGTATTTCAGAGTGCGACGAGGCAAGGGAGGGGAACAAAACAACGACTTTACTCGGCCCAGTGACATTGAGAACATGCAAGTGCAGGGAAGGGGAAAGTGCAAGGGAGAGGGGATGAGTGGAAAGTGCAGAGCAAGGCATGAAACAACAACAACTGGTAGTGCAGCCAGCAGGTTGGCAATTGCAAGGTCAAAGCACAGACTATGGGTGTCTGATAAGTGCAGGTGAGGGTTACAGATACAGATCCAAGTGCGGGTGTGTGGCTGGGCGGGCAGGGATGTGGGCCTGAATCAAAGTGTAACCAGGTGCCCGGTGCAAAGCAGGCAGATCAGCAGGGAAGAGGAGGAGCCAAGACAGAAGCAGAGAGGTAGGACCTGAGGTGCTTCTGGAACCAAAGATG
The DNA here is from genome assembly GCF_040938575.1 of Ambystoma mexicanum. Taxonomy (NCBI): domain Eukaryota; kingdom Metazoa; phylum Chordata; class Amphibia; order Caudata; family Ambystomatidae; genus Ambystoma; species Ambystoma mexicanum. Next base: position 611,334,551 of record NC_090934.1, on the reverse strand, counting down.
GTTCTCTTTAGGTTTCAGGGAGGCAGGAAGGCTATTCCAGAGAGAGGCTCCAACCGAGGAAGGAGATCTACCCCTAACTCGTTGCTTGGAGAAGCAACTGAACATGAAGACGTTGGAGGTGGAGGAGTGAAGAGACAATGCAAAGGGTCTTGAATGTAATCCTTATAACCACTGGGAGCCAATGAAGAGATTTCAGGGCTGAGAGATACGATTGCAGGGCTTGAGGCCAAGGACAAGTCTTGCAGTCCTTTTCTGGATGTGTTGCAGAGGGCGGAGAGTAAAAGCAGGGAGATTTAGAAAGAGGATGTTGCAGTACTTCAGCCTAGAGATAACCAGAGCTCTAGAGACAGTGAGCTTCTGGGGAAGGAGAGGAAAGCAAGAATGCCTATGAGGAGGTGCAGTTGGTAGTTTAACTTTGTAGAGACATCAGAGATGTGAGGAGAAAAGGAGAGTGTGGAGTCGAAGATGACCCCAAGGTTCTTAGCCTCAGAGATGGGAGCAGCGAGAGGGCCAAGGGAGGCTGGCTAGAGAGTGACAGAAAAGGAGGGTGCAGGTGTGCCGATGATGAGAATCTCCTTCTTACTGGCATTAAGGCAAAGATCATTGGTGGCACACCACACCTGGAAAGCACACAGACATTCAGAGATGAGAGAAGGAGAAGAGGTGGCAGAGGAAATCATGAAAACGAGCAGCATGTCATCCACATAGCACTGAAAGTTGGAGCAGAGAGCATCAATGTGCCAGTTTTGCCTGGTATTGGTTGACAAGCCAGGGAGAGAGGTTAGACCCCAGGTAGAGAGTGAGATAGAGGAAAGGAAGGACCCAGGTTGGACCTGGGAGGGTTGATCAGAGTGGAAAGAGGTCAGCCAGGCCAGGACCAGATCGGTGATACCCAGGTTATCACGGAGACGATTGAGCAGGATGGCATGGTTGACCATGTCAAAGGCAGAAGAGAGGTTGAGTAGGATGAGGACAGAAGAGATGTTAGAGTCGAGGTTGGAGAACAGATCTTCACGGATGTTCAGGGAAGCAGTTTCCATGCTTCTGGCAGCTCTGAAGCCAGACTCATGGTCATGAAGACAACCAACAGCATTGGAGTGAAGATTAAGCTGGGATATGGCCAGCTTTTCCAGGAGTTTGCCAAGGAAAGGAGTGATGGAGATCGGGTGATAGTTAGCCTGGCATGATGGGTCAGATGTGGTTTTCTTGAGAAGAGGGTGCACACAAGAATGTTTAAGAGGAGAGGGGAAGACTCCAGAGGCGAAGGAGAGGTTGCAGAAGTCTCCCAGAACAGGATCCAGGGTGTCAATGTGGTCCTTAATGGTTTTGTACGAACAGTGAAGAACATGTTTTGACAAGACTTTCATAGATTGGACTTGTCTGGAAATCTCGTCGGGGGAGAACAGAGAAAAGGAAGAGAAAGAGTGGGTGTGGCTGCAGGAGTGCCAGAAGTAGCATAGAGGGGGGAGGAGAAGGAGAAGACCTGAGGGTGTACAGGGTGTCCTGGGTTTTTTAAATGAAATGAGAGGCAAGGGCCGTGTTTGGAGGTGACAGGAGAGATGGAGAGTGCAGCAGGGTTGGCTAGCTCCTTGCAGATTTGAAATTGTTCGGCCGTGTTGTTACATGCTGCAGAGATGTGGGCTTGGATGTTGGCTCACTTCTTAGTTTGGGCAAGGGGCTGGTATTGCCTTTGGAGCAGATGGCAGGCCAGTTTGTCAGAAGATGTATAAGAAGCTCGCCATTTCTTCTCAGCCCCCATACCTCGCGTTTAAGGGTGGCTAGGACAGAGTCCCGCAAGAGTTGAACTTGGCTTTGGGCTTCAAGCGGATCCTCATGACAGGGTCAGGAACATCAAGAGTGTCACAGATAGAATAGTATAGCATGGAAAGGGCTGTATCAGGATGTGAGTCAGCCAGAGGAGGAGGAGGAGGAGGAGAGAAAGTGGTGGAAAAAGCCTCAACTGACACACGCTGCATGGGTCGGATGATCGAGAAGATAGGTGGCAGTGTTGGAGTTGGCTTGGCCTGGGGGTTAAAGAGGGAGAGATGGGAGGAAAGGAGGGAGGGATCACTCCAGGAGAGAGGAGTGGTCACAGGAATGAGGGGCCGGTGGTCAGAGGAGATCAAAATATCCAGCGTGTGCCCTGCAGAGTGAGTCGGGCAAGAGGGGGGAATAGAAAGAGAGAGAGAATCACAGAGGTTGTGAAAGAGTCAAGAAGAGGAACAAGGAGGATGCAATAGATGTTGAGGTCCCCAAGAAGTAGGAGTTGAGTGGTTGAGGCCAGGAGGATGGAGCAGAGGTCCGCCCACTCAGAGAGGAATGAGGTGATCTGACCAGGTGGCTGATAGATAGTAGCCAGGGAGAGAGAGTGGCCAGAAGAGAGAAACAGCCTGCACAAAAGGCATTTGAAAGAGGAGAAGTTCTGCATTGGAATGTCAGGGGCAGGAATCTATTCAGGGAAGATCAGGACTAAACCCCCTCTGGACCAGGTGGATCTGCGTCTGTGGAGGATCTAGTAGTCATCAGGGAGGAGAGTGTCAAAGCTCATGACAAAGCTGGCCATGAACCATGTCTCGGTGAGACCGAGGACATTGAGGAAAAGTTCTTCCAGGAGACGGCAGATGTCAGAAGAGTGTTTGACGGCTGAGCGAGAGTTGAGAGTGGCAATATGGAGAAGGTTGCCATTCTTGAAGGACTTCCGGGAGGGGTCCAGATCAGAGGTATGCCCTGCGGAGGTGCAGAAGGAGGTGTAGATGGAGCCCATGGGGGAACAGGAGAGGAAGGAGGAGGGGGCAAGGTAGCCAAGGAGGAGACAGAGGGGGCAAGGCAAGGGAGCCGAGGAAGGGATGGAAGGGACAGTAGGAGAAGAAAGGAAATTGATGAGGTGTGGGAAGCATCTATCAAAGAGGAGAAGGTTGGCCTGAGGGCCTTGGACCAAGACAGTGCCATTCAGGTAGACATTAATGATGACCGTAGAGGAAAGGGAGGGGCCAGCAGAGCCTCCCAATGGGTGCCACCATTAACGGGTGAAAAGGAGAAAGGAGAGGGTCTGTCTGGAGGAAGCGCTGATATAGGTGTCAGTGATAGGGAGACCAGGGTTAGCGACCAAGATATCCTTTTTGAACTTCTTCCTGCCAGATTTGTGAGAAGGGAAGGATAGTCGATGGAGAAACAGTTAGAGAAGATAGGAGGAACAGAGAACGCCATGGGTGAAGTAAAGCAAGCCGAGGTGCAGGGGGGAGTATTAGGATAGGAACAGCGGGGCAGGGTTGCATAATGCAGTCACTGGGCCAGCCAGTTCAAGAGAAAAAAAAACACACAGTAAAGCTACAAAGGCACAGCAAAATTAAAATTGGTAGCAGTAGATGGAAACACAGCTACTTTAAAATTGGTAGCAATGGGTGAAAACACAGATAAATTCAAATTGGGCACAGCTTAATTCAAACTGGACACAGCTAAATTCAAATTGGGCACAGCTAAATTCAAATTGGTAGCAGTAGGTGTGGATAACGGTGCAAATGCAGGCTGTAAGACTGGAAGACCAGGAGGGATGGAGAGAGGGAGGGAAAGTAAGAGGGGTAGGAGAGTGTCTAGTTAGAGGAGACTAACCCATTGATGTGGAGGTGAGAGAGTCATGTAGTTCAGGCTCCACTGAAGAGTGTGAGAGCATTGTCCGTAATGCGCACGTGAGGGGTGCAGGAAGTCCTTACACAGTGAACCGTCAGCGGACACAGAGCAGACAAGAAGTGGGCCTTAGGAAGTGGGCCGGCTAAGCCTGCTGGTCCACCATAATCCCGAAAAGCAGGCTGCCTGCCAATGGCAGGGAAAAACAGCTGTAGCAGGCCTTTCTGAAGTCAGACAAAGGCGAGGGGCATCTTCAATATGCCTCGAGGGAGGTGGAAAAAGGCCCACAAGTGTGGATCTCACCTCGGGCAGGGTGCTTGGAGTGTCAGGGAACAGGAGAGCAGGATGCGCGTGCAAGGCAGAATAGATGAAAAATAATGCACTCTGTTCCATCTTTCCTTCTTATTTTAGCAGAGATGACAGAATCCCCTTTGTTAATTCTTTACAACCCCCATCAATGCAGTCTGTGCATCCTACCTCGTGTTGGAGGGGGATGCAGGTCTCAGGTGCGGCGTTCTCATTGGGGAGTCAGACCCCCAGCACAGAGAGAGGAAATGGAAATGAGGAGCCACACGCAGGCGCGACTGGGGTAGGCCTTAGATGGGTGGGCTGGCTAAACCTGCCGGTCCTCCATAGGCCAGAAAAGGAGGTTGTCAGCCAATGACAGGGAAGAACAGTTCTAGCTGGCCTTTCGGAAATCAGAAAAAGGTGGCAGCCATCTTCAACATGCCTCGAGGGAGGTGGAAAAAGGCCCACAGTGTGGATCTCACCTGGTGCAGGGTGCTGTGAGTGTCAGGGCACGGGAGAGCAGGATGTGTGTGCAAGGCAGAATAGATGAAAAATAAAGCTCTCTGTTTTGTCTTTCCTTCTTATTTTAGCAGTGATGATGGAATCCACTTTGTTAATTCTTTACAACCCCCATCAATGCAGTCTGTGCATCCTACCTCGTGTTGGAGGGGGATGCAGGTCTCAGGTGCGGCGTTCTCATTGGGGAGTCAGACCCCCAGCACAGAGAGAGGAAATGGAAATGAGGAGCCACAAGCAGGCGCGACTGGGGTAGGCCTTAGATGGGTGGGCTGGCTAAACCTGCCGGTCCTCCATAGGCCATAAAAGGAGGTTGCCAGCCAATGACAGGGAAGAACAGCTCTAGCTGGCCTTTCGGAAATCAGAAAAAGGTGGCAGCCATCTTCAACATGCCTCGAGGGAGGTGGAAAAAGGCCCACAGTGTGGATCTCACCTGGTGCAGGGTGCTGTGAGTGTCAGGGCACGGGAGAGCAGGATGCGTGTGCAAGGCAGAGTAGATGAAAAATAAAGCTCTCTGTTTTGTCTTTAATTCTTATTTTAGCAGCGATGATGGAATCCACTTTGTTAATTCTTTAAGACCCCATCATGGCAGTCTGTGCATCCTACCTCGTGTTGGAGGGGGTGCAGGTCTCAGGTGTGTCATTCTCGTCCGGCAGTCAGTCCCCCAGCACAGAGAGAAGAAATGGAAATGTATCCATGTACTCCTACACAGCTGAAGTCATTTTGTCACACACTTGTAGGTGTGTCTGTGGCTCAGTGGACTAATGCATCCACTACAGGGACCTGTGTTTGATCTCATGGTCACAGGTTTGAAACCTGGCAGGTCCACTCAGCCCTTCATCCTTCTGAGTTCAATAAAATGAGTACCATTAAGTTGGGTAACAATGAACAGCTGTTATTAGAGCCAAGATGCCCCTCTGGGGTGAACGTGTGCTTTAAAAATACACCTGTTATGTTAAGATGATGTTGGTGTTGGCTGAACACTAGGCAGCCATCATGTGGCAGTGAATCACTTACGGCACACACACATTAAAAGCATCACGAGAATTATTTGTTCTGGTAATCTGCACATAAATCGTAAGTGCAGCAACGAGAGTACTTATGGACGTGTACCTGCACATACATCACCATGTGAGTGTGACTATGTTAACACAAAGAGGACATTAAATAACACATGGTCAAAGTGGGAGAACTGAATAATTGTTTCTGGTGCACTTCAGTCACAGTGGAACGCCCTACTAGATGGCTGTGGTTCAATGCCATATTGAGTTGTTGCAAGTTATCTATATGATTGCACAGAGGACTATCACTGGTTTCAGACACCACTGCACAGATCATACCGTTCAGGCTTTAGCACAAGACACTGATTTTGATTTTTAGACATGACCATGACCATAGTGTAATCCACTTCTATATGCAAGGCATTGGTAATAGACAATCAGACCAGACAGGCCTGTTACTTTGAAATAGATACAATGAGGATCATTAGGACCCTGCCGGTCTGGAAAAATGTACCAGTATTTCCATATACTAGCACTTTCCAGACTGGCAGAGTACTGGTTTGCCAGTGGGACGAGGTCGGGGGGGGGGGGGAGGGTCGGTGTGATGTACCGGATTTACCTGCAGCCAAGAGTTGGTGGTAAATCAGGCTCCCACTGGCAAAAACAGCTGGAATTACCAGCACCGGTTAATCCCCTCCATGGAGTTCAATCAGACTCCATGGAAAGAGGATTTACCACACTTCCCACCACCTGTAATATCCCAGTAATACTGGGATATCAGATGGCGGGAACGGTAATACCGTTTGCCATTATCCAACTGGAATTACCAGCGGGATACCAGCTAAATACTAATGACCCGCAATGGTTATTTAACTGTTTCACATTTGGAAGCTGGGTATATAATGGAGGCATGCTAATGGAAATCTATTAGATATTCAATCGAGGAGAATTATGACTATCTAGCTTGAAGATTTACCCTTGGCCAATTCCATTTCCTCAGAGTTATTCCCTCACTATTGCTACACTATTAACCACACTTCTCCCGTGATAATCGGCAGCCAAGTAGCAAACACGGTTTTCCCAGCTAATATGACCCTATTCACCAATTATCAAATGGCAGTCAACCCCCCCACCTTTTCACCACTCCCTATATGGTGCTCAGTGGTGGACTAGCCGACTGGGAACTCAGGACATTACCCAGCAGGCCTCCATTTCGTGGGTACCCTGGTTTTCTTCTCTTACATGCTCTATCTCATGTACCCCTCCTTTCCACCTTTCCTCATCCCTCACATTCCTTTGAAGTTAACATTGTGTAAGTATTCTGTAACATCTTATATATCAGTATGTGATATGTTTATCTACTTTGTACTCATTATAAAGGAGCAAATGTGCCTCGAAATTCACTTAGACCCGTGTCCTCAATTGTTCTTGTGGGGGATACCCCAGAACCTATTTAGATAGGTTGGCTTGCTCACCCAGGGTAATATTGGGCCAGTTTATAAAACATTTACAGGGGAACCTTTGGTTCCTAGTCCGAGATTTTTCCTGCTGCACACACCTATGCACCCCATTTATCCTGGATGCATGCTTGAGACCCATTTATCTAGCAATGCATATATATTATCATGAATCAGATTTCTTTAAACCAGCTGAGTATATCTTGTTGTAAATCATGTTGTTGTCCAGAGGACATTGATGCAGCATCTACAACCAGCTCCTTTATGAATGATACACACACATCATTTCAACTGAGATAAATGTATAACACGCCTGATGCATGCATCAAGTAGTGCATAATAGTACAGGTAAGTGGATCAGGGTCCATGCAAATATAAATCCTGGTCCTCTTTACAATGGGCCTCATTACGACCCTTGCGGAAATGGAAAAATGATGGCGGAAATGCAATACCGCCATCGAACACCGCTCGTTGCGATCATGACCCGTCACCGTAAAGTACGATGCCATTAGCGACACCGCAGTGAACGGCAACGCTAACTGCACCAAGTACGCGCACGCGCGCCTTGCAAAACCGGAATCACCGCCATGGCGCAACGGTACGCGAATTCTGACCCTAGCGGACATGTACTGAACGCCATCAAGCACGTCGTAAAGTACCATTCCGCCATGGCGAGAAATACGGCAACGCGAACCAACCGTAAATGGCCCACTGAGTGCCTGTACTCCACTCCCTGGCCTCATTGCACAACTCCTGGCAGGCGCAATGTACTCACACTATGCAACCAGTGAAATCCACAATTCACCCATGCATGCCAACGTAGAAAAGCATGCAGTGGCTCAAAGCGCCCCGTGAGTGGGCATCCATGTACGGCATGTCACCATAGCCGTACTGACGCAGCACAGGCATGTGAAGGTACAACACATCAAAATGAAAATCAAGAACACATGACACAAAACAACAGTAGTCCCCCATCGCTTGCCACCAGCGCAAGGCAACATCCACAACAGCATCCTGAGGGGGATTGCACCAGCCCTGTACTCATGCCAGTAAACAAACCAACCATCAGCAGAAGCATGTACCACACAAGTCGGCAGAGTGACTGAGCAGGCAGGCTCATCCCAAGAGGGGCCGATGGGAGCTGCAGGGCACAGATGGCATCAATACAGAAGCTATTCCAATGGACATGACCCCAGTCCCCCTCCAACAAACGCACGCAAACACAGCCACCTGTGACCAGCCACATTCTGAACAACCCATCATTCCACCAATCGACCTGGCTGACAGGCACCAGTCGGCCAAAAGCCAATCCCCCGCCCCTGAACAGCACATCATGTAAACAGTCACAATGGCAGCCTCTATCCGTGACCATACTGTGCTACGTAGGCAAACGCGGCCAGTACTGTACCACACAACTCAACTCAGAAGGCGGAACACAAAGCAGATCATCACGCAATACATACCGCCACAAAGCGAAAATCGCCACATCACCTGCAAAGAACAACGCAACACGACAAATATCGGAATACAATTTAAATGCACATCCAAATGACAAAGGCCCCACAGCAATTTGCAAAATACCACCAAAACAACCATCATCACCGAGGGCTGCATCTGCAATAATTGACCGGCTTCCACTTGTGTGACGCCCTGTACCATCATGGCACACAGGGCTTACATCAACGTTCCAAAAGGCAACATGGAAGCGGCAAGAACCGCAGGTCCGTCCCATGAGGCAGGCACTAGTCGAGCTGAAAGGCCGAAATGTTGCACCTAGCCACCAGTACAGCGTAAGGGCATGTGGCCCATTGGCGATCGTCCCATATGATCGAAATGGTGCTCCACTGATTCACCCGAAGCTGCAGGAGTCGAGAGTAAAAACCATCTGGAGGAGTGGCGTAGAGATGGCATCTGCAATAGGGCAGGAGATACCTGTCACCCAAAAGAAACACAAATCAACCGATTGCATTACGGGACTCATGATGCATTACAATCTTCATTCAACACACCAAATCCACACCCATATGCATGCTAGCCCACTCCAAAGGAATATACACACCCCTAATTCAGTATCGAATCACAACGAAACCAATCGAGCTAAATACACCATTGGCAACGTCGGTTACTGTGCATGCGTCCGTCAAGATAGAACCCATGACATGGGATTAGTAACGTGCCTAGACACAAGTGTATGAAGGCGCGTCGAGACAGGGAGGATCCGACAAGGGCAGATAGACGTATGTCCCACTATGGCAGCCTTGCATCACATAACGCAGGGGAAGGGGAGTGAACCAAAAAACCCATGTACATGGCAGACCCTAAACGGATTCATCAGTCCATGCATCCACACATCATTCCCTCATCCCGCAATGAAAACGCATAAATATTCACTCACATAATATGTGAAACTTCCATCGCGTCTGTGCGTAATGCAGTCCGCAAAAACCACTGTGCCCCTGGCCGGATCTGTAGTGTTGTGAAGCAAGATGGATTTGGGAACGTCCTGCCTCATCGTCCACTACGCTATTGCGCATCCCATTCAATTCATATCATTCATTGCCTGCTCGTTATGGGCCATGTCCCAAGGACATTCTACAATAGAACGTTACATTTCCAGCCAGACCTGTGGGCGTATCCTCGCCGCTACTTCAAAACCCAAAATGCTGGCCTTCGAATTCCTCACTTGCAACATTACGTCGAAAAGGCTTCTGTGAACGCTTGCATTCACAATTACATCAATGTAGTGCGGCTGTGTGTCATGATGCTAACTGGCTGCAATCACAAATGGTACGCCACGCCCGTCGGTGAATTACGTTACTGTGCTGCATGAGGGTCGGCCATCGATCGAGCCCTACATACCACTGACTCTTCACAGGTATGTAAGCGGCTGCAATCATAGCATGTGTAACAATGGGAGCATAGCATGAAGATCAGTCAAAGTACATCACACTGCCATCGGGATTAGATACATGATTCAAATCCCAAGATGCCATGCGGCCAAATGCAGCCTTACGTGCGGGCCGTGCTCGACCAGAAGGGATTGCATCTGCCACAGATTCATTCAATCAGCACAGGTGGAGGCCATACAGGCCGACAGCACATATATTGCAGACCCAAACCCCTCCCACAACCACTCCCACTCCAAAATGCTACCGGCAGGACTAGCGATGTTGGGCCTGGGGTACCAGATAGCACTGCAAGTGCTACAACTACAAGAAGACGACGAACAACAACAGGTACAACAACCGGGCGCACAGGGGAGACGGAGGAGAAGGAGGAGGAGGAGGGCAAGGCAGGGTCAGCAAGGCCCACAAGCACTGCCACTACCACCACGCAGGCGGCCCGCAATCCCACGCCTCCGAGCCGATCCGTTCAACCTCACTGCTGAGCAGATCCACACCCTCTACCGTTTGGACCGGGACACCATAATCGCCATTGTGGACATGACACATGCTGACCTCGTGAGCATGATAGATAGCCCAACCGCCATCCCACCCCTACTGAAGGTGGTGTCTGCACTCCACTTCCTGGCCACAGGCACCTACCAGCACACAGTGGGACAGTTGCATGGCATTTCACAGCCACTGTTCTCACGGACACTCTTCCAAGTGCACGATGCCCTCCTGAAGCACGCCGACGACCACATCACACTACCACGCACGTACCAGGAGATTACCAACGCTAAAGTGGGATTCCATGCACTTGGCGGCATCCCGGGTTGCATTGGTGCCATCGACTGCACCCATGTTGAATTGGTTGTCCCACATGCCATGGAGGTCCAGTACCGCAACCGGAAACAATTTCATTCAATCAATGTGCAAATGGTGTGTGACTCCAACAAGATATTTACGCATTGTTGTGCCAGATTTCCAGGATCTACCCATGATTCTATGGTCCTGAGGAACACAAGAATACCACGCTACATGGAGCGACACGCAGGGCACAGATCCTGGCTACTCGGTGAGTCTCATTCCATGCATGACATCGTGGCCCATTTGATGCGTCAATGACCTTGCAGGGGGGGGGGGGCTACTTAGCACTATCATTCCACTGACACCCTTTATTCGTCTCATACAGGTGATGCCGGGTATCCACTGAAGAGATGGCTCCTTACACCAATCCGGAACCCACAGAACGAGCATGAGGAGGACTACAACCATGCCCACTCACGTACCCGTGTGGTCATTGAACAGGCATTCGGCCTACTGAAGGCTCGTTTCCGCAGCCTCAGCAGGTCTGGCGGGGCACTCATATACAGCCATGAGAAGGTTTCTAAGATGGTCATGGCATGTGTCATGCTGCACAACATGTGCATACGTAGGAATGTGCCCATGCCCCCTGACGCTGTACTGCATGCACCTGAAGATGATGATGATGATGAGGGTGGGGATGTGGAGGCACCTCAAGGAGTCCATGAGGCACAGGATGCACGTGCAATCCGACAGAGCATCATAGATGCATGCTTCTAGCAACCACGCATGGTGCCTATTACACGGAAAGGGGACCTGTGGCACTGTGTGTGTGTAGTACAGGCACATTGTGGACTGTACGCCTATGAAGGCCTCGTACACAAATATCAATGTCCACACATGTCATTGGATGATAATGAGGTGCTGTATTGTTAATGTGATTTGATTTATACACCCTATGGACCCGCCACCCAGTGAAGCCCAACACACCCCCTCCACCCTACTACCTCCCCCCCCAACACCAGTGTCCAAATATGCATGCTGTCCGTGGGTAGACGCTATTGCAAGCCCCCTCTACGGGTATCAGGGGCACCCCTGCCCGTGGAGCGCAGGTTCCTGCCAGATCTGCGTTGGGGGCTGCCCTGGACGGAACTTGCCACGGATGAGGTCTCTGCCTGCTCGCGTCCATGCATGTCTCTGAGGGTTTGTGAGAGCTCCGAGAGCACACGGCGCACAGCAGCAAGTTCAGCACAAACGTCTTTGGACGTCGCATGCAGTTCCCCCCTCAGGCTCTCGGTGCTTTTCTCCATTTGTGCTCTCAGGCTCTCGGTGCTTTTCTCCATTTGTGCTCTCAGGCTCTCGGTGCTTCTCTCCATTTCTCCCCTGAGGCTCTCACTACTTTTCTCTATTTGTGCCCTGAGTGTCTCGGTGGATGTTTCCATGGCTGCCCTGGAACCCCCGCATTCATTTGCATGGTCCTTGAGTAGCGTGGACGCTTCCTGCTGTTGCTCGATCAGCAGGTCGAGGGACTGTTGCCTCTGCTGGGCCATGGACATTTGCGGTGGTGTGACAGGGGGGCTGCTCAACACATGTTGCCTTGGCACAGGACTTGTGGGGGTTGGCCAGTCGTCGTCTTCAGGGTGCCCCTGCGTGGTTTCGTCATGGTGTAGGGGATGGAACATGCAGGGGGATTGGGAAAGGTCATGGATGGTACCTACGTCGCCAGCACTGTTTTCCGTGTCGGAGCATGCTGGCATGACAGCTGTGTCACCTATGGTGCTGCTACCACCAGAGGCAGTGCCATCAGATACGTTCTTTGGGGGGACCTGTGGTGCTGGGGTTGTGGACTTGCTGGCTGCTGGGGTGCCTGTTGCAGTCCCCTCCAGTGTGCTGCCACTTGATTCCTGCTGCTGCCGTGTCTTGATCCTTGCACCTGAGGTGGAGGCTCTTGGGACGTTGGTCCTGGCCCTCTTTGCAGGCGTGCTGGTAGGGGTGTCCTGCAGCTCGTCGTTGGTATCGGACCCTGTGGTGGAGTAAAGAGGGGCGAGCGTTAGTTATGGGTCTGTCGGATTTGGAATGGCAACGTATCAAATGCATTGGGGTGGTACATGAGGCTGATTTGGGACTGGGCCTTGGAGGTGGTCTCATTTTCGTGTGGATTGAGGATTCATTCATTTGGCTGCCTGCAGTTAGGGGGTGCATGCTGCACATGTAGGGGTTGTTTATGGCTTCTTGATTGATTTGTTTGTTCATTCTGACTTTTAGAGGGCGCTGTCAGGGCTAAGTATGTATTGCACTATGGGGTCACATGGTACTGCACATGTTCGTGGGTTGTGGATTTCGCATTGTTTCTCTTGGCCAACCTACCTGATTCTCCGGATGTCGGCACTCCTTTCTCCATCCCTCCGACTCCCTCTATGCTCTCCATTCCTATGGTGGAGGCGCAGATTTCCTCCCAGGGGGTCAACTTGATGGGCGACTCTGAACCCCCACCGGTAGCTGTGGCGATGTTCCTGTTCGCAGAAAGTATGCTGCGTACGCGGATCCGCAGGTCGTCCCACCGCTTGCGACATTGCTGTGGCGTGCGGGGTGTTGTCCCCACCGCACTTACGCGCTGTGCCACCAGGGCCCATATGGCCTTCTTGTTGGCAAGGGCCGTCCTGGTCATTTGACTGGAGAAGACGACGGCGGAATTTTCCTGTAGGGTCTCGGTGAGCACGGTCAGTTCCTCTCGGGAGAAGTGTACCTGCCGCTTGCGGTCACACGCTTTCTTGGCTACCTTTCCCATATTTATTTTTTTAACTGGGGTTGCTAACGGGTTGGGATGTGTGTCAGGGTCGGATTTTTTATGGTTGTGTTGGGATTCGGATTTTATAGTTGTGCGGCGTGCTGTTTCCCGTTCCGGCCACATGCTTTTACTTCCGTTTCCGTATATTTACGGTGGCCGTAATTTGCGGTGCACGCTCGTTACGGTGACCGCTCATTACGGTGACCGCTAAGATGGGTGGCGGTATTGCACCTGGTGCAGCGTACGGCGGCGGTAAGGGCCGTTTTGGGGTCATTTCCGCCATCGCAGCCTTTCGGATTCCGCCATGGCGTAATGCTCGTGCCCGATGGGTCGTGATTGGCCGCACTTTGCTCCTTCGTGCAATGGCGGAAACGCTATTTACGCTGTTGCGGTCCGGTCAGTCACTTTCCGCCAGGGTCGTAATGAGGGCCAATGTCTTATCACTACTGGCTAGCTTTTCACTTAGATTAATATTCATTAATGTTCTTAACAACTTCATTGGTGGATCACATAAAAGTTGGGCTGTGCTGGGCTACTTTGCAAAGGCATGTTTTGTTCTGTTTGCATCAATCCACATTATGAATGCTGCTTCCGTGGAAAGTTGTTTTCGCTTGTGCAGTTCTTTCCCTGTGAGAAGCAGCAATTTGCCAAGGCATGCTGTGTTATAGCAGTGTCAGTGCAATGCAGTGAGGATGATTTATAATAGTCCAAACAAGGTCACTTTATTTTTTCTTTTCGTTTTTACAATGACTATCCGAGGTTCCTGAGTCATGCCATCTTTTAATTTGTTTGTGGCTTCCCTTTTTCTGGCTCTCTTTCTTTCCTTTATTCTTTTTTAATCACCCAAACCCTTCTTACCATCCTGCCTTTCTGCCGTTTTCTTTTTCTTTCTCCTCTTCCATCTTCAACTGCCTTTCTCTTGCCTTATCTCTTGCATCATTCAACTTCCCACCGCCTTTCTTTCTCTCCCTTCCCTATAATGCGCACCTATTTATATCTGAAGTAGCTTGCAGTGGAACAAGGAATGCAATTGTATGCATGCCTGGTGTTAAACCTATAGCTACCAGGCACTGGAGCAATTCTCAATTGTTGTTTTATTTTTGCATCTATGACAATGCCCAGACTCAGGGATATCACAGCATTAGTACAGACAATAAAGTGCAAATGAGGATACAGGAGCACAACATGGCAGCAGAAGAGTACACAAAGTTGTTAGGCGTATTTGTCAAACAGCCACGTTTTATTTCGTTTTTTAAAGGTCTGAAAGGATTGTTGATTCTGGATGTGTGGGTATAGGGAGTACCAAAGAATGGGAGCCATTACACAGAGGCTGACATCTCCCGCTCTTTTTCTCTTCAATTGTGGGGTGAATAGGGAAATGCTCTAATTAGAACAGAGATGGCATGTGCGTGTGATTTGGATGATGGAGTTGGTGAGGTATTGTGGTGCCACTTTGTGGATTCAATGGTGTGTAATGTACAAAGTTTTGAACTCGATACAAGCTTTGAATGGGAGCCAATGGGCATCACGTCTGATAGCAGAGATGTGATCCCAGCATTTAAGGCTGGGGGCACATCTAAGAGCCTTATTATTGCAATTTAGCCAATTTGGCATTGGAAGTGCCCATAAGTAGGACATTGCAATAGTCGAGTTTGGAGAGGATAGTAGCTCTGGCGAGTGTGATGCAGTTGCTTGTGGTGAGAAACTACCTGCTCAGTGAGATAAGCATGGCAGTGTAGGCAGTGATGAAGCAAGGGCATTGATTTGTCTGGTCATACTGAGGTCAGCCTCAAGGCATACCCCCATTATTTTTATTTGCTTAGAGACAGGGATGGCCCACCGTCTATGCTTAAGGATGAGTATTCAGGGTCAAGGTGTCTGATCGAAAGTGGTGGGCTAATGATAAGGAGCTCCGCTTTGTCATCATTCAAACATAGGTTGTGGATGGCCATCCGATTTTGGATAATATGAAAGACAGCATTGATTTGGACTCTGTCAGTATCATAGTCTCCTGAGAGGGACAAGAATCTGAGTGTCATCCGCAAAGTTGGTGTAGCTGATTCCACTAGAATCTAGAAGATTGAACAAGGTTTACTATTGGTGTTATAGAAAGTGGGTGATTGACAGGAACCTTGAGGCACTCCACGTGAGGCTGGGATGGTGCCGGCCACAGGGTCTCCTATGAACGCTCATGGGGTCCTACCTCTTAGGAAAGATTTTATCCACATGGTGTCTTCCGGTGCGAAGAAGAAGTGTGGGTTGAGGTGTTCACGCAGGATGTTATGATCGACCAGATCGAAAGCGGGATCGATAGGTCGAGAAGGAGCATGATCCCGAGATTACCCGAGTCTTGAATAGAGTCCATTTGAATCTTTAATTCTAGTCAGAAGTTGGTTTCTAGGAATTTCTGGACTTGGACCTAAGCTGGGCGGTCAATGGTTTTTCGGAGGATGGGGACAGTGGTGATAGGCCGTTAGTTGGTGGGGATGGTAGGGTCTAGTGGAGGTATTTTAAGAGAGGGTTGACCGAGGATGATTTGATCCCAGAGGGCACCGTACTCGTAGCGATGAGGTGCTGGCAAAGTTAGTAATGAAGGGCGTGAGTGTGGGGGCGCAGAGCCTAACTATGTGAGCAGGGCATGAGTCTCCTTTACAGTTAGATGGTTTAAGAGTTCTAATGGTAGCTTCAACTTGCTCTGGGGTCACTTGAATTTAGGAAAAGGGGGGTGATATTAATAGAGAGCACTTGGATTCGCGGGTTAACAGGGTTGAGCACTTGGGGCTTACTGGCGAGCAGAGACTTTTTGGTATTGATTTTAGACAATAATGTCTCCATTTTGGAGGAAAGGGCATCTTGAATTGTGGTACACCAGTCTTTGTCAGCGTTGGTGGTACTCACCGGGGGAAAGTGGCTCCCAAGTTCCCAGAGGATAGTGAATAATTATTTGGTATTAGAACTAGCACTGGCACTTCTATCGTTATAGCCATTAGCTTTGCAGGTGGAAACTGCTTTCTTATATTTGATAGACACTGTGGCGAGGTCAAGACATTCTTGGGGGAGGGATTTCTTCTTGCAGAGGTGCTCGAGGGATCTTTTTTCTCTGCGCAAGTTGACCAGGTCCTCAGTAAACGGGGAGTAATTGGTTGTGTGGGGTTTAGAGGTTTTAGATTTGAATGGAGCATGTAGGTCCAAAACCTGGAGCAGGCATTTGTGATATTGGGAGGCCAAATCATGGGCTGAGAGGCTGGACGTAGGGCCATATGAGCTTAAAGTGGTGAGGAGGGAAGGTTGTAGGTCCTCATGTTTCGGCTCATGAGTGTTCTGGGTCAGTATAGGACGGAGAGGCCTAGGAGTGATTTTGAGGAGCTTTGAGGTGTTGATGGTGAAATGTATAGTGAAGGGATCTGACCAGGTTACTAGTTGCATGGCATCAATATTAATGGGGATATATATGTTAAGAATCCAATCCAGGATACATCCTTTGGATTGAGTAGGGGAATAGATGAGTTGGGTGAAGCACATATCACTGAGGGCAGCTGATAGTACAGTAGCTTTGATGTCAGAGCAGTCATTATACCCGAGTTTGATATCTCCAAGTATGATCCATTTGGTACCAGGTTTCATAAACGGTGTCACTAGGAGTGGAATGTCAAGGTCAGGGCAGCTGGGACTGTCGGGTTGTCTGTAAAGTAGTAGGATGTTGATGGTAGTTTGGGGGTCTGTGGACAGTTTCAGGAGTAGAGTTTTTTAGCCTGGAGTGGGGGACAGAGGGCATGACCTGATTTTTAAAGAGGATTTGCAAATGAGGGCAACTCCTCCCCCTGGCGCATCTAAGCGGTCAGCTCTAAGGATAGTGTAGTTGGGTTGGATGGTGAGTCAAAGAAGGGGTCCAGAGGCATTGTGTAACCAGGATTCAGTGATGGCTAGGATGTCCATATGCGATTCAGTAATGAGGTCATGGATTTCCACTGCGTGGGCAACTAAGGATCTTACATTGATGAGCAAACATTTAAGGGACTTGGGTGCTGGTGGGGCAGAATTGGAGCACGTGGGGATAGTAAGCGTGTGACTACTGGAATGCTCTGTAGTGGCAGCGGGGACAGTAGGCGATCTGGGAATGTGGCTAGTGCCTGCAGGTGGAACATGGGGTGTGTCTGGATTATGTGTGCTTGTTCGGGAGCGAAGTCTAGAATGGCAGAGTAAACCCTGGCAGGGAAATGAGTAGGCAAGGATGCGGTCAACGGTGGTTGTTGACTGTGGTATCAGCCTACGAAGGGCATTGATAAGTAGAGTATTGGGGGGTGTTGGCGAGAGTGGGTAACACTGCAATGTGTAGGCTCACTGGCAGCCCGGCGAGGGGTAACTGGTGTGGTCTCTGTGTTTTTTTCAGATGGGACAAAGACAGGTGCTGAGTTATTAGCTAGCTTCTGTGGGATTGCCTGGGGAAGGCCAGCACCAATCTATAGTAGTGGTGGCAGAAAGGGAGAGCGGGAGGTGGGTGGATGTAAGGGCGGCTGCAGAGTTATTTATTGTGGTCCCAGAGAGCGGTGATGCCTTGCTGGGGTGTGTGGGTAAGGATACAGGTGCGGACAGAGGCGAGAAGTAAGGGAAGACCTTACTGGGTGAGCATTATGTTTATTTCTGGGGACAAGCATAGGAGTAAGGCACGGATGGGGAGGGCTGGAGGTCAGGGTAGCCAAAGTGACCGAGTGAGGCACTACTGCTGGTATCTTGGGTGGGGGAGGGGGGGAGCTAGTGAGGTTTGAGAGAGTACAGTAGGTTTGACTATGGATGAGGCGGTGAATGGACACCGCTGTAGCTGCGTCTTTATACGGTACGTCCGGGGAGGAATGAGGACCAATGTTAGTACTGCGACCTAACGGAGGTGTACTAGGCGGTGTGTAGCTATTCAGAGGTGGAGTAGAACTAAGTGATAAGAGGGGGGCCATAAGCAGTGACGAGAAAACAGGCAATGGCATAGCAGAGTGAGACAACAGCGGGCATGTAAGCACAGCGAAAACATTATTACATTGTACGGAATGGCTGCCATCGGAGGGTTCTATGAACAAGTTGAACGGTGTGCAAGCAAAGGTTAGTGTTAGTTTCTGGATGAATGAATAAAGATGCGGTCAGGGTACGACTGGCTGTCAGGTGGACGACAGCATTCCACGAGGTATGCCAAGGAAGGGAACATGAACATAATGTGGGGATATCTAGAGGTATCAGCTGCTACCCCTAGTAATATTCTTATTTGCTCTGCAACCCCATGCCTAACGGAACTCCCACTTAGATGCCCAAAAGGGATTTGGATTTATTACACAGAGAAAAACACTGTTGCCTGAAACACGAAGGTTCGTTAGAGCATTCCGATGGTGTTCCCTCCCTTCCACCTTTTCATATTCATGAGTCCTTGTAGATTGGGAGCCTCTAGCACAAGAATGCCTAATGAAAAATACACGTTGTCCATTCGAATAATGATACTAGTCATTTTCGCCAATCGCAATTGACATGGCCTCTTCAGAAATATTATTGTATTGGTTGCTGTATTCCTATGTGTACATTTTCCGTGTCACTTTCACGTGCCGGTGCACCATCTATGTGTTTGCATTTTGCTTAACTGTGACATTTTATTTCTTATGGGTAGCACATCTATGTAAACTGTGCAAAGAAGTTGTTTCTATACATTTAGTAAATTAACTTTCTTATGAAGCATATAAAATGAACACAGCTCAGTAAATTTGGTAATTAAGGGGCCTCATTACGACTTAGGTGGAACGGGTTAACGGGCTCCGCTAAAGGAGGCGGACCCGTTAAACCCGTTCCGCCTCATTACAAGCTCCCCTTGCAGGACCTGGTAAGTAACGCCTGGTCAAACCAGGTGTCCTTACCAGGTCCTGCGAGGGGAAGAGGGAGCAAACAACGGCCCGCTCGTAATCGGCCCGTTGTTTGCTCCATCTCCCATTCCCATTGAGCCATATGGGGGCTCAAATGGGAATGGGGAAGGTCCGGGCCCGGGTTCCTGGAGGGAGGAATTACCAGGCCCTCCAAACTATAATTCATGTTCATTTCGAATGTGATTTGGTGTTTTACATATCTGCTTTATTAAACAAAAACAACTTTGTTTCCTCATGAAAGAACTCAATTCTTAAATCTTGATATGTTGGTGTAAAATGAAAGATGAGATAATACGAGATGCGATCTACTGGGTAAATTGGGAGGCTGTGAAATAGGCATGAGTCGCAGCTTCTCCTCTTGGCTAACATGCGATACTGGGCAAATTACTTTACCTCTAAGGTCCTAATGTTCATTAACTTGTCAAATTGGGATCACCACACATTTTTTAGTTCTGTTTGCACTATAAAGAACAAGCACGCCGAATCATTTATCTAGAATCTGAGGCTGTATCTGGCATAAGATAAGAGTACTTAAGTGGCTGAGTTTGCCCTTGGCAATGAACACAGCACTTCGGCTTGTGATGCTGTAGCTTGTATATGAGGATTATACATGGTGTTTGAGGCCTAACCTGGTTTAAAATGGCACTATAGGGTATAGGAGGTTGCACTTTTATCGCAGTGCCTGTAGTGTAAAACAGTAGTTAGCATTTTACGGCTATACTAGACTTTAACAGGTATAATATGCCAGTGATTGGCCATAGGAGGCAGTAGTGGCATAAGAAAGAAGTGCTCGTATGATGGTTATTTATTTGTATTTTATTTTTTACATTTGTATAGCGCGCAAAGCAGCCCTTAGGCATAGTTACTTGTGGGGAGCTTAGTTACAGGGATAGCAAACGGGATCATCATATATGACATTGGGCACTAGTAAATTAACACATAACATAGTTGGAGTACATGGAAATAAAGCAAGAGGTACATTTATGCATAGATGTGGTTGGGGTGCGCCATGAGGTTATCGTGAATTGAGTGGGAGTAGTGTAGGGTTCATTGCGTGAATAATGAGGTCTTCATGGCTTTTCGGAATGCTAGGAGTGATTCTTTTGCACAAAGTGTTGGTGGAAGTGCGTTCCAGAGAAGGGGCGCTAGGTAGGGGAAGCTTGCGCCCCCTGCTCTTGTTCTTTTTTACCAGGGGCACTGTTAGCATATTAGAATACGGTGTTCTAGTTGGCCTGGTTGAGGTAGATGGTTGAATCCTTTGTGATAGGTAGGCAGGAGCTGAGTGGTGTATGCATTTATGGGTGATAGCGAGGGCTTTGAACATCATCCGTTCTATTATTGGGAGCCAGTGCGCTTGCTTTCTGGCAGTGGATATGTGCTCTCTTTTGGAGATGCCTTGGGCTGCGCGAAGGGCACTATTCTGGATGACTTGCAATTTTTCCAAATTCTTGGTGGATATTCCTAGGAAGAGTTTATTGTAATAGTCCAGCCTAGAGCTAGTTATGGCCCTGGCTATGTTAGTGCATATTTCTTTATACAGGAACAACCTTACTGCGTTTAGCAGTTTGGCGTGGTATGCTGCTGCAGAGGCTATAGCATTCACTTGTCTGGTCATGGATAGGTTGGAGTCAAGATAGACCCCAAGGGTTTTCACTGCGTCAACTACTGGGATCTTAATGGCTTGGATGGTGTTGTAGATATTATTAAAGGTTGTGGCATCAGTATCATAGTTACCTGTGAGAGTGATGAGGATCTGGGTATCGTCCGCGTTGTTGGTGTAGGAGTACAAAGGCCACCTGAGGTTACAAGAGAAGCAACCACAATTCATGAAAGTGCTCAAAAAGGTTTCAGTTGCATGCAGTACAGCAACAAGATTCCCCCATCCTCTTGCAGGGGAACAGTCTAGGTGTAGTCAAACATCAGCAGCATGCATGCCTGCAGAATGTCGGCTAAGTGCCGCCTGTGGGCCCTGGAGACCCTGGATATGGGCGGGCCACCAGGTGTGCTCATCATGGAGACCTTATTGGATATGTTACTGTGCCTGTATCAAGAATGTAGCTAGGGCCCACCGAGCAGAGAGCAGCACTGCAAGGACTTTGTGGAGCAGCGTGAGTGGGGGGAGT
This sequence comes from Ambystoma mexicanum, assembly GCF_040938575.1. Lineage (NCBI taxonomy): Eukaryota > Metazoa > Chordata > Amphibia > Caudata > Ambystomatidae > Ambystoma > Ambystoma mexicanum. The sequence goes on along the minus strand of NC_090934.1, from coordinate 611,313,171 downwards.
TGTGAAGTTGATCTCTGGGGAGGGTGGAGTCTGTGGGCAGCACAGCCAGATAGGGAATATTGATGCAGTAATTGCAGCCATATTTATGAGCACCTATTATAATGAAATCAATTCTCTGGTTATTAATAGTGTAACTCAGAGGAGCATTCGCGTGGGTCACGAATGCAATGTCACCCGCTCGATAAGTATACTCGTGTCACTTCTACTCATCAGTATGACAAAACTGAAGCAAGATTGATAAGTTTGTCCAACACTCTGGTGTTTACTGTATCAAAACTGCTGCAATCTCTTGCGGTTAGCCTGTTGTTTTCTGAGGCTGCTGTACCTCTACTATGTTAACTGTTGTGCTCTCTAGATCTGTTTCCTCCCCTCTGGGTTCCCACTCTACTGTGTGTTATTGTTGGTTAGTGTTGTGCTCACTAGGTCTGTTTTTCCCCCTCTAGGTTTCCACTCTACTTTGGTTACTGTTGATTACTGCTTGTGGTATCTAGGTCTCACCCCCCCAGGTTCCCACCCTACTGTTGATTACTGTGTTTCTGTTGTGCCCACTAGGCTCTCTCCCACTCTCTAGGTTCCCACTTTCATTACTGATTACTGTTGGTCAATGCTGTGTCAACTTGACCCCCCTCTAGGTTGATCTCGGTGCCCCCCCTTGTTATTAGTCCTTGCTGTGTTTGTGTATTCCCCTGTGGTGTGTTACCTGCTTGTGCTCCTTCTAGTGTGTTCCCTACTGTTGTGATCCCCTCTTCTGTGCATCCTGCATTGCTCAGTGGTGGCTGTGCTCTTCTCCCACTGTCTTCTCTCACTCACTTCCTCCTCTTTCCTCCTCGCACCATTTATGGTGCTCTCAATTTCTCCCATGTTCGCTCACTGCTACTCCTATCCAATCCCTCTCACTAAGTCGGAAGGAAAAAGTTCAAGGGGGATATCATGGTCTCCAACCCAGGGCTTCCTATTGCGGATACCTACATCATTGTTTCCTCCAGACTATCACCAGCATCCTCTTTGTTGTTCCCTCTCCAGACCTATGGACCCCTCATATGGTCTCTGTTCTCTTTCCTTTCTCCTGCTCTCCCATTAATGGTGGCACCCAATTGGGAGGTCCTCTTGACCTCCTTCCATTCCTCCAAAGCCATCATCAATATCTATTTAAATTGTACCGTTATGCTGCAGGGCTCTCAGCCCAATCTCCTCCTTCTTTGTAGGCGTCTCCCACGTCCTATCAACTTCTTCCCTGCTTCTGCTACCCCTTCTACCACCTCTCTATCTCCTATGCCACTCCATCATCCTCCTCCTCCTCCTCTCTGGCACCCCCCTCCTCCTCTGTCACCCCTATGCCATCTCATTTTACAGCCTCTGCCCACTCTCTGGTCCCTTGGCTGCTTCCACTGGGTGTACCTCACTCCTGTACCCACCCACAGAAGTCTTTCAATGTGACAACCTGCTCCATATAGCTACTCTAATTTTAGCTCTGCTGTCAAACAATCCTCTGACATCTGTTACCTCCTCGAATACCTTTACCTGGATGTCCTCACTCTCACTAGACATTGTTCACGGCCAGCTCCATCATGAGTTTTGACAGTCCCCTCCCTGAGAGCTACAAGATCCTCTCCAAGCCCAGAATCAACCGCCCCAGAGATGGAGTTGTCCTGATCTTTCCTGATTGTGTCCCTGCTTCTGTCATTCCTGCACAGGCCTATTCCTCCTTTGAATGCCTGGTCTGCTTGCTCTCTATCACTCCTGGCCTCTTCCTGACTGGGGCCAGCATCTACAGGTCACCTGTACCGGTCACCCTCTTCCTCTCAGAATGGGCTCACCTCTCCTCTTCTCCCTTGCCTCTACCTATACCTCGGAGACCTCAACATCCCCCTGGATGTGTTTAACCCCTCTGGGCTCTTCAGCAAACTATGCAACTCTCTCTCCCTTTCCATTGTACCCTCTGGTCAGGCACACTCTGCTGGACACACGTCTATCTGGCCCTTTGGCCCACCTGATCTCCACCTTCTCTTCTATCTTTCAGTGTTATGCGGATGACACTCAGCTCTCCTTCAGGCTTCCCTCAACCACCTCTCCTTCTTCGCGCATTCCTGACTGTCTATCCACGATTCATGAATGGTGCACCTACAATGATCTCTGCTTCAATACCAGTAAAACTGAAATCCTCATCATTGGTAATCCTGCTCCCGCTTTCCCTCTCTCACTCTGGCCGCCGTCCTTGGGCCTCTACCCTCACCTTCTGATGAGGCAAAAAACCTTGGTGTCATCTTTGATTCCACTTTCACCTTCTCTCCACAAATCACAGACCTTGCCAAGAAGGCCCACTTCCAGCTGCACCGCCTAAGAGGTATTCTACCTTTTCTCACCTTTTCCCAGAAGCATACTGTCTTCAGAGCTCTGGTTTTCTCCAGGCTGGACTACTGCAACAGCCTCTTTCTCAATCTGCCTAACTCCAGGGCCGGTCTTTGTGTCAGGCAGCTCAGGCGGCTGCCTGACGTCAGTGAGCCTCTAGAGGGCGCTCGCCTGACTCTCAAATCAGTGCAAAGTCACTGGGCCAGGTCACAAGCACCAGCCAAAGCCAGCCTAGGAATACGAATGTAAGTTAACAACACATTAAAATGATACATCATTAGGCAGCCGAAAACTGCCCAATGATGCATCATTTTAATGTATGTTTAACTTACTTTCATATTTCTCACTGCAGCGGGCGGAAGCCTTGTCCCTCAGGCAGGGCAGCAATTGGCAGGCCAGCTTGCAACATTTGTTGCTTTATTGCCTTCCCGGGTGGCGCTGGCGCAAGCTAGGCCCATGGGCGCCCGTGCCCTCCTCCAGGCCATGCGCATGAACACAGAGAAGTGCACTGCTACTCTGACACTGTGACACAGATTGGGATCGAGGACAGCTGCCTTCTGGCATTGGCGACGGCGTTGCAACCGTGTGCGCAGGTAAATGTTGGAGGTGCAGGGAGTTGAGCAGGCTGACGTACTTCCTGGCGTCCGGCTTCTCTGAGGTCATTAAGTTGAGTTGAACAGTGGCAGCCCCTCTGGAACTCATCGTTGCTTCAAGATACTGAGCACAAAGATCAATCACATATTCCCGCACACACGTGGACAGTGGATCTAAGACTTTCCTGATCGCAATGCTAACCCGCTTCTCTTTCCTCCTTCCTTTCAACGTATAGCGTTCTAAAGCGATGGCGGATTACTTTTAGCGCTATACACAAAACACAAACAAAATGGAAGATAAATAAAGTACTGAGCTTGGCATTCTGTCCGGTGACCATTGTCCATGGGTCTAATTGTAATTAATTGGTTATTTGTAACGCGCTTAATACCCTGGTTGCTCTGCGTCGTCTTGCTTTCACAGCGAGCATGTGCGTGTTGCCCCCGAGCTATCCGAGACCAGTGTGATGCAGCCTTTGTGGCTGCCTCCTGCCGGCACCTTCCGTGGAACACCAGCGAGTTGGGCTTTAAACCAGGCTGGATATCATGTCTCGGTGGCCTGTTTTTGGCATGCCAGTTCTAGAGGGCACTTTTGGCAAGCATGTCGAATTCCTAAACAGTCGAGCTCGGCCCTTGAGCAGCGGCATCACGACCATATCACTTAAAACATCATCTGCTTTTAATGCTACCGTTGGAGAAAAGGAAACAAAATTACAAGGCATTGCAAGGCACAGGGCGATGCCATTAAAAGGGCCACTGCGAGAAATACAAGGCTGCCACCTAGACTGCCTCAAATTATGAGCTGGTCTTTTTTGCCTCAAATTACGAGCTGGCCTTTTTTGCCTCAAATTATGAGCTGGTCTTTTTTGCCTCAAATTATGAGCTGGTCTTTTTTGCCTCAAATTACGAGCTGGGCTTTTTTGCCTCAAATTATGAGCTGGGCTTTTTTCAAGTGTCAGCAGTAGGGCGCAATGCCATGCTGTCATCGTCAATTGTGGCTAGCGCAGTGAAAGCAAGCAGTGCTGGCACAGTGACTGCCCAGCTCCACAGAGGGTCCAGCATGCCACAAAGTTAAGGGAGGTTTTCCAATGGGCGCTGCGCACACACAACTATTATCGGCAGTGTGCTGTTGGCACAGCCTCCAGACAGTGGCCCTCATTACGACCCTTGCGGAAATCGACCGACCGGACCGCCATAGCGTAAATAGCGTTTCCGCCATTGCACGACGGAGCAAAGTGCGGCTCATTCCGACCCATCGGGCATGAGCACCACGCCATGGCGGAAGTGCAAAGTCTGCGATGGCGGAAATGTCCCCAAAACGCCCCTCACCGCCGTCGTACGGCGACCTAGGTGCAATACCGCCACCGGACATAGCGGTCACCGCAAAGAGCGGCAATCGGAAAATACGGTGACCGTAAATATACGGAAACGGAAGCAAAAACATGGTCCCGGAACGGGAAACAGCACGCCGTACACCTATAAAATCTGAACATTCACACAACCATTAAAAATGCTACCCTGAGAGACATCCCAACCCGACATCCACCCTAGTGAAACCAAAACAATGGGAAAAGTAGCGAAAAAAGCATGCGACCGCAAGCGGCAGGTCCACTTCTCACGTGAGGAACTCACGGTGCTCACAGAGACCCTCCAGGAGAATGCTGCCGTCGTCTTTTCGACGCAAATGACCAGGACGGCACTTGCGAACAAGAAGGCCATATGGGCCCTGGTGGCACAGCGGGTAAGTGCGGTGGGGACCGCACCCCGCAACCCACAGCAATGCAGAAAGCGATGGGACGACCTGCGGATCCGCGTCCGTAGCATACTTTCTGCCAACCGAAACATTGCCACAGCTACCGGGGGAGGATCGGAATCACCCATCAAGCTGACACCCTGGGAAGAAATCTGTGCCTCCACCATTGGAATGGAGACCATAGAGGGAGTCGGAGGGATGGAGAAAGGAGTGCAGACATCCGAAGAATCAGGTAGGTGGCCCAAATAAAACTATGCTAAAACCACAATGTCCAATCATGTGAAGTACCATGTGTCCACATAGTGCAACAGAAACACATGTCCAGGAGAACGTCCACTTACATTGGCCTGATAGCGGACATTAAAAGTCAAATTAAATAAATAAATAATTTAAATTCCTAAAAACACCCTCTACACGTGCAGCAGGCACCCCCTAACTGCAGGCTGCAATACAACTGCACCCTCAATCCACACAAAAATGAAACTACCTCCAAGGCCCTGACCCAAATCACCCTCAGGTACCACCCCAATGCATGTGATACATTGCCATTCCAATTTCCACAGACCCATTAATAACGCTCGCCCTCCTTTACTCCACCACAGGGTCCGATTCAAACGACGAGCTCCAGGACACCCCTACCAGCACACCTGCAAAGAGGGCCAAGACCAACGGCCAAAGACCCTCCACCTCAGCTGCACGCATCAAGACACGGCTGCAGCACAAATCAAGTGGCAGCACACAGGAGGGGACTTCAACAGGCACCCCAGCAGCCAGCATGGCCACAACACCACCACCACCACAGGCCCCCCCAATGGATGCCACAGAAGGCACTGCTTCTGGTGGCAGCAGCACCATAGGTGACACTGCATTAATGGCAGCATGCTCCGACACAGAAAACGGTGATGTCGATGTACGATCCACCCATGACCTGTCTCAATCCCCCTGTTTGTTTCATCCCGTACAACATGAGGATACCACGCAGGGGCACTCACAAGACGACGACTGGCCATCCCCCACAAGCCCTGTGTCAAGGCAACATGAGGTGATCAGCCCCTCTGTGACACCACCGCAAATGGCCATGGCCCAGCAGAGGCAACAGTCCCTCGACCAGGTGATCGAGCAACAGCAGCAACTGGCCACGCTCCTCAAGGAGCATGCTGATGAATGTGGGGGTACTAAGGCAGCCATAGAAACATCAACTGAGACACTTAGGGCAGAAATGGAGAGAAGTACAGAGACACTAAGGGCACAAATGGAGAGAAGCACCGAGAGCCTGAGGGGGGAACTGCATGCGACGTCCAAAGACGTATGTGCTGAACTTGCCGCTGTGCGCCGTGTGCTCACTGAGCTCTCACAAACCCTTAGGGACATGCATGGACGTGAGCAGGCAGAGACATCATCCGTTGCAAGTTCCGTCCAGGGCAGCCCCCAACGTAGATCTGGGAGGAACCTGCGCTCCACAGGCAGGGGTGCCCCTGATACCCGGAGAGGGGGCTTGCAATAGCGACTGCCCACTGACAATGAGCATCTTTGGACACTGGTGTTCGGGGGGGAGGTAGGAGGGTGGAGGGGGTGTGTTGGGCTTACTTGGGTGGCGGGTCGATGGGGTGTGTAACACAATTTCACATATGCTATAAACATTTCACAATCATCCAATGAGATGTGTGGACATTGATCTTTGTGTACGAGGCCATCATAGGCGTACAGTCCATATTGTGCATGTTCCAGACACACACAGTGCCACAACTCCCGTGTCCATGTATCAACCATCAACCACCAGGCGTGAGTGCTAGAAGCATGAATCTATGATAATCTGACGAATTTCACGGCCCTCCTGTGCCTCGCGGACTCCTTCAGGTTCTGCCACATCCCCACCCACATCATGACCATATTCTGGTGCTTGCAGTTCTGCGTCAGGGGGCATGGGCACATTTCTACGTATGCACATGTTGTGTAGCATGACACATGCCATGACCATTTTAGCAACCTTCTCATGGCGGTACAGGAGTGCCCCGCCAGACCTGCTGAGGCAGCGGAAACGAGCCTTCAGTAGGCCGAATGCCTGTTCTATGACTACACGGGTACGTGAGTGGGCATGGTTGTAGTCCTCCTCATGCTGGTCCTGTGGGTTCCGGAGTGGTGTAAGGAGCCATCTCTTCAGTGGATACCCGGCATCACCTGTATGTGGACAATAAAGGATGTTTGAGGAATGACATTGCTACGTAAGCACCCCCCCCCTTCCTGGCAGGTCATTGCCGCATCACATACCCCACATTATCATGCATGAAATGAGACTTACCGAGTAGCCAGGATCTGTTCCCTGCATGTCGCTCCATGTAGCGTGGTATTGTAGAGTTCCGTAAGACCATGGAATCATGGGTTGATCCAGGAAATCGGGCACAACAATGTGTAATGATCCCGTTTTAGTCACACACCATTTGTACATTAAGAGAATGATATTGTTTTCGGTTGCGGTACTGGGCCTCCATGGCATGTGGGACAACCAATTCCACATGGGTGCAGTCGATGGCACCAATGCAACCCGGTATGCCGGCAAGTGCATGGAATCCCACTTTTGTGTTGGTAATTTCCTGCTCCGAGCGTGGTAGAGAGATGTAGTCGTCTGCGTGCTTCAGGAGGGCATCGAGCACTTGCAATAGTGTCCGTGAGAACAGTGGCTGTGATATGCCATGCAACTGTCTGACTGTGTGCTGGTAGGTGCCTGTGGCCAGGAAGTGGAGTACAGACACCACCTTCAGTAGGGGTGGGATGGCGGTTGGGCTATCTATCATGCTGACAAGGTCAGCGTGTGTCATGTCCACAATGGCGGTTATGGTGTCCCGGTCCAAACGGTAGAGGGTGTGGATCTGCTCATCAGTGAGGTTGAACGGATGTGCTCGGAGGCGTGGGATTGCGGGCTGCCTGCGTGGTGGTAGTGGCTGTGCTGGTGGGCCTTGCTGGCCCTGCCTTGCCCTCCTCCTCCTCCTGCGTCTCCTCTGTGCGGCCGGTTGTTGTAGTAGTTGGTGTTCGTCTTCTTCTTGAAGTTGGAGTACTTGCAGTGCTATCAGGTCCCCCAGGGCCAACATCGCAAGTCCTGCCGGCAGCATTTTGGAGTGGGTGTGGTTGTGGGAGGGGGTTGGGTGTGCAATTTATGTGTTTCCAAGCTGTATAGCCTCCACCTGTGGTGATTCATTCCACCTGTGCAAGCTGCAATCCCCTTTGGGCGAGCACGTCCCGCACACAACGCTGCAAATCGACGCATGGCATCTTGCTATTACAATCATGTATTTCATCCCGATGGCAGTGAGATATCGCTTCATATGTTAATTCTGCTATGCTCCCATTGTTTCACATACTATATTCGCTGTCGGGAACAAACTTGTGAAGGGTCAGTGGAATGTAGTACTCGATTAACGGTGGACCCTCATGCAGCTCTGTACCGCGGTTCACCGACGGGCGGGGCGTCCCATTTGTGAGTGTAGCCAGTTGCCATTTTCACACACAGCCGCACTAGATGGATTAATTTGTGATTTCAAGCGGCCACAGATGCCTTTTCGACGTGATGTTGCAAATGAGGAATTCGAAGGACGGCGCTTTCGGTTTTCAGCTAGCGGCGAGGAGATGCCCACAGGTCTGACTGCGAATATAACGTTCTATTGTTCAATGTCCTTGGGACAGGGGCCATGGCGAGGATGCAATGATTGATATGAATAGTATGGGATGCGCAATAGCGAAGTGGGAGATAAGGCCGGACGTTCCCAATTACATGTTGCTTCACAACACTGGAATTACAGGCTGGGGCACAGTGGATTTTGCAGGCTGCATTACGCACAGACTCAATGGAAGTTTCACATGTCATGTGAGTATGGAAGCAGGCGTTTGTGATAGTGTTTTCACCTCGATATAGATAGTTATGATTCGCTAGTGGTTTTTGGTTGGTGATGATCCTTTGGAGTGGGCTAGCATGCATATGGCTGTGGATTTGGTGTGATCATTGAAGTGAGTAATTCAAATGTAGTTCTGATGGCCATACTATTCTTTTTCATTTCGTTTGGGTGACAGGTATCTCCTCCCCTTTTGCCACTGCCATCTGTATGCCACTCCTGCAGATGGATTTTACTCCCGACACCTGCTGCTTCGTGTTAATCAGTGGAGCAGCATTACGATCTTATGGGACGATCGGCAATGGGCCACATGCCCTTATGCAGTACTAGTGGCTAGGAGCAACATTTCGGCCTTTCAGCTGGACTAGTGCCTCCCTATTGGGACGGCCCTGCGGGTCGAGGCGCTTCCATGTTGCCTTTTCGTACGAGAATGTAGCCCCTGTGTGCCATGAGGGTACAGGGCGTCACACAAGAAGTAGCTGGTCATTTATTGCGGATGCAGCCCACAATGGTGAAATGTATTTTGGAGTTCATGGCCTGATGGCTGTATGGGCTTGGTGAATTTGTTGTGCATTTATTCCTATTCTGATATGAACCGTGTAGCGTTCTTCTTTGCAGGTGATGTGTCATATTCCTATTTGGGGGGCGATGTATTGTGAGGAGATCTGCATTGGGTTCCAGCTTCGGAGTATAGTTGCGTGGTACTGTGCTGGGCGCGTTTGCCTACGAAGCCCAGTGAGGTCAGGGATGAGGGCTGCCAATGTGACTGTTTTGGTGATGTGATGCTCAGGGGCGGGGGAATGGCTTTTGTGTAACAGATGCCGGTCAGCCAGTTGGATTGGTGGTATGATGTGATTATCAGAATATGGCTGGTCACAGGTGCCTGTGTTTGCGTGCGTTTCTTGGAGGGAGACTGAGGTCATGTCCATTTGTGTGGCTTCTGTATTCGTGCCATCTGTGCCCTGCAGCTTCCATTGGCCCCTCTTGAGATTCATTTGTTCGTTGGCAGGCATGGATGACTTGTACATTTCACTGGTTGCATTGTGTGGCTTCATTGCACCTACGGGGAGTTGTACAATGTGGCCAGGGAGCGGTGTACAGGCACTCAGTAGGGCCGTTTACGGTTGGTTCGCGATGCCGTACTTCTCACCATGGCGGAATGGTACTTTCAGCCGTGCTTGATGGCGTTAGGTGCATGTCCGCTGGGGTCAGAATTCGCGTACCGTTGCGCCATGGTGGTAATTGCGGTTTGGCCTGGCGCGCGCGCGCGCGTACTTGGTGCAGTTAGCGTTGGCGTTCACTGCGGTGTCGCTAATGGCATCGTACTTTGCGGTGACGGGTCATAATCGCACCGAGCGCTATTCGATGGCGGTATTGCATTTCCGCCATCGTTTTTCGATTTCCGCCAGGGTCGTAATGAGGGCCAGTGTGTATTAATATGTTAAGGAGTACCTTCAATTTAGGGTGACAAGATTTCCAAAACGAAAAACCGGGATGATCAATAACATAAAAGAGGGACTGCCCGATCGCAGCCCACCAATTACCACCCATCCCCCAACACGCCCCCACAACCACCACCTAATCATATTTCCAGCACTTCTCCTTTCTATAAAGTGTATCTAATCTAATTTGTGCAGTTTTGTCTGTGAATTTTGGCATGTTGATTCAAAACAAGCGTTTGCTCTCATTGATAATACATGGATTGCTGTACAACTATATCCAAGCCAGTCTCTGTTGCACAGTCAGTAAGTGTTGTGACTTGTACCTGAACGGTTGGGGGTTCTTCAAATTCTGCAACTGTTGTGAAAAATAATTACAATTTTAAATATGTAGCCACCTAACCATGCAAACCCCGGACGGAGTAAAACTCCAGGGACCCCGGGACGGAGGGTGATTTCCGGGGGAAAACAGGGACGTCTGATCACCCTACTTCAATTGTATACCTAAAATGACTAAACTTCAATCAGGGTACTGACATTAAAGAAAACAACATCATACAGCATTTCCCTTTAACAGAGCACATGTGTGCCAGTTTACACACATGTTGCATTAACTTAAGGTCCCACCCCACAGTTATTTATTAGTAATCCCTTCCCCCAGCCCACCCAACTGCACTGAAACCTTTTAATCTATTTGACAAAACATAATTTTCCAGTTCATCAGTGACATGTGATAAACCAGACTTGTCGGATGGGATTTGGCAGGAGGGAAAGGTAGAAAGCATTGATGCGGACACCCGCGCATTTTCTTTCCGGACTGTTTCCTCTCTGGCCCGGGTGCCGGGCCCACTTTCTCTTTCCATCTCCGTGACTCCTATTTATTTTCCTTTAAATTCCCTTCTTTCATCCATCCCCGCTTTACTATAATAATCGCCTCTTCCGCGGGCTATTAGCACTAGTGCATTGTGTAATATCACATACATTTCAATGCTGATGGTGGAGAGGCATTATGCAGTCCTGAAGCATAAGCTATTTTGTATATGTCAATGTCATATTACATATATGATATGATATTTATAACGCGCTTAAATACCCAGAGGTTTCTAAGCGCAGACCCGGGGATCAAACCAGTGTGTTTCCTCTGTGTTGTTTTGCTTCCAAGGCGAGCAATTTGCCCCTGAGCTACCCTCCTGAGACATAGGCTCTCATTGGTTGGGGTGGGGGGGCGCCAACAATGCTTCCCGCCTGGGGTGCAATCTGGTGTAAGACCGGCCCTGCCTAACTCTACCCTTTTCTCCATGCAACAAATCCAGAACCTGACTGCCAGACATATCCTTGGCCTCAAGCCCAAGGACAGCATCTCTCCAGCCCTGACATTTCTCAATTGGATCACGGTTGCTGCAAGGATCAAGTTCAAGACCCTCTGTTTCATCCACAGGGCTTTCTGCGGCTGGGGCATCACTATATCCAACTCTCTTTGCCTAAATACCTTCCTTTCAGAGCCCTTGGCTCAGCTTCCTCTAACTCCCCGAGGGCCAGACTCTTCTCCAAGCACAGAGTCAGGGGGATAACTCTCTTCTTTGCAAGTGTCTCTCTCTGGAATGGCCTCAGCATTCCTTGGAGACTTGAGCCAGACCAAATGAAATTCTGAAAGCTGCTCAAGACCTTCCTTTTATGCCCTGCCTTCTCTCTCACTCGCTTCCTTGCTAACCTACCTGTCTGCTGCCCTGACTGGTTGCTTGATACCCTCAGAGCCTCACTGTGTGCCAGGGCCCTCCATGACCAAACATTCTTGCACTGCCTCCTGGCCTACCGCTCACTTAGTGGCTGTAACTGCAACTCGTATAGCACTTACCCAGAGCCGCACGATCCCAATGGCAGAAGGCCTTCTAGGATTGTTTGTCTTTTCTTCCCTCTGTCTCCCCTCCCTTGTCTTGTGGTGCCAAGAAACACTTGTGTACATGTGCCTTATAAATATCACCTTCTAACTGAATTACCCAAACTAGCAACAAAAGAGGGGACACTGGAAAAAAGGGACCTTAAATCGTTCTATGTGATTGTTGCAATAGTAATAATTGTGCAACTCCCATTGTGCTTAGATGATAGCCCAACAGCAATTGAGAAAGGATCAACTATCGCTCCCTGTCCCCCACCCATCACCTCTTCTCCCAGCAGACGCTTGGCTGCATTGTATTGCGCAATGGACGTTTCACACTTGTTAAGTGCATGGCGTCTGTTGCACAGTAGAAAGGGCACACCTTAGTGGTTCCGTCAATTATTTGCAGAAAGAATGCATTGAAGAAACCATGAGGAATCATGTCATGCTGTACAAAGGGAGGGACACATAAGAGGGCCAGGTAATTGAACGCAATAACAGTATGTCATAAGGCAGGTCCAGGGCATACGATCCACCCTTCTACTTTCCCTAGAGTTTTGGCTTTTAAATAATGAAATAATGTGAAATCATTCCTAATGTGATACACTGAATTGTACTTTCTAATAATGGAACATTCAATCACAGCACAGAAGGTGTGAAGAATTCATAGTTGGCCTAGTAAGGCTGGGGGTGGTGCAGCCTATTTGCGGTCTAGTTAATGTATTGGCCAATTCAAAATAATTAGGATATAAATCAAGCTGTACAGGTCCTACCTCTAAAGCCCAACGTCGCAGTGGGCAGCATTATCGCTGTCACAAAATGATCACTGTAACCTTTTGATAGCATTGATGTGTCATGTTCTCAAACTGGGACACAACAAGTGTTCTGGATTATTCTTTAAAATCGAGTGTTTTCACAAATAGTGGTGGGTCTACTACCTCAATTTAGTTTGGGCTATTAGGTGTCGTTTGCAGCACATATAAAGCCCAAACTATTGCATACAAATACAGAATCTATATATTTTTTTTTGTTCGTGTATGCATAGCAAGGAATGACATAAGACGAGGGGCACAGACGAATTACATTGATTGATTGATAGGTTAATTAGAATGCACCTATACACAAGTGTTTCATTTGAGGAAGGAGACACAGGGCCTCATTGCGAGTTGGGCGGCGGTATTAACCCTACCGCCAAACCCCCCAGCGCAATTAGCGCCGGATCACGGGTTTGGCGGTAATGGAATTCCCCATTCCCCACTGAGCCCATTTGGGAATGCCCCATTCCACATTGGGCTCAATGGGGAATTTTTGCGCTCTTACCGCCAGCGGATTTCCTGCAGGCGGTAATAGCGCGAATTTTCGGCGGATTTTCCCCCAGCCCAGAGCTGGGGAGAAATCCGCCGAAGCCCTGATTTGGCGGTTAAATCCAGCGGTAATAGCGCGACCGCCGGATTTAAGGGTTACCGCCAAACTCGTGATGAGGCCCACAGTGTATTAGGTGTTGTTTGCGTTGAGCCCACCCATTGCCTGCCCGGTAGCCATGCTAATCACTATGGCTAATCACACTCATTCCTGCCGTTAAACGCCCAAAGCTCCTCTGCATAGGGACTCTTTGAGCTTGCTCTTCTATGCTGGTGGCCATGTTAAGATAAAGTTCAACTATGCACACAGCATGCTAACAGACTGTCAGGAATGTCGTCTGCCTGACCTTCATTATGCCATGCTGCGATTGCTTTTAGACCATGAGAATGTGATGCATGTGCCAATCGTGTCTTTTTGATGCATGCGTCAATTGTGTCTTTCTTTTCTGTTTACTAAAGATACTTCCAATGATCAACACACTTTCAGGCCAGTCGCATAAGACAGGTGTACTATCAATTGTTAGTTGGTGGGAAGCAAAATCTTGCGGCGTGACAACAACTAGGAAGGAACTAGGAAGGAAAGCTTTAAGCACAAGCGCTGTTCCACAGGTTTTGCGAGTGTTTGTGTTGCGATTAAATGGTGACCTCATTGGTGCTGGTAAGCAATACCTGATTCTATTGGAGTACTTGTGAAGGGCAGGGTGATCTGCCCCTCCAGCCCCGACTTCCACCATTGCACTCTAAATGTGAGGCCCATTGCCAGGAGCATGGCTCTATGCAGATTCCAGTCGCTGAAACGTTCTGTATTCCAAAGCCTATTCACGCTGTCCTAGGGTTAAGAGACACCTTGCTTTTCACACCAGAGTCCCGTGTTTTGAATGGCTTCTGCAAAAGAGCCAAATGATCCTCCTTTACAAATAGCTTTTTAATCCGGGTCCTAGAAGTACTGTCAATAAATTGGTCAGAGTAGTAAAATGTGACAATAACACTATTACCGCCACATTTAGCTCTCCGCCCAATCCCGTATTTCTGAGCATTCACCTCCAGCTCTGAGTAATACCGCCCCCAAATCCATGCAAATGGGGAATTGCCACCCGCGCCCTCGCAACTTGGGATCTGCCACAAATTGCGCAAAATTGCTAAATCTCCAATGAAAAGTGAATTCAGCTGAAGTAACAAGTGCCTATTCCGCTAGTGTAAAACAAATGCCAACGTATACATCGCGTATTAGTGTCATATGATGAAATGGCTCATAAAATAAAGTGAAGAACAAGAGCGTGTGGTGAAGTGTTGGAATAGAAAGGCGGACACTGTCATTGGGCGAGCTCTATTGCAAAGGAGAGACCATCATAGAGGCGATGGGAAATGTGTGCACACCAAGTGCCCTGATATTGCTGCACTGTTATCAGAATGTATCATTAGTGTGTACACGTAATCTTCAGATTAGGAAAGGGCCTTGTCTGGCGTTGACGTTATTTATTTGAAATTGGCCCATAAATATATGCAATGGCCTCAAAATAGAATACAAATTGCCTGATACACTGAATCAAGTTGAAATGTAAAAGTAAACTAATGTCACTGTGCTTATTCTCAGGAATTTGGTCAGTGATCAGCCTGTGTCTGTGTGTCCCAGTGACTCACTTGATTAGTGACATAAATGGTAACGTTTTAAGACATGCATAGCAGTGAAACCATGAGTCTAGGATTGCCTTGCGTACAGGGCACGGACGTGTCTGATTTGTCACAAGGGCTTGTCCTTCGATTTTCGAGGGCCTGTATGGCGAAATATATTTAAACCTCTTTATTTACTTAGGCACTGAAATTAGCAGAAGTGCTGTTACTGAGAGACAATAGAAGTGTCATCAGTTTTTGATACTAGAAGGGCTGCATGGAAAATGGCATTACAAGTGGTTGCCATGGATACATCCAGAGACAACGTTGTGGTGTGCAAGATATGGTCCTTATTATAAAAACTGGAACAACATTAAAGTAAATCATGTGACGTGCTTGTTTTACTGACGTAAACTGCAAAGTGAATCGCTTCTACAGACTCCCAATTTTGGAAGGCAAGGTAGAGTAATGTTAAACGATTTCCCCAGCATTTCACTTTTTACTTAAGCAGAGAAACTGGATTTTGAGCTCAGTCTGCAATTTAGGTACGTAGCCACATATTCAGCTTTTATCACTATTTAACTTTTAGGTTGCAATTAATAATGGATCGTTTATAGTGATATATATTAATTGTTGTACAAACATGTTCTGCTAAAAGAGTATCATTATAGCATTATTTTCCCCTTTCTGAATGGTAGATTAGAGCAGAATGCAATTTAATGTGAGACTAAACAAATCTAAAGTTTTAAAACTATTATTTATACTAGGACTCAAGAAAGTGTGCGAAATCGGGTCATTTACTAGTCATTATTTCATACATCATTTAGCAGTATTCACCCCTCAAGTATCTAGTCACCCGCCATTGGCCCTTCCTAACGGGCATTAGTCACTCCCAATGGCAGAGTCCCTCCTGTCTATTGTATCCTGTGTTAACCCTCTGCTGAGTTAAACTATGCGTTACAATATTTTACAAACTAAGGGAAAGCTCGTATGCTGCTCTTAGCTTGAAATAAAACGTGAAAAAAACACAACTCTTCCAGTCTCTGCTGCAAGTGCTGTGCAGGCGTTAGTAACTTATTCTGTGGCATACAAATACACTTGGAGATGTTCCTCGTCCACACAGGTGTGCAGGGCTACAGACACTTGCCATAAAATTGGGGCAGTCCTGGAAAGTACGGCATGTGGGTCACATTTTGGGATTTTACAAGATTTTCCTGGTTTTTGGTTTGTTAAACATAATGGTATGAGCGGGTGGGAGGTCCAGCCTTGGTCCCGCTTTATCTGACCGCATTGGTGTTATTCCTCCTCTTCCAGTTGAATGCCAAAATGGCATCCGATAACGTATCCCATTAGATGCCCAGGCACTGGCACCATTTTGCACCTGCTATCAACAATGGGTAGTTAAGGGGGCGTGACCTGCGCGCGAACGATGTGGACGTAACTCCGTCGGGCTCCTGCAGGCGCCAAAGAAATCCTGTATTAATATCCTGATTCCAGTGGACTACGACCCAACCAAGTAACTTGACCGAAGCAACAAGGCAGAGGGTCCTGCCCGACCAAATATAAGCTCTCCATTTGGCCGGGTGACCGAGAAACTAGACGAAACGCTGAGGGCTGGAGCCCCGGTAACTGGATGCCCAAAATGGCCACCGCAACCTGAAAGCAGCGTTCTTCCAGCCCCTATGAACCGCCGCTGCGATTTGAGAGAAGGAGACCAGAGGAAGCACTTGATGCGGCCCCAAACGTTCTCCCCTGAAACACGACAGGAGGGAAGCGAGGTGACTGCCGGATCAATAGACACCCACCCACCTGAGACCCGCTGGGACTCTGAGAACGTCCCCGAAGCGAACTCCCAGCTGTAACAGCGTGAGTCGTGTGGGATTTGGAGGCGGAAGGGAAACAATCAAATCCCCGGCCGGGAGTACACCCAGACACTGATGATATGCGTGCCTCCTCTGATCACACGCAACGAACGCAGCAAATTGGCTGAGACCCCGCGGTGGCCAGATCCACACGCCGTCCCTCCAGTGGCAGCCACAAATACGCGCCACCTCCCCAGCGACAGCCGGGTACGCGGGGGAAGCCTACGAGACTCCTTTGACCACTAACAGCAAGTGGGCTGGGACCTCGTGGCGGCCACAACCGTTCCATCCTTCCAGCAGTGGCTGCAACTACACGCTGCCTCTGCAGCGACGGCTTGGCACACAGGGAAATACCACATGCCTCCCTTGACTACAAGAGGCAGACGAGCCAGGATCCCGTGGCGGTCACAACTGTGTACGATCTCTCCGGCAACAACCGCACCCATGCACCGCCTCCCCAGCAGCAGTTTGGCTCGCAGGGATTACGCAAAGTGAAGATCTAGTGCATAGCAAGTAAGTTCCCCTCCCCCTCAAACTACCCTCCTTGTGGCGGTGTCCATGGTTGCTGGGGCCTGGGCTCCGGGGGGGAGGCGTGGAAGTAGGGACACTGGAATTGAAGGGAGGGCCACCCCTCCCTTTTTGAAGAGGCACGCGGCAGGACCCCACACATATTGACTGAAAAGGAAGGATAACAGGTGGTGCGGGCTCCACTTGAAAGGCCCTGTTGAACATTACTTGCCACTGACATAGGTGAAAGGGGTCTCCCCCCCAGCTGTGAATACCTTAAGGGTCACCCAATCGCGCTAACAGCCTGTTATAATGGGAGGTCAGCACACTGTGCCTCTTTGGACAAATCCACGGCGTGCCACTATCAAAACACTGCTCCACAAAAGTAGTGGCGCACCCCGCAGTGAGAGGAAGTAAAAGTGAGAGGAGGGAGAACTATCGATCCCTACCAACATGGGCCCGGCGGAATTGACATCGCAAGCACGCCCGACACGGCCTACGGGCACCCCATACCGATCCAATCATCAAACATAAGCCTCACAACCTCCATAAAGAAGGGCAAAGATAGACAAAAGAAAACCTCCACCCAGAGTAGCATGGACCAGTTTGCGGTCGCCACCACTCCAGCCCCAACTGAACAACCAACATGACCAAACTCCCCTATGGGAGGAGATCCTCTTTCACTACGAGATGTGATGGCGACTATTGCCAGTTTCTGCTCCTCAATGGAGATTAAAATGGATAGCATAGCGGCGGATGTTTCTTTTTTGCGCCACGACCTACAGAAGCTGACTTCTAGAACTGTGGAAGCGGAACACCGTATCTCTGAGGCAGAGGACAACATTACTGGGATCAACAGGCAACTGTCACAAGCCCTAAACCGCTTCAAAACACTGGAATCAAGGGTGGATGAGGGAGAAGGAAGGTCTCACCACAACAATGTGCATATTCTCGGACTGCCAGAGAGAGAAGAGGGACAATGCATGGAATGATTCCTTGAGCAATGGCTTATGGAGATTTATGAACCCCACTCCTTCTCAAAATTTATCTCGGTGTAGAGAGCCCACAGGATGCCCTCGGGCAAACGAATCCCAGGTGCACCGCCCTGAACGATAATCGCTCGATTACTTAATTACTGCGACAGAGACGCTCTCCTGCAGATGTCATGCTCACGAGGGACAATCACCCATAATGGCTCAAGAATTGCAATATTCCCCGATTATACCCGAGAAGTACAGCGGGCATGGCAATCGTTTGAACCGCTCAAGAAACAGCTGGCACACCTGAACGTAAAATACGGCCTGCTCTTCCCGGCACAACTCAAGACTTACCATAAAGGGACTACAGTGCACTTCTCTGACCCACAGGAGGTGTGGAAATGGGCAGAGGCCCATATCGAGGGAGATTGGACCACAGGACCAAGGAGACAGAAAGGAAGACCCCGAACCGGGCCAAGACGGCCCTCCCCAAGGAGGGATCTGGAACTGGCGGGACAAGAAGCCCCAGAACAAGCAGCGGAGCAAAATGAACGACAAACAGAATACTAGCCTTTGCCAAGAGGAGAATGCATCCTACTGCAATATAACGACGACGCACCGGTCTTGGACTTCCAACCCTAACACATGAAGTAGTCCACCAAGAATGACTCATACAGTTGGCACGGGAGAAGGGAACCCGGGAAGGGCTCCCCCATCCCCCCGGTAGAAGCCCCCACGCTTGAGCTTCAATCAAAGGTTTGAATTTTGAGCTGACACCCTAAGTTTTGAGTGTCAGCAATGTTGGGGCGACAGGTACTTCGAGATGGGGTGGAGTATAGGGAGGGGGAGAGAAGGGAAAGTTTATAGGGTTCTTTGTTGTTCTAGGGTTATCGCAAATTCACAAAACAATGTATTCACCACCCTCCACAGGGATCACTCTATATCATTCCACACAGGAACCTCACTCCAATGGCACATATTAAAAGAACATCGCCCCATCTTAGGGGTCATGACACCCTGGAGTTTCCTAACACGCACTGTAAATAACATCTATACGAATCCAAGCAATACTCACACAACACTCCAGGTCTCTTAAGCTGCTCATGTGGAATGTAAATGGGATGGGATCTGGGATCAAAAGGTGCCTCATCATGCAATTCTTGAATAGACACTCCCCTAACATGGCACTGATAACCGAGACACACCTAACAGGTTCAAAATGTGCCTTCTTCCAGGGAACTAATTATCAAACCACATTCCACAGGGGGTACACAATGGGATCTAGGGGCACCCTTATCTTGATACATAAACGCACCCCATTCAATCTGCAGACTCTAGAACAGGACCCCAGGGGTCGGTATGTGCTCATCCTGGGAACGACTTGGGGTGAAAAGCTGGCTATTGCCTCAATCTACTCCCCACCCAGGCTGGGACAGGAACTCCTACACAACCTTACCACTCTTATTAGGAAACATCGACCTGACGTGTACATATTAGGAGGAGACTTTAATGACGCAATGGGCAACAACACAGACCGCACCCATTTTAGGAACAGGAATCTGGATGCCCCCACAAAGTTGGCTAACTTCACATCAGCTTTAGGCCTCCAGGATGTGTGGCGGGCACTACACCCCGGAACCAGACAATACTCGTTCCACTTGGGAGCCCACGGCTCCATGTCCAGGTTAGACTACTTCCTTCTCCTGAACACCGACCTGTATAGAGTAATGTTCACAGAAATGCTTCCCTGGGGCATCTCGGATCACTTGTCACTCACTATGCAACTGCGTATGCAAGGTGCCCTCCCCCCTAGAACATGGAGATTGGATAATTATTACCTGGGGTTCACTGAATTGATCAATCGCCTAACTGAGGCGTCCAATGAATACTTTGAAACCAATGAGGGCATGGTAGGTAGCCCCGTGACAGTGTGGGAGGCCTACAAAATGGTGCTAAGGGGAGAGGTGATTTCCTGGACGGCAAAAAAAGGAAAGAACGACTCCAAAAGATAGTGGAAGCCGAAGGGGAAGTGAGCATCTGGGAGAACACACACATCCTTGATCCCACCCCCGAAACCCACAGGTCCCTTAAGTGTGCCCAAGAGCGACTCCGGAATAGGTTGATGGATAACACTAAACAGGCCCACTGCCATTCCAGAGCAAGAATTTATGAACTCGGGGACAAAGCAGGCAAAATGCTGGCCTGGCTTGAGAAAAGGGATGAGGGACAACGACACACCCGAGAAATAATCACCTCACAAGCCAAAAGTTGCCAATCAGATGCTGAAATAGCGGAGGCTTTTGCCGAGTTCTATGCAAACCTATACCAAGGTCCAACTCTCCCGCTTGACTCATCGCTTTTAGATAATATTACATTGCCAACTCTTTCGGCGCACCAAAGGGAACAGTTGGACACCGCTTTATCAGAAGCGTAAATTGTAGAAGCCATTGCACAATTACAAACAGGGAAAACACTGGGTCCTAACGGATTCCCGATAGAGACCTAGCAAAAATTAGGTGGAGAAAAAATAGCACCCCTCTTCATAGAATGTTCCTCCGTGCCCATGAGCAGGGGGCTCTTCCACCAGACCTGTGCAGGGCAACCATAGTAGTCATCCCTAAATCAGATAAACCCCCTGAACAGTGTGCCTCCTACAGACCCATATCCCTAATAAATAGCGAAGCTAAAGTGCTTGCCAAACTCCTAGATAACCGATTACAACTGGTCGTGTCTGCGTTGGTCCACCCGGACCAATGTGGCTTCATGCAACACAAGTCGAGCCGAATGAACTTGCGACGTCTCCATCTGACACTAGAGCGCGCCCCTATCATAGGCGGACTGCTGGTCTTCCTGGCAATAGATTTTGAGAAGGCGTTCGATTCGATCCGATGGGACAGCCTTTGGGTAGTCATGCGACACATGGGATTTGGAGAGACCTTTCTGGGATGGGTGCGATTGCTGTACACCAACATACAGGCAGAAGTGAGGATGAACGGATGGTCATCCCGATCCTTCCCTCTTGGTCGGGGCACCCGACAGGGCTGCCCACTGTCTCCCCTTCTCTTCGCCCTTGCCATAGAGCCACTTGCCCTGTGGCTTTGCCAGAATGTAGACTGGGTAGGGTTCAGATGGCCGGAGGGATACGAATACCGGACATCCCTATATGCAGACGACCTCCTGATATACCTGGGGACCCAATGCGATGCTGCCTCAGAGTGACGCAGATGCTCGTCCACTTCGGCGGGTTTAGTGGACTACGAATCAACTGGGGAACATCCATCTTCTTCCCGGTTAAAGGTGGAGCACAGGCCATCCCGCTGGATTGACCGTCTCGAGTGGAACAACAAGGCTTCCGATACCTGGGAATCCGGATATCTGTGGACCTGACGGAGTACATAAAATACAACCTCCACCCGATTAAGGACCGGTTTCTTAATGATGTCCAACATTGGAAACTCCTCCCCCTGACACGTATGGGTAGAGCCACGCTTTTCAAAATGATGGCCCTCCCAAAATTTCTCTAAATCCTGCAGAATGCCCCGCTCAAGATCCCAAACACGGAATTCGACCAGGTAGAGAGTCTCCTTAGGGAACTCATATGGGGTGGAAACCAACCACGCATAGCGCTAACCACGCTCCAGCGGTCGATATGGGAAGGGGGGATTGGGGTGCCCCGCCTTCAAACCTATTACTGGGCTTCACAATTAGCAGTGGTCAACGACCTACTCCATGGGGACCGAGAACTGCCCCACATATGGGCCGAGATGGCCACCATTCACAATGCAGACCCACTTAGCTTCCTGTACCAGTCCCCCCCGAGAACCCCTCCACACACGACCACAACACACATCATTGCCGTTTGGAAACAGGTGCACAACTTTGTAGGATGGAAAAACAAGATTATGGCCGTGCAACCCCTATGGCAGAATAGCAACCTGATCGAAATAAAGAAATTTGAGCCATGGCCCAAATGGGTAAGGGTGGGAATCCTTAAGGTGGGGGATATTCCTGCAGGTGAGAAACTGGCCACATTTGACACTCTACGTCTGCGATTCCAAATCCCAAGCACAGAGCAATATCACCATAAGTGTTTGACTCACGCCCTGCGGACCCCACATACCTGCAGACACCACTGTACCGGAATATACTCCTATAGAGCGTAACATGCTGCCCGCATATATCCCCACCAAATGCACCTCCATCCTATACAACGCTATATCATCCTTTGCAACCCCCGAATTGAACAATCTAAAGGCGAAATGGGAGGTAGATGTGGGAGAAATAGACCCAGAGGACTGGATGCAGGTGCTCATGCATCCCCAGGAGATCACCATCTCCTCCAGGCTTCGCCTGGTACAGCTGAAAATACTCCATCGATTATACTACCCCAGGACACGCATGTATGGCTGGAAACGGACCCCAAATCCAAACTGTTTTAGGTGTAGCGAGGAAGTGGGTACAT
Source organism: Ambystoma mexicanum (assembly GCF_040938575.1). Lineage (NCBI taxonomy): Eukaryota > Metazoa > Chordata > Amphibia > Caudata > Ambystomatidae > Ambystoma > Ambystoma mexicanum. The sequence continues at coordinate 611,290,500 of NC_090934.1, read as the reverse complement.
TCATACATATCCAATGGACATGCCCCCGGATACAACCCTTCTGGACCGCATGCTGTAATGAACTCACCAAAGTCCTGAGACGCACCATACCACTGGACCCAGGGGCATTACTCCTGGGCATACCCATCGAAATAGATGTTAATAATTGGGAGAAACTGCTTCTACACAAAGCAATGGGGTTGAACAAATGCAATATAGGACAGAAATGGGGAGCACCAGAACACCCGACCCTGGACCAATGGATGACGGATATGGACACGTGCGCCATGATAGAGCGCAGGATCTACACTGCAAGGGGCTGCCCCAACAAAGCCTTGAAAATATGGGAAAGGTGGGAAGAGGGTGTGACTTGAAACTCTTTGCCACGCGGGATACGAACACGTACAATATATATATGTATCCAAGGAGTGGCTCTCTGGCGGTGAACAATAGGTGTAATAATTTTTCTTATTGATAAGTGAATGTACATGATAGTCCCTATGTTGATCTGGTTTTTGTCTTTGTTGTCTTAAAATAATAAAATGCTTTATTAAAAAAAAAAACAATCGGTAGATAATGCCACTACACGTGTGCCTTGCAAGTGCCTTTCACATGCCTGCACAAAAGCCCAAACTGGTGGCATTGCCAATGCTTGTTTTGTATGTGCCTCGATCAATTTTTCTGCATCTTCGCTGGCATGGCAAAGGTGTGGCTTCTACGTCAGTTTTGACTCAGCTACCTATTTGCTTGAGATCCCTTGTTGGTTTTGAAGCAAGTGCCTGATTTTCCCACCATCTAGCCAAGAGTGACAGATTCTGTGTCTACCTTTTCATGCTAGTACCAGCCTTGAAACAGGCTGGTCTATTCTCTCAAATGAGAACACTCTTGCTTCAGTCTCATTTACGTAAAGAAGGCACATTATTGGACTTTCTGCAGGCAATCTGTGTGTCTTTAGAAGATCAGAATAATCAATGGCTTGTAATTTCATACAATTTATGGCTTTCTCTTGTTGCTTCTATGGCTTGTGGACTACTGGTAAAATAATGTTAGCATGTATACTCCACCCGAAAATAGTATGTGGGTCACTCAACAGTAGTTTGGCAAATAACACAACAACACAAACTGCTGGTTTACAACAAGAGAGGCCTTGAGTCCTGAAATATATGAAATAACTTCCAATATATGTATGTATTTGGTTTGTACAGTTGTCACATGCAAAGCTACGTTAGTTTCGGTGTGCAGTAATGTTAGAGGAGGTGGGGTGAAACAAGAAGGAAGGGAAAAATATAAGTCTTTACAATAGGTAGACGCCATAAATTGCACAAAATAATGGGGATTATATAACTGAAGAGAGAATAGCGACCCAATACATATGTTTCACAGCAACACAAACAATCTTCCTGGTAAAAAGTCTACTTACAATGAACTCACAGAAGAGTTAATTCCATATGATCGGTGGTAGGCCAAGTCAGTGAGACTCAAGACACAAAGACTTTTCACCTTTTACACAGATTCTATATATCCCTTCCACTAGGGTGTGACAAGCGCCTGCCTGTTCCAAGGATTAACTCGAACAGATAATCGTACACTCAAAACGCATCAAAGATATGGGAAACTTAAAGTAGTGATTCAATCTTTAAATCTGTATTAGTCACTCACCAGCAACCCCACCCCTGGAACCTGGGATGGGTCTATGCCTTAACAAGTCCTTGTCTCCATATGAGACCCCGATCCCAAAGCAGCAGAATAAAAAAGATGGCCAATGGAAACATTATCCTACTCTTGACAAGTCCTTATCCTCCTGGCTAAGTTACTTCAAAACAGAACATGCTCAGCTAGTCGATTAGAGAGCTGAAGTAGCAGTCTAGACCTACTAGAACTAACTTGCATTGAAGAAATTGCATGCATCCCTGAAAGAAATTGGGATACTCCTTTGCAATGTAAATCAGGAATCAGAAACCCACACATGCAGAATTCCGGTTGCGAGACAGATACCTTATGCAAGTCACACAACTTCTGCAGGTGACATGCTGTTCTGACAGCGATTGTTGTAAGAATGTGGATGGATGTTTGATATCATGCTTTTGCTGGGATTTCTGTTAGGGATCACTTGTATTTATTCTTGAATTGTGTAATAATATTTGTGAAAGTGTGTTTGTATGTTCAGGGTTGGCTCCAGCCCCATAACAATTGGTGGGCTGAAGTTTTGGCCCAGGGTCAGCATACCAGTCTGGTGTGTACAGGTGATAGTGAAATTTGACCAACCCCACCCATTCACCCTGCAAAGCATGAGGTCCAGCCTTCTGCTATCGATAAAGGCGATTTTGGCAGATTGACGAGTTTGCAATGGTTGGCTCCAGCCCCACGTCTTAGTAATTCTCTTTTAATTGCATTGTCATGTAAGTGCTACATGGGTTCCTTTTGATGGTTTATTACCAGGAATTGATGGTTAATGTTCAGGACGATTCATTGGGCAGTCACCCTATATAAGCATTCAGGAAATATTTCCTTGTTTTCTGACTTGGGACCATCTGATATTATCAATTATATTTAATTTATAAAAAGTAAAGTGTTTGATAAAGGCAAGTATTGTGTCTAAATATCATACAGGATGAGTATAAAAATGTCAGTACTGTGACCTTGTGAAGAGGTGATGGGAACCCCTGTCAGCCTGGGATGGGAGGCCTACCAGGGTGCAGTCCAGTGCAAGCTCTACCTGAGAGGGGGACAGTGGTAGTTGAGAGGGTCCACATTCCTACCCCTACCCAGGTGGCAGCTTGTATAGGAGCAGCATCCATTTACATCACCCCATACCTCAATCCAAATGTGTGCCAGGTATTGTCTCTTTTTCCTAGATCTGGAATCAGAAAAACTCACTGGAGAGACCAGCAGTGAAAAAGCAACAATTCAACGTCCCAACAAACTCACAATACAGAGTAGGAAACTGGTCAACTGCAAAGTGGGAGAGTAGCAGAAAGAATAAGTTTGCAGATCTAACGCAGCTGTAACCAATGTTGTGAAACCCTCCCGTGCATTGGTGCTGGCTCCAACAAGGCTGCAGAAAACTACATAGACCACTGTGAACTAAAACACAGGTCGCAGGCCCCCACCCCTACAGTTCTCAACTTTTAGGTGTATGGACCAAGGCCCTCCAACACAAACTAGTACATTGTATAGCATGGGCCGCAGCAACAATCCACAGCGATGTACAAGGGTAAAAGGGGCTACATGTGATATTTAAAATATTCTTTCTATGGAACATCCATGGGCAGGAGAGACAGACACAGATTGGCCAGGGCCAGGCAACCAACCAGAGCATGGGGAGGCAGTCAATAGAGACCACAGGAAACAGGAGGTTGAGGGTTGTTCTTCAGGTGAGGTCAGGAGAAGGATGCTGCACAACAAGAGACCAGCTGGAAGAATTTCAGAGAAGCGAAGTTTGGAGTTGATGTTTGAAGTAGTCGAGCTATTGGTTAATGAGTGCAAGTAATACTGCATTGTGAGTGTGCATGAAAGAGTGCCAAGTGTGTTCCTAAAAGGGGGTGTAGGGAGCAAATGTGAAGTGCTTGTGTGAGTAAAAGGAGGATGTTTGAGTAGAAGGTGGGTGGAGTAGTAGTTGTAATTGTAATTGTAATCATCATTTATATAGTGTGATTTCCCCATTTGTATGGCCTCAATGAGCTTTATGGTTGGAATGCCCTCGGGGACCGAAGTTCATGTATGGGAGATTCGAAGAGTTACATTTAAGATTTGTGTGTGCATTCTGGCAGGTTAGGACTTAGGAGGGTTGGCTGGGCTCCAGTAAGCGGCCCAGAGGTCAGGCATGTGGGTGGGTGCTGTTGGCTGGTTAGGGTATAGTGCTAGTGAAGGAGATTCGATGTGTGCCCAGCTAGACCACATTTCATACTTTGATTGTCACTGTATACTAATGGCAGAGGTGTTGAGGTATATCAGGGGTTTCAGTGTCGATGGCTATGTGAGCTGCTAGACCAGATTTGCATAGCCATAGCTGCATTCTAGAGTGCATGGATGGGGAGCATTGCCTGCTGAATATGTTCACAGATGTGGTGTGAGTTATGCATACCTTAGTTACTGTTGGATTTTCGTTCTGTGTCGTTTTCTTAGGTCTCTCAGGATGGTCGCTCGATTGCATATTTGGTGCTATTAGCATACTACCTTTGTGAAGGAACCTGTCTGGTGCCTTTCTTGAGTGCAATAGGAAATAAATTAAATCAATCTTGCCACCTATGGCTGAGACCAATAGTATTGTTCTTGTCCCTATGGAAAGAAGGTCTAAGTGCTTCTGAGTGTGAATCTGTTCCTACCACCACAACTATTAAAGTGTTTTCCGAGCCCAATAGCTCTGGTTTGACTAGCACATTTCCTCACTACCCCCAGCATGACCTATGGTTTTAGTGTTCTATGTGCTTGGGTAAGCCCTTTGATAGGTAGGGACCTCTAGCTGAATGTGTGTTCAAACTGATCATGCGACTATTGCTATCTCTCGTGGTCCGTCTGAGGGAATCATTCTGTCCCTGCATATTTAAGTTACCAGATCCAAGGTGCACCAGAATTACCGATGTTGTTTAGTGACCAGATTGCACCAGTTATAGAGTTGGTGGTTCGGGCATAGGCAGGAATGGCTAGGAGGGACAGGGTGAAGTATGATCATCTGTGGGGGGTGGGAAGAAAGGAAGTGCAAGATTCTCATGGTGTGCCACTACGAATGCAGCTGGGCTCGCAATGGTTTGGAGGAGTAAGTGTTTAGTAAACTCTGAGCCAGTACTTGTGCAAGGGGGCAGGAGTGCAAGGGCCTCTGTGAATGTTGCAAAAATTGCCGGCAATCATAGTGGTTTGGAAAGTATGTGTTTTAGTAGGGTCTTGGCCAGTACGTTTGTGCTCGGCCATCACAGTATGGAGTGGGAAAGTTTAAAGAGTAGGTAGGAAAAAGACAGGTTTTGAGGGCCTTTCTGAATGTGTGGTGATTGTCAATACTGCAGATGTGAAGGGCACAGAGTTCCACATCGTGGTAGCCTAGTGGAGAAGGAGGATATGCCCAGTCTGGTGTACTTATGTTACGGGATAACTAGGAGAAAGGCTGGACTGGATCTGAGCATTCGGGTTGGTAGAGTGTTAGTTTGTCTTGGACAAATTCAGGGCCTGTGTTGTGGATGGCACAGTGAGTAATGTACATGGCTTTAAAGGTAGTTTATCATCCAATGGGGGGCCATTGGAGTACTCCCAATGTGTTGCTAATTTGTTTTCTTGGAGAGTGGCTGATAAGCAGGCAGACTGCAGCACTTTGGATTCTTTGTGGTTTCCTAAATTGGAACGCTGGTGTGCATAGATAAAGGCAGATTGCATAATCTAGTTGAGAGAGGAGGATGGTGAGGATGTCAGAGATTTGGTGAGGATAGATGAGGCAGGGGAAGATACGCCTGAGGATGCGCAGATGGAACAAACAGATTCTGGATACAGAGTTGATGTGTTGGGAGAGGGATTGATCTGTGTCCAGTGTGTCCCCAAGGTTTTTCACTGAAGTGGAGGTTGCTGGGGAATGGGGGTCCTAGACAGTGAGGCCATGCTTAGGTTAGGGAAGGAGTGCATTTTTTCCGCAAAGTAGGATTTCTGTTTTCCCAGGGTTGAGGACAAAGTGGTTGGTTATCATCCAGTGGCCAATATCCGAGAGGCATGATGACAGATCTTGAAGTAGTGGGGAGAACATAGAAGTAGTGTGGAGAAGGGAGTAGTAGAGTAGAAGAGGGAGTAGTAGTGTGGAGGAGGGAGTAGAAGTGTGGAGAGAAAACAAGCAGTAGGGAAGAGGGCTGAGGCATAGTGTGGGAGAGGGAGTAGTAGTGTGAGGTGGGCATAGTAACATTGAAGGATTGAGGTAGGAAAGAGAGTGGAAAATGTTGAAGGTGCAGAGAAGGAAAATGGATGGAGCAACAATAACCAAGGAGCGTATAGTAGGGAGGAGAAGAGTAGTGGGAGGAAACCATCAGATAGAAAATAAGGGAGAGGAATCTGGGGGCATTACAGAAAGAAGACCAAGATGAGCAGTCTGTCTGGAAGGCAAAATTCACTATCCATTTTAGTCGACTAACCACTCAATAGTGTATGGTCAGAGGGAGATTAGGTAGATAAGGCATATGCGTTTAGGTTACCCATTTAGCATAATCTAGAATTTAGGCAATAGGGAAAAACTTACTGTGTATACTAACCTTGGGAGTACGGATGCCTGGGTTAAGGTGGAACTGGCACTTGTAGATGAGATAGAGCGAAGGCCATACTAAACTAAAACTAAATACTAAACTGAAACTAAAATGAAAATCCTTGAGCACCATCTCTGGGAGTTGGAATGTTCTTTAAGCCATCCATGCCATAAGATATATACCATGCTCTTTTTACTCACAGGAAGACTAGACTGCAAATGTGGTATTAGTCTAAACATTGCTACATATTGGCATATATTTTCTCATTTGGTTATCCTTTGAAGCTTTCACCATATTTGCCTCCTCTGATTACCAAATCGAGCCGGATATGAATTTCGTTATGTTTACATTACTTGCAATTGTGTTCATGCACTTGCTCCAGCCCATCTTTGTGAGCTTGTTCCTCTTCATCAGCCCATGCAACATATGCAATCTTCTATTCAGGTACGGCTTACTACACAGCCTCATCCTGGCAATGCATTCTGTTTTTGTTCCTTTCAGCTCATGGCACCCACATTTTAGAATGTTCTTCCACTGGCCATCCATACCTTCTCTACTTTTAATTTGTTTAGGAAACGTTTATGAGAAAATGTTACACATTGCTTTTTCAGATTCAGGGTATCATATACATTATTTGTAATATGGACAACTCATTTAAAACTACGGATATAAAGTGCCATATTTCGTAGAACATGTTTTGTTGATCCATAATTGTATGTAATTGATTTGATTTGATTGTATTGAATGCTAAATGCACATGGTATAGGACATCTATACGTAAAGTTATTGCTCAATCGGAAAACAACGGACAAATATTCTTTTGTCAACAATCAGAAATTCACGAAAATGGAAATTATATCTAGACTTTTTTTTTTTTTAATTCAAGTGAGATGTCTACATGATGTGAGAGGGTCAGCAACCAGAAGAATGTATCGGGCGTCAGATTTACAGATCACAGAAGTGGAACAGAAGAAGGGTACAAATAGGGAAAGTGGATCAAGAGTTACTCACAATCAGAGACGTTTCCATGGGAGGGAAAAAGGGGCACTTGCCCAGGGCCCCTACCTTGGAGGGGGCCCCACAAGGCTGCCTGATCTATATAAGTAAGATTCCTTTGTTCACCAGAACTAAATAGCACAGATCAGGATATTTTATGGCATGGTGCTGAGGCTCTAAACCTATTGCCAGGGGTGGTGCTAGTGGGGGTGGGGCTAAGGGGGCTATAGCCCCTGATCTTTTGGTTGTACCCCCGGATAGAATCTCAGGAGATGCAGCCAAAAGACTAGCTAGCCCCCAGTCCCAACAGTTCTGACATCAGCTTAGCCCTGGGTCTTTTCCAGACCTAGCAACTCCCCTGCCTATTGACGGTCTGTTTTGCAAGTACCTTCTGCCTCGATCAATTAATCTGGTAATGTTTTCTGTGTTCATTGTGGTATAGATAGTTTGTGTGTGTTCGTTCCTTGCCGCACAACTCCTGTAGCATTCTTATCTTCCTGTGGGAATTATGTTGATCATGTGCAATAGCCACATTTGAAATACATATTGGTAAATTGAGTGCCACAATGGTTCAGAAGTTAGCTCAGTGTGTTAAACACTCATTACAGAGATATGTGTTCCTATGCAAGAGTACAATAGCACATTCCTGTAAGGCTGGATGAGCCTTTCCTATGTCTGAAGTTTAGAAACCTGTGTTAAACACTCATTGCAGAGATATGTGTTCCTATGCAAGATTACAATAGCACATTCCTATAAGGTTGGCTGAGCCTTTCCTATGTCTGAAGATAATAAACCTGCCTGTGTATGTATTAGGTCTTGCAGCACAACAGGTGCTATTATCAGCAATGTACCTGCACCAGATAGGGGTTGCAATAAACCAAACATGTCATCCTTATGGTGAAGGTCTAGAAATTGATTTGTTCAGATGGGGTGTTGTAAAACCTAGACAATCACCTCCAACGATGAGCATAAACTGTTAGTCCAAGAGATGAATAAGTATCCTAATTTGGAACCAAAGCATTTCTGCTTGTATCCTGGCTTTGCCAGCAGACAATAAAGTGATCTTGGTCAAATCATCTTATATCTCGTGCATTACTGTACTGTCTTCTGTGAAGTTTGCCTCTTCGCATGCTGGTGGCATCATTTAGCCCATTACTTGATCTTTCTTCGTATGTAGGCCGTTTGAGTGGAAGGGGTGGTAGACAGAAGGGAGCGGACCAGATGGTGCAGGACTCGGGCAAGCATATTTTAAAGTCTGCTCCTTTGACGCAAAAGAACACTTTCCATTTTTGTAAAAGTTAATGGTTTTTCTGCACGTTTATAAATGACAATTTCACAAGCCTGTGTTTAGGAACTATGTAAAGCTTTAAAATACAAAAGACCAACCCTGATTAAATCACACTGACTGGTATGCTGGTACTTACATACTTCTCTTGATGATGGAGAGAATGAAGCTAGAATCATTCTGTGTTACACCCTTCTATAATATTTTGTTTTTAAAAATTGTCATGTTTGGTAATGTGATTGGTGTATTTTCCAAGTCTGTAATTTTAGTTCATTGTAAGAACTGGTAATGAAAGTGTTCAAATGCAGAAATGGCATTGTTGGTACACATCCCATATTCACCCCTTAACCAGTGTGTGTAATGCTGTGCATCTAATTTAATCTTGTATTGCCTAGCCTCTTCAAATTGACAGTCCCTCCCTGAACCTTTCAAAATTGTCAGCCCTTTAGAGAGATTTCACTGGCTATAGTGTTGTTTCTACTATAATACTGAGCATTGATATATTGCACACCACAGGAACTTTATTCTTTTGATCTCTAATGGCAACCATGTCCCATTTATAATCTCAGTCTGGATACAGACACCTCCCTGGTCGCTTCTAATCTGCATCCACTATACATGCAATCATATGTGTAGCTTTCTCCTTCCTACCAATTGGTCTACTGTATCCATGCTGCAGCACGTTTGCGTTCTGGGAGGCAGAAAATGTGAGTTCTCTGTCTATTGCGGGTTGCATGTACCTTTTACATACAGTCCTGCATTAATACTACAGGTTGCATACCTTCCTGGATTATACTGATAAGAAGTCTCCTGAATCTATGCTAGAACAGAAGTAACCTCTTCGTAGACTAATAATGTTGGCCTTCTCATGGTACTTGTTTATCATTCTGATTAGAGTAAGAATGAAGAGGGTAAGGGGACTAAAAGGGTGTAAACATCCATATTTTTAATGCTGTGAGGCAGCATATCAACCTACGACTTGTGATTGCGGCAGGGGTCGGGGCAAATATTCTTCATCACTTAATTCCTTTGGTTAGGTGGATGGGGGCCCCACAGACGTCTGTGCCCAGGACCCTAAAAGTGCTTAAAATGACCCTGCTCACAATCACTTGGTTAGCTGACTAGGAGTTACAAGCAACTCTAAGGACATGTGCTTGGAATCCAGGCGCGAGGTGGTTTAATAAGACCTAGGTGCCTTTTTACCGTAAAGGAAGTAAAAGTGAATTTTGCTTATGTGCATATGGTATTTCCAGATGTTCAACAGATTTGCGGAGGTGCAAATTCCTTGCACTGCATTTGCCCTGGCTCAAATAAAATTGTGCTTGGACAATGGCCATTTATGATTGTGCAAAATACCTGTATGCTTTCACAAAAGAAAATTCATATAAAAAAAGCAATATTTACATTGAGTAGGGGTCTTTCAAAAATATCAAGAAATGCTTAAGAAAATAATTGGTAAAGCAGTTACGGAACCAGATGTTACAATCAGGTAATTAGGCCAGGAAAGAGTAGTAAGTGCAAGGGTCAGTGTGTGCGCCAAAGAGCAAAAGCCACACCAACAGAACACACAAAACTGTGCCTTACAAACACAACTATTATTCATCCTTTCAGTGTTGAATATTATTTTTTGAGTAACACCAACACAACCCATGTCCTAATCAGGACGAGTTCACATATTGTACTTTTCACAACCTAATGTGACGAATACACAGAATGTATCCACTCTCTCCAATCAGGAGCCACCAACTTTGGGACCCGGGAGGTGTACCCAGTAAGATTAACACCCCCTAGTCAAGTGGGATTCCACTGGGGGTGACCCTCCCTTAGAAGACAGGCAGTAACCAGGGATATGTGTTATCCCCACTTGTCTCAGGAAACGGATAGGTTTGTTGGTTTGATAGATCTTAAACTGTAGAATGACTTAACACTTCCTAGACCAATGACTGGTTTGGGTTCTGACCCTTTTCAGGTACCGTGCATAGCTCAGGAACAAGAACAACACAAGGACCCTCTCCCTGGTTGCGTGAAAGATAGAGACTCAATCAGATTTGCTACCTGAGGCGAAAGGAGCATGCATAGCTGCCGAGGAGGAGAGTCCTCCTGTGGGAGTTATGGCAATGAGAAACCAGTGCCTGCCCAGCATAATTGCTCAAACTGTGGTCAAGGCCACAACACACTCAGCAACCCTACAAAGACACTGACGGGAGGATCCCAGCACATGAGAACCACAAGGTGTGGATAATGCCCAAGTAGCGAGTAAGCGGCATAACAAGGAACAAAGAAGTGGAGAAGTCCCTCTGGAAGTCAGTGGGAAAGGCGAGTCAGCTCTGTAAGATGCAGAACGCCAGATTGGAGCCAAAAGAGAATACATGTGTTGGCGGGAAGGCCAGCCGGGAGGAGCAGCGCACAGAGACATAAGGTATGTGGTCGCTCCAGCAGGAACCAGGAGGAGGTTGGAAAGACCCAGCCAGTCTCCAAGCCGGCTTTAAAAACTGGAGACGCCTAAATGGGAGAGAAGACAGAGAGAGCCCCTTTTGCAAGTAAAGAAACAAGAAGCCCCAGAGTTGGGAAAGAAACAGAGAGAACCACGGTGTAGGAAAAAAAACAAGAATCCCCTCACTGGGGAGAAAAGCCCCAGTGTTGGGAAACAACCATGAAACCCTAGAGAGGGAAGTGAAAAAGAGAGAAACCCTGTTGTGGGGAAAAACAGGGGGAGTATATTACTTTGTATCAATTTGAATCAAAGCATAAAATTGTTGTTTCCTTGTGTCACCCAAGTGTTTTACAAAAAAAGAAAAAACAAGAACCAACAATGTGGGGAGAGCGACAGAGAGGAGCCCAGATGGGGGCACAGAACCAAGAAACCCCAGGATTGGGAGAAAGAAACAAAACCATAGTGTGAGCAGAGAAGCCTAAGCATCCAAGATGCTGTAAGAAAAGGGACACTCCAAAGTGGGATGAGAGAAAGCAGACCCCAAGATGGGATGAAACCTGGTTTATGGCTCCTCCTACTATGGATGAGTATGAAATAGCAACCTCACAAGCAATTGACGGTCGAGAGGGGCATCCTATGTCTGGCCTACTAAATGAGGTAAGATCAGAAAGCTCATTGAACATTCATCCGAAATTATAGAAAGATGCATGGCACAAAAAAAAAAGAAAATACCAGTGTCATGGAAAACGGCAAATATAATGCCTATCTTCAAGAAAGGAAATAAGACCAACCCAATAAAATACCGTCTGATTGCCTTGCTGGACACTTTAGGGAAACTGTTTGGCTCACTTCTATTGGACAAACTGCAAAACTGGTGTACAGAAACTGGTTGTGCTGACCTACTTAAATCTGGTTTTACTAAAGGGATTGGTACAAACGCCAACATCATGCTCACAAGTGCATTAAAAGCTAAAATCATGTTGGGACGGCCAAGAGTACATCTTGCGCTCATTGACTTAACAGACATTTGACCGGGTGAACCGCTCCAAATTATGGTAAAAAATTGCCAAATGGCAATGCCCTGCTTCAATATTGGAACTGATGAAATGCCTGTACTGTGATACCTCAATGAGGGTAAAGCTGAACGGAGCAGGCTTACTGTCAAAGCCCGTAAGCACCACAAGAGGGGTGAAGCAGGGATGCCCGCTGGATCCGGCATTGTATAAATTATACGTCAAAGACATTGAAGAATGTGAAGTTGCAGTTCATTCTTTTCCACCTACAATAGGAGAGGAAAAAATGCTGCATCTCCTTTATGCGGACGACATCATTTTACTGGACCAAACTGAAGGTGGTCTGCAGAGACAACTAAACAGCTTGTCCTCATACCTGAACCAAAACAAACTGGAGATAAACAAAGAAAAAACAAAGATAATAACCCTGGCAAAAGGACCTGCAGGAGCGGGAAAAAACCAATTGGTACTGTAAGGATGTGACTCTAGAAACAGTGTCAACATACACATATTTGGGAGTCATAATCAACAAACGCCCCATTGAAGCTCCAATGCAAACAGTGTTACAGGGAAAGATGAAGACGCTCATATCTCAGGTGATTATAATCGACAAAAAAATTGCAGTTTTTCATAAACACCGATTTTGAAATGTTACAAAGCCAAAGTGGTGCCAACGATTATATACGGAGCAGAGGCCATGCCCGGCATACCAAGTAAACTCTGGAAGAAATTGGAAGGTCAATTCTGGTGGCGCATGTTGAAATTACCTAACTCAACGCCAATTGCCATTATAAGGAAAGAGCGAAGTCTGGTTTCATTACACGGACAGGTGGACAAAGTCACCTTACAATTCTATGGAAAGATCCAATGAAACCCCAGGCCAAAAATTTTAGAGGTAATCAAGAAGGAAATGGAGGGAGGTCAGAACAGCACGATGGCAAATTGGGCTACAAAGAACCTAAAGCTTCTTGAAGATATAGGAAGTTCACTGGAAGACTTGGAACTTTATCCTGTAAAAGTCAACCTGAAACTTACAAGGTGGGATCGGATTCAAACGCTAGAAATCGCATCAGAATACAGATTGACGATGCACCTCCCAACTTGCAACGCTCAAAAGATAAATGAAGTGAAAAGGTAGCTGGAAAAATTCCCTGACAGAATCCTACATGCAACATACCTGAAAGCCAATCTAAATGTGTTGAAAACAAAGGAAATTATGTAAATCAGGGGCAATCAACAAATAATAGTTGCCGGTTCTGTAAAAATGGAAAATCCGTAGAATCGATAAAACACCTTCTATTGCATTGCCCAGGTACCCTTGCACTAAGAAAGTCCTACTTGACTCTGCAGATGGAACACACAAGACTATTGGCCTCATTACACGGTAGACGGTAAGGGTTTACCGGTACCGGTATTTTACCGGTACCGGTAAACCCTTACCACCTTACTACGAGGTCCCTTTGTGGGTTGCAGACTTTAACGCCTGCTTTTTGCAGGCGTTAAAAACCAACCCGCAAAGGGACCAGGGAGCTAATTACGGTACCGCAATTTGCGGTGCCGTAATTAGCACCTTCCCCATTCCCATTATGCCCTATGGGGAAAAAATGGGAATGGGGAAGGGCAATGGAGGAAGGAGGAATTACCGCCTTCCCAACCTTGGAATTGGGCAGTAATTCCCCTTTCCACCAAGGCGGTACCGGTAAATTACCGCCGTCCGTGTAATGAGGCCCTATATGACGAGAACTCTTGGTGGGAGAACATTATGAATGGTAACAACATAAAACTGGTGATTGCTGTGGCAAACATTCTACAAAGGCTGGGGTTGGAACAAGAATCATGAATCAAGACTAAGAATCTTAAAGTCTTGTCATGAAAAAAAAATCTGAATGGAATGGCGATGGAACTGTTCATGGAAATAGTTTCTTTGTAAAAATTGTTTTGTTTAAAACAATAAACACAATAGAAAAAATGTGTTTACAAAAATAAAAATAAAAATCTGAGATGCTAATGTCATTCATAGATTCAGTCAGGGCCTGCACATTTCTATCCTCCAAATCGTAGTGGAACCAACAGATTGCAAATCCCCTCCCAGAAAAACCATTTTGTTCACATGTTTTGGGTTTAAATGCTTGAAACATTTTTGAGAATGATACCCTTTCTTTGTCTTTGAAGCCCCTTTCCTTCTTTTTTTCAAACACTTTTTGGGGTTGCTTCTTGGCCTGGATCTTCGTAACTTCCCTTGTTGGTGAGAGTACCCTTCATCCACTTCCACCAGTTCACACCTAGGAACTACCTCAAAGGGACCTGAATCGATATGGCAACTAGGTCCATGGGTTTCATTACAGGCAAGTGGGAGTGACAAGTTTTCCACAATCCCAGTGAGTGGCTCTTGCACGATAATACTGTGCCGACCTCCTTCTGGCACAGCAGACTTACAAGCTGTCACCAACTCGACCTCTTGCCCGATGATGCATTTCTTGTGGGCTAGAAAAAACTTCTTAATTTAAATTAGAGAAAGGGGCATTGATTTGAAATCATCCCAAAAGATATCATACAATCTGACCAATGTTCTTAGCGTAATAGCTACTGCCAGATTTGAAGAATTCACAGAGGAGGCGCCAATCAGGGAACTATTCAGTGGCGTGTGACAGCCATCAATGGTACACACCATAGGGTGATGAACATTTCCCCACGCAATATGTAGATATGATTCTTGAACAGTTATAACGGTTAAATCCACTGGATAGTCTGCAGAAGATGTGAAAAGATTGATATGCATGGTGAGATCTGACCAGTAGCAGGACAATGCAATTGTAATTGGTTATTTATAACACGCTTAACACCCAGATGTTTCTAAGCGGGAACCTGGGGATTGAACATATGTTACTCCGTGTCGTCTTGCTTCTTGCTTCCAAGGCAAGCATGTTGCGGCTGAGTTATCCTCTTGAGACATTCCCTTTCCAAGCTATGGCACAACTGAAGAAAGGAGTTTTCAACGTCTGCAAAGGGACGGTCCAACAATATTTCCACTCTCCATGTGCATGGCTTGTAACCTAGTAGTGTTGTGTAAAGCGCCCATGTACTGTCCAAAATTGACACCCCTAGATGACTCTTGTGTTTTTAGTTCTGGCTCCTCACTTGACAACAACCCGGTGAGCAGTACTTTTCAGGGAACAGGATTTGAGATTGGTGTACGTGAAATATTTCCTATGCTGTCATCAGAGATTTGGTCAGTCATTATGGGGCATTGCTTGACTCCACTTTACTAAATGTATCTGCGTATGTGAGCGGCATAAACTTTCACCAGCACAATTTCAAATTTCTAAAAACTGGCAATAGCAATTGTATGCGTTTTACATCAGGCTTACCATATGATGGTATAATGTTAACATGCCAGCAGGATTCTACTCATTGAAGCAGGCCCTCTTCCCAACTGTCTGCCACATCAGCACTCTGCAGTCTCTGCCCTCTCCTGTAAAGGCGCTCCACGCCTCTGGTGTAATTTTATCCAGCTCCAGAAGTTGTTTCTCTGACACCTATCCCCACACCAAAAAAGGCTCCAAAAGACTCTGGCCGCCTTTCACAACTGCACTCTGCAGTCTCTGCACTCTGCTGTAACTCTGTCTTCTATGGCCCTCTGACATGCTCTGCTCTCATTGGACAATCGGTGGACTACAAGAAAGAGCATAGTTTGTAGATTGTTCAGAACCCTACATTCAAATATTACCGGCAACACGGTATTACCAACAACGAATTCCATGTGACTGCCTAGGGGGATTTCGGTTCTAACTAGTTACATATGCTATATACTATGGTTTCTCATTATGGGGCCCCCAGTTCTTTTGGACTTCCATGATACTTAGCCATTGACTAAGTTGGTTACGGGTCATGGGAATTG
This sequence comes from Ambystoma mexicanum, assembly GCF_040938575.1. Classification (NCBI taxonomy): domain Eukaryota; kingdom Metazoa; phylum Chordata; class Amphibia; order Caudata; family Ambystomatidae; genus Ambystoma; species Ambystoma mexicanum. The sequence continues at coordinate 611,274,683 of NC_090934.1, read as the reverse complement.
TACTCCGTAACACCTGCAGGGCCTCTCATCAAGTAACCATGCTGTAAGATTGACAATGTTTGTAGTACCTTTATAGACCCTGTCCGCAGGTCATCCAACGAGTTATAAGTAGGGTCAGACTGGGGCATATATGGTCTCATGCACCAATGCAAAAGTAGCCCAGAGTTGTAAATGGCATTTCATTCCTTTTGTAGTAGACTGTTTAAGTAGTACGCAAGGGTGTGTTATTTGATCAAATGTGATGCAAATTGTGCATTTTAAAGACTATGTATTCAGTAACACTGGTCAAAACGACTAGCTGCATGGTAAAGCAACTCATCAAACTGGCCAACATTGCCCAAAAAAATTACCCACCTCGACCGAAAAAACTGACCAAAACACTAGCTTTTTGCGTTTTGGGTTCAGGCATTGGGTTCGGCCATGTAGGCCAGTCCAAGCCTGGTTATGATTCCATATACCATTATGCTTGAATCTTTAACTCAGTCTTCAGGGCCCATAACCCCAAGTAAGTGGGATTGTGAAAGATACTCAATGTATTGATCTGGGAAAGTGAAAGGGGCTAGTCAGTCCCACCGGGAGTTAAATGCAGACGGATCACAAGTGCCACGTGACCGCATAACGCACGGAGCTTTCTATTTCAGATCCCGAAAATTTTGTCTGACAGGTACTTCTCCCAGAAAACTGAACTCTCGCCCAGTCCGCTTGGCATATGCTCTAAAAGAATTCCCCTCAGAGGGATGTGCTACAGCTAAGTGGGCATTTACATTCCCTTGGAGATGTGCCCGAAATGTTCACCTTTGAATAACAATTACAAGGCCGGTTCAACTATGATTCCAGCATGAAGCAATATCTTCAGGCTTCGGAGCCTCGTGTCTGGCACCGGCAGCAAAAGGTGAGGGCTGATCATTTTTAAGAAAGATGCCATTACGAGAATGTCCAGTGAAATGGAATTCTATGTGCATATAAAATGGCAACTCGTGTGACCTTACGCTCTATATGCTTTCCACGCCATGCCCCTATCATAAATGATGCTCGCACCGGGTAGCAATTAAAACGTGCCCTGTGCACAGAATTGCTGCATTACCATAATGCAGAGACCGATCTGTTCCATCGATCCTGGCTGGTTTCACTGTACGAGCGTTCTCTGTTTTTTCTTGGTCACCACCCCAATCCAATTATTGAAGGGGCGGGGAAAATCAAGTCATGTCGCCTATCGGCATAGTAAACACACAGCTGGAAACGAGAGGCATGCTTTTTAATCAGACTTTACAGGTATGCGGTGCCGACACTTGGGAAATAAAACACATCAGGAGTGTGTCAATTCAACATCCAATGCAAAGGTGGCAGCCATGTTCTCTTGTTGGGTCAATCACAGGCAGCAAATACGCTCATCGGCTTTGTCATGTGCTGTTTCCAGATAAGCTGTATATAGGCAGATATGGACAGTGCTAAACAGTGATATGTATTGCATGGTGCCAAAAAGCACTTCTCACATACGCTAGAACTGGGTTAAGTTACTAATCTAACTGCACTACTGGAATATTTGGGGAAAGCGCAGAATGGTGGTCAAGTAGCAGTAAGGACTAAATATTGTTCCACAGCAGGTATGTATTCCACCGATATCACTGAATAGCACATGAATATACAATTGAAGTCACATGATTAAGACATACGAGGAAATGAGAAGAATGTTCAAATGTCTTTAGACGTTTGTCTAACCTCACACAGCCTAGTGTGAGATATGGAAATACATCTGCGGTTTCCTTCTCCAGATGTTTAGGTTGATGCCGAGGTTGAGGAATGAACAGGCTCTCACATAGTAGTGGACGGATGTCAGAACATTCCTAATATGATAAAAGAGCCCTAGGACAAAGCCATGTCCAGTAGATCTATATTCCCATGAACTGAGGAAACCACTGCATGTGATAATAATCATAATAAGTCATGTGATATTTTCTATAGTGCATCCTGTCAGTTTCTTCCTGCTTGAACGCACTTTTGTAATATGTTTTATTATTACTGAGTTTACTATTCGCCAATGTGTCCGTTTTAAAAGAATGACGCACTGATGTGTTCCCCAAAGTGCGAGCCCTTACATCGGCAAATGCTTTGTCATGGTACTAGTGTTGCTGATGTCAACCGTCCCTCATTTCCATGGAGAATGCCCCATGATGTAAGATTACTGACAGATATGCCAGCAGAGCATGTGCGACGGTAAACACATTTTTAGACCATGGTATATTTGGTTGAAATGTTACTGCAGAGAAGTTAGTGGTAATTTGATCGGGAATCCACATTCAAGATCACTAACACGCGGGTCCCTCGGAGCACGAGGCTGTTGATTTTGTCATGTTAGTAAATTAGCCAATCTGGCCCTGTCTCCCTTATGCAAAATTATGTTCCTGGTTATCAGTGGCCCCTAAATGTATTAACAGATTCTGCTACTGTACACTAGAACAATGTATGCACAACTCACTCTTATTTATTGGCTGAAACGTCCTTCTCAACAAAACATTCACCATTTTCACTCCCCCCGCCCCATTGTTATCTGCAGTACATGTTGTACTTCCAAGATGCTATCCGTTTGCCACTTTCTCATTCAACGTGGGTCGAAGTGCATGCACTTGCATGCTCTGCCGTATTAACAGGCCTGGGGTTGAGCACACGCCCGATGTACACGCAATCGATTGGGGATCAGGTATTCCTTCCAATGAAACTCTCAGTCAATTGGGAGGCAGCTTTTAATCCGCTGCAGCAAAGTTATGTGTACCGGTGTTTACATCTGTACCTGCTTTTAGTTGGGTCAATTTAAGTCATGTCAAACAGCATGTAATCATTTATTTGTTAATTTCTAAATGCTTTTTTCTTAATGCAACATTATTTTATTCTGCACTTGCCTCCCACAACCAGTTCTCATCATGTAATCATGGGCTCCATTACTGTGAATGTGGTCATTATATAGCACTTTGACAAAGTCTCAGGTGAGAGGCTGCCGAATGGGGTGTACGCAGTGCTTAATTTGTAAAGAAATAAGTGCCAGAGCCCATATATTAACTAGCCCTCCTGTGAGACTGTGGGTGGGCATTTCCCCACCACTGCTTCCACCACCCATAGCTGCCCCCCCCAGAGTCAACATACTTGAGGTTACACTACAGCTCCCAGCTGCTCATTGTGGTTGATGGATGCAATGACTATCGCCACTTCAAAATTAAAGTGCGGTTGAGTCAATAAGTGCTGGGGCTCAAAAGTAAGTGCCAGGGCTACGCCCTGACAAACACCCCCACAAATTAAGCACTGAAAGTTGCTGGGGATAAAGGAAAGCTGTCCGCTCTCTGAAAATGACCCTGGACCTGTTATATGGTCAATCTGCCAGGGCCTCCCACCCATCCGTAACCCCCTCAACTAGTCCCCCTACATCTAAACAGAGAAATTCAACGTAATGGTGTCAGGCTGTGACAATGATAAGCAATGCCTGCGTTGATTGTAACCATGGTTGGGAGATTCCAAGTGAAGATGGCTTGCGGGTTATACCATGGGTTTGGTCATGCAGGGTATTCTCCATAGTAGGGCCAGGTGGGGAAACAACGAGCCGATGGGGAACTACAGGATACAATTTGTAGGAGCCAGGAGACTATCACACAAACCAAAGGAACCCACTGAGGAATCAGATAGCCGCATGTCTAATCCAAAAATGGTGGCATCTGGCATCCCTGCGCCATGAAAGCTACCATTCAATCCAGAGTTTTCACAAAAAACATGATGCAGGTGTCCCGGGTCAGACCCTAAATGCCCCAATCAAATTATGAGCATGGAAATAGAAAGGACTAGGGGTTGGCCTACAGTGTTGGAGTTTGGAAGGTAGTCAAAGGAGATGAAGTGAATGCAGCCAGCCAGAGAGAATGAAGGAAAGAAACCAAGAAAGAGAACAGAGTTGGAGTGCAAGATCGAGATGGAGGAGGAAGAAGAGAGAGGAGGGAGAGACAGCGCTCAACATTAAGGGGTAGGAGAACAGAGTAAGAGTAAGGTAGAGAACAAAATTGTAGTAGGGTGATATCAAGGTAGAGGAAGAAGAGAGGAGAGCGAGGGAGAAGCCAAGGTTGGTAGAGGCCAGATAGGGAGAAAGGATAAAGAGAGTTGGAATAGAAGGCAGTTGGAGCAGAGAAGTGGAGGAGGAAAGTGGCAGCAGGGGAGAGTCAGAGTCGATAAATCAGTGGACTGAGGGTTACAGCAAGACCCCATTGTTGACCAAGCAAAGAGGGTCAAACAATAGAGTTGAAGCTTAGAGAAATATTGCAAAAACAGCGGGGCCAAGCTTGGTCGTGATGATGACAGAGGTGTAAGAGAGGTGGAGGGCTTTTTTGACCTGGGCACAGAGTGGCAGGGGTCCAAAAGCTGTAATAGTCTGAGAGTGGCAGAACAGAAGAGAGAGGAGGATAGAGACAAGCCTAGGGCCACAGCCACCACGTTGGTGGTACTGTCAAGTCTACAGATGAAAACAAAGGATTCTTTCTTATTGAGAAAGAGAGTCAGGAATTATCATTTAGAATCCGAGCCTGGAAGGCTCAATGAAAACTGGAGCCAGGACATTTGGTCTTTGGCCATGTGGGTTCACTAAGAAACTGAGCCAGGGGGCTCACTGGAAGTCAGAATCATGAGGGCAAATAGACCAGCCAGGAATACTTAGTGAGAAGTCAGAGCCTGTGTTAGCCTGTTGACATGCCTGGGCCTGTGTGTAGCCCTTGTGAAGCCCGAGACTGAGTTGGGCTTTACAAGTCGAATGCTTTTAGTGGGCTCTTGGGAAGCAATAGCCTCATGTGGGCTCTTGACCAAAGTTGGTGGCTTGTTTCAAACCCGACACACTGCCCTTTGCAGGGGCGACTGATATTACACCATGTTCCCACCTTGCTCCTCACCCTCTTCTATTCTACGCAGATACATCTTCCCTTTTGCACACCTTCTATCTTGCTCCAACTATTGTGTTTTGAACCGAATGCATCATTGCATTTGATGCACGTGTGGGTCTCAAGTTATCCACTAATCATGTTGCCTATAACAATATATTTAACAGTTGCCATTTTAACCTCCAATAAAGAGCATTGTTGAAGAATCTGCTTCTGTACTGTGTGGCGCAGGGGTTCTATCCAGCACACAGGCACTTAGGTACCTGCCATTGCCATTGTGCTGGTGGGTCTGTCATTTGGAGGCATGCCCGGGAAACAATCAACTGGGGCAAGATGGTCAAAGATGGATTCCACCTGGCAGAGTTGAGAATATTAACATTATATGTTCCCGTCAAAAGAGTTTTATATTCTTTTTTTTTTCAGAACAATATAAACACTCCTGTGAATGCATACCCAAACCTGGACTACCAACTTGGACATGACGTCTGTGTTAGAGTTGCACTGCCCCCAAATGCAGTGGCCGCCGTTCTATGTGCTATAGGTTACAGTAGATGCTACTATAGCACCAGTTCTAATGACTCTGGCGAAAGGTACAGGGTAAACCCATACATTCCATATATATTCAGTGTCACTATAATAACATCTTTACTGGTACAGATCCCGAGAATCAGCAACACATGCTGTCCTTGGCCCACAGAGGCTGCTCAAAGGTTTTCCCCGACAGTGACCCCTGTTCCGCCTTTGCTGTTAATCTCCTTCTGCGCTTCATCCCTCTTCACTCTCTACTCTACACAACCTATCCTGTCGTGACTCTCTTCTTCTCCCTGTCTCTCCAATCTCTCTGTTCTCCTCCTCCTCATTCTCATATTCTCTGCTCACTCTCCTCCTCCTCAATCTGTCTCATCTCCTTCCCCTACTCTCTTCTCTGCCTCTGCTTTCTTTCCTCTCTTCCTCCTCTCCATATTCCCTCCTATCCTATACCTCCTCACTGGACGGCCGTGCTCTAGCGCCACCTGCACCTCCTGCATTTCCCCTTGACTTTTCGTTCTTTTTATCGCTCTACTGGTTTGTGTCCAGGTTGGGGATTTTATGTGTATGGCAAGCCGTAGGGTATTGTATTCGGCTATCCTCTGACAACTGCAGGACCCTACGAGTTGGTAGAGTCAATTCTCACAGTTCTTGTCAAAAGATATGTTCTAGGACCTTGCGTGTTTTAACACCAGTTTTTTTTTTCTCATTAGACTTTGTGGCTTGTGGACTCCCAATGTGATGAATCTGTGAGTGAACTGCTACCTATCCTAAATCTCTACGATCTTTCTTTATATTCATGATTTTCAGGCAGGCCTATGTACGTTCTGCATCGTGGGATAGGTAATGGTTTATGGGCCCCAGGCACAAATCAATCCCTTGACCCAGTCACCAACAGGTGGCTCCATCAAGGTTGGTTAATATGTTTTTATTTAATTGTCTCTCCTCTTTGCCCATGCATAGCTGTTTCCATGCTTTGTCATGACAATATTTGTTATCCTACAACTGACAATTTAGGCTGCACCACAAACAACAATCCCTGACTTCTCTTGAAATACTTGATCCACTTGTAAAATGTGCCCTCCAAGACTTGTACCATGTTTAAGGAATTAAATGACCGAGCTACTAGGATGATTCTGAACTCTTGCTGCAATGATCATACAGATCTCTTTGCCAAACCTATGTGAAAGCCCTGAACAGCAGGGCCTGGTAGTTGAGCGATACCTAAGACCTACCGGTCAACAGTCATTTGACGATTTTCAAGCACATGCCATAGGACTCTCTGGGCAGCATGGGCCAACTTCTGCAAGATGACCAACCCGCTTTTAACCAGCAGTTATTAGTGACAGGAAAACTACACTTCAGAGTTTCACCACTGGATAAAATTTCCGTTAATGTTCACTCGTTTATGACACTTTTTCCCCCACTCTTCAGAAAGAAATCAAAAGTCAGGTAGCCCATACGTTCAGTGAAGGTATACATTTTATTCAGCGTGAGCCATTAAATTAAAAACACCACTATCATCACACTACATACATAAAAACAGAATCCAATATTTAATACACAATATATTTATCCTTCATAAAAACGGAAAAAAAAGAATCAGCTACTCACAGGCCTTAATCTGTAGACGACATCTAAAGCCTCCTTGAAAAATTAGGCAGATTCTACTAAAAACTTCTCGTCATCACTATTCATAAAAAAGGCCAAATCGTCCCCTTGAGTCCTAATTTGATTCTTAATAAGATGAGGCCTTAGCTATCGTTTTCTCAAATCCATTAAAAAGTGAATAAGATTCTCTCTATGCCCTAGGCCGCATCGGCACACCACGTGCAAACCTAACGAAGGTGCCCTTGACACAAGCGGGAGAACATTCAACCTGGACATTAAAATATATCTGCGGCATCTAGTTGCCTTCATATTATGTACAATAGGATAGACACCAGCTTTTTAATTAAAGAGGCGTAATGAAATAAAGAGGGAATGTTCATACATCTTACATGAAATGTTTCAAATTCTAGCTCGCAGTTCTTTCCCTAAGGACTGTGGGTTAACTCCCCCATACTGTTGCCTACTGCAGCCCCCCACCCTTTCAGTAGATGAAGCCTGCTGTTGTACCAGCAGTTCTGTTTGTATTAATATTATACAATGAATCAATTCAGGCCAACATAATATTACTTGAACACTTAATTGGACATTCAGAAAACATTGAAGGAACCTCTGTTGAATTTGCATGGATAAGCTTACAAGACCAAGCCCTTGTTTTATAGCATGCCCCGGGGCTCTGGTGGGAAGGCCTGTTATCCTCCTCAAACCAGAATTCCTAATACTGTCCAAGTGTCCACATGGAGCTGCTCCCCATACTTCTGCTCCATGAAGTACAGCAGCATTCATTTTTGAGCCCATAACCTGCAGACACTTATCCAAATGTTTCTGGCCAAACATATAATAAAATCGGGTTAGCCCCCTCACACTCGCACTCATCTGCTTTGCAACTGCATTTATACGATTATTCCAGCCTCCTCCTTTAGAAAACACCAAGCCAAGATACCTATATTCATCCACCACCTACATTGGGGAATCATTCAGGACCCATTTAGATGCCACATTCCTTTTTCCAAATATAAGTATTTTTATTTTGAGGTGGTTCAGATTAAGACTATGTTCCCTGAAATAGTCACATGGGTGTTAATTCCAGAAGCACTGTGTAATCTGCATATAGCAGTGTAGAGAAGGAGCCAAGTACCCCCACCTCAATTGACCCACCCCTTTTACCCGTATGCTATAAACCAGAGGTATACAGAACAGCTGAATCGACAAAGAGCAGAATATGGACTCAGTCCAGTGCCAGTGAAAGGGCCAGTACCTAAGAGAATCTGGGAGACAAGGTACCCATTGAGAAAAACTTATCTCCATACATAAATATATGATGGCCATCTGAATGAGATCCCTGAAGAAGCAGAACCAATAAATGGCAAGGATGAATGGTAGTATTACTAGCCATTGCCAAGTATATGTGATATGGAGCTGAAGATGAAGTACATAAAAAGATACAGTGATCAGAGAATGTGGATATTCTATAAGGCATCAAGAAAGCAATAAGGATAAGTGACATCTTGGGCTCAAGGTGAAGAAACTTATGCCACAGAAACAGATGAAGGTATTAAATCATTTTACACGTGTAAACGCAAGCCGCAAAGTAATCGTGACGCTAGCTCTAAGCTTATAGTAAAATAGATTGCGGTAATCGCCAACGCATACATACATAGGAATGAGAGAATTATGAATGTTTCCACTAAATGTATTAAAGCAGGTTGGACGTTAGCAAGAAGGCCTCAGTTCAGTATGTTGCAATTAAAAAAAGCAGACATTGAATTATAGAAGTGGAGCTCAGAAAGGCGAGGTTGGATGAGCCCCAAGGAACCAAGGTCTTATCAAACTGGAGTAAACTGACTTTGGATACAGAATCGTGTGAAATAACAAACCTCCTGTCCAGAAGGAATGAACATAACAAGGAAGATGTGAGAGGTCTATTGGAATAAAATATTAATTACACAAAAAGGTTCAATTTCATGGTCTCTAGTCACATGGAAGCATGAAGTTGGACGAATGAGATGATCGCACTTAAGTATGAAGGCGGACTGTGCTGCTAACTTCCTAATTTTTTCAGAGCTAAAAACACTCTCAAGGACGAAGTTCAAAGGCCTAATTGACAGTGGACCACTGAGGTGATGATAGATTGATATGCTAATTGGTGGGACGCTAAAGTTAAGTCAACCTCACCAGCATCAAGACGGCCAGCCTGCAGGCTGCCTACGTAGGTGGAAAAGTACTGAAGCTGGATAGAGTGCCAACCAATTTTAGAGGACCTGCATATTCAGGGGTGCTCTAGTGTGTAACCAATGGGACGTTGTGTATTTAGTGACGTTCATATTGGTCATTTTTAGAGAAGGTCTTAGTTGCCCATCTGATGTTAGGTAACCAATTACATAGTTACACTTTTTTAGACTAGTATGGATCATATACTTAGATGTTCACCGAGAGCCAATCACCCATGTTTATACGTTTTTGTAGGTTGCCACGTAGGATGACTTTCGTAGTGACGTAGGTCAACGTCATTAATGACATATTTTGCTTATAAAAGTAAAGTATTTTATTAAATGCTTTGAGATCGAGCGTTTGCGTTGATGTTCGTTATGCTCCCTGTTTTAGACAATTGATAATAAAACAGTCTTCCTTTTGTCAACATCCTGAGTTGGCTCTATTGTTTGATGTATGAATAATCCCCATCTATCGCGAGGGTAATTGCTGCTCATCAAAGGGGATGGACTATCTAGTTCAGCACAGTACTAATATATGCACCATTTAGATGTGGGGAGGATCAAACCAGTTGACACCTGAGGGGGGATAAAAATGTAAAGGAACAGAGAAAATAAAAGGGAGGTCAGTGGGCAAACTTCTTTTACCCCATTATTAGTCACTGTATCCCCAGAGTATTTGTGCCTAGCGGCAGACCTTATCCTTACTGTGAGGTCCTCATAAAGTAAAGTTATCAGTTTGAGAAGCCTTACTGCCAGCCCCATTTTTCTCAGTTTTATCCTAAAAAGACTCTGGCTTACCAAATCAAAAGCCTTTGTGAGATCAAAGAACCCTACATAAAGATGATTCTTTCTCCTTCTAATATATGTTTCCACTATCGTATTTAATATAATATAATATAATATAATATAATATAATATAATATATAATTCCTCTTGAAGAGTTTCTTAATTCTTTCAGGAATGCTACTAATAAAGTATTTGACTCTCTAGCTCCTTTAAAAAAAACATCAAAGCTAATATGCCCATAGGTCACAATAAATGGTTCGCTTCTAAGATCTTAGAAGCCAGAAGAGCTAAGTGTAAGGACGAGCGTCGCTGGAGAACACACCCTACAGCTGAATTGGCCACCATTTATAAACCAACAGCAAAAGACAATAAACAAGACATTTTTAAATTAAAAGCGAGACACTTAAATGAGATAATAGAACTAGCAAAATCCCAGCCTAAAGAATTATTCATGATTCTGCAGGTGCTTAAAGGCTCTGCTGTCAAGACTATGACACCGGAAGATAATACCTGGTTTTAGGCTATTCATGACAGGTTTATTCAAACTGCAGAGAAACATCAACCGGGCATTAGAGATCAAGTGAACACACTCGCTGATGGTGAAACTATTGTGTGGCTACCAAAGATCCCAAAACAAAATAGCTCCATGTCCTTCACATTTAAGGAAGTGTTTGAGAAAGATGTTCTGGAAGTTATTTGCAGCTTAAAACCTACCTCATATAAAGGGGATATTTTCCCGGCCACACTATTTAAGGATTTTGCAGAAACTCTTGCCCCATGCGTCACCCAGTTCGTGAATCGATCCTTTGATGAAGACTATGTCCCGGAAATTATAAAAGAGGCTTGGATAACCCCATTGACTAAAAAGGAAAATCTAGACCCTGCTGTTCCAGGAAATTATAGGCCAATCACCAAAGTGCCATGTATATTGAAAGTGATTGATGAGATCGATATACAAAATCAAAAATTTGTAGAGAGTAATAGTTTTCTTGCCACTGAACAAACAGGCTTTTGAGGAAATCATGGCATAGAGACGGCCCTCCTGGACTTGCAATTCAATATTGTTGACATCATTGAGGAAGGCAATGTGGCGCTGCTTCCTTTATTGGATCTGTCCTCAGCATTTGACTTGGTAGATCACACTCTACTGGTTGACAGACTAATTGACGTAGTAAAATGTACACCTCATGCCACAAACTGGTTTAAATCCGTTTTGGGACCCAGAACAGCTGCAGTGGTTAAAGGAGATTTCTCTTCGAGAAAAACATCTTTGCTTTGCGGAGTACCGCAGGGCTCCAGTTTGTCTCCATTATTATTTAATATTTTCTCAAAGCCCCTATGTGATCTGCTCACTAAACTAGTTACCGGTTTACAGAGTATGCCAATCATACACAGCTAGTTTTTTGAGCTGTCAGGATCATATAAGGATGATGCTCAAAGAGTCAGCAAGGTATTTGATGCTATACGAATATTGATGGCCGTGAACTCTGTGGCACTGAATGAAGAGAAAACAGAGTTGCTGATAATAGGCACTCAACAAAAGCTAAAAAAGCTGGACGATCAGCAATTATGCTTTAGGATAAATGGTAATGTTATTACAGAGTCTGAACATGTAAAAACCCTTGGAGTCTTTCAAGAGGCACATCTCTTACTTGAAATCTACATGTGCCTTTTACACAACCCTTCTTTGGCAAATTTGCCCGTATTTGTCTGAACAGAACAGAGCTACGATTGCTGCGGCAATCATAAACAAACTAGTCTATTGCAATATTCTACTGATGGGTACATCCAAGACAAACATAAAGAGGCTGCAAATAATGCAAAATGGGGCTGTTAGAGCTGTCTGCAGTCGACACTCTAAGATCTTGTCTGCCAGTAGGAAGCTGCACTGGCTTCCTGTCGAGCAACAAATCAAATTCAAAGGCACAGTACTTGTGTTTAAATGTTTATCAGGCAATGTACCCAGTTATCTTGCCGATAGGATTAAAAGAGCCTTCACAAGACAAACCCTTCACTCCAATTAAAATCAATTTTAGCAGCAGCCATGAATTATTCTCAAGAGGATTGGTGGAGCCAGTTTACATTTTTGGGCACCTTTCTTAGAATTTTCTCCCTATTAGTCTTAAGAACTATGTGTCTATTTCCTCTTTTAAAAAACAGCTAAAAACACTGCTTTTCGATGGATGGACAGTGTAGTTAATCAGACCTTATTTTACCTGGGCTTATAAGAATCATCTGCTTTGAATGTTCTCCATCTTGTGTTATATGTTGGTTTATGTCTATGTGAGCGCTTTGAGGCCCACGGGTGAATGGTGCGATAAAAAACATAATATAGATAGATAGATATAAAACATTGATCGACAGTTGTGATGCTTTGAAATGCTTTATGTATGGAGTGGGCCTCCTAGTCCTTATCTTACCACTTCTCTGTATGCATTTTATCTATGTTATCTGCCACTGATGGCCAGCCTGGACTTCTGGCAAAGCAGCTCTCCCCTTATGGAATTCATGGGTGGGGGTGCACACGTGTGTCCATTATGTGCGTGTTTTGGGCACCTGTGTGTTGCCCACAGAGCAGGGTATGGGCTGCTGACAGCTACATGCTGACTTGACAGTGAGTCTGAGTGTCCTCCATGTTTTGGACACCCAGGCCCTGCCATAGGAATCAATGTATTCCTGATAGAACACAAGATGGCTACTGTGGTGTCTTGGTATCTAGTGCCTTTACCTTGTTTCCCAAAGTTCTGGTAGGCCCTGACCCAGCCCCTTCCTCCTGACTGGCTGTTGGGTGGAAATACCATATATGTGTCTGGGGCTGTGTCCTGTCACTGTTCCCAGAGGCTGTGAGTTGTGGGTACACCCTAGGGGTGGGACCTGTGTGAATGAATTCAGAAGTGTACACACATTCTGTGTTATGTGTGTCTGGTTGTTATGGGTGTCTGGTTTGTGCGTGTGACACAATGACTGAGACAGCCCTGACTGAAACGTACATGAATGTAGTCTAGTGTGCCGAAAGTTTGGATACTTACCCCTCTCCGATTCTTTGTTATGGGTGTCCGGGTGGAGTGAATGGCCTGAATGCCTGTGATCCTGATCGGCTGCCTGCCTGCATGAATGCCCTTCTGCGTGATCGGTTGACTGAGCATGGCTCAGCCTGAGTGAATGGGAACTAATCTGTATAACAGGGGAACTCTCACTCACCAATTTGTTCAGAAGCTGAAAACCAAGATGAAGCAAGAAGAAGTTGTTCATCGAAGCCCCGGTGAAGGAGGAATCTGATGCTGCATTGTCTTTGGGGAGACCTCTCCCCAAGCTATGAGGGAACATCATGCAACCTGCTACTCCTTATCCATTGGACCTGGTAGCCAGTCCTGTGTGACTGCACTCCAGAGAAGGGGTCTTCATGAGTCCTGACAAGGAGTGCCCGGACATCTCGAGTTGAAGAAGTCCATTGACGTCACGCAGGTTCCGGAGGTACCCTAGCATAGTGTTGCAGGACACCCAGAGCTGCAAAAGCTCCCAACTGCCTTAGAACATGTCAAAGGACATCCTTTCCATCACCACTGACCATGTTTTCCTGCTGGGAAGAGTCCAGAGTCATTGAGTGCAGAGGAAGGCCCGCCGGTGTGTTTCCCGCCACCAGAAACTAACAAAGACATCCCGAGGGTCTAGACTTGGTGAGGGCCCAAGGTTGACTCCAGTGGTCAAGTCCAGGTTGCCAGAAACCATCCACCCATCTGTGCTGCAACTTCAGCACTGAAGAACTGAAAGTCAGACAACCACATAAATCCAAGACCCGACACCAAAAGTGACGTATGCACTCGTTGCTGCCAGAAGTCATCAAAGCATGCCATGGATCTTACTCTCATATGCCAAGCATTTAACGAGCCCACATGAAGTTTCATCTTCCCAGGATTTCTACAGTCGGAGAAATCGTCAACCAAAGGTAAGCACCACGAAGAACCAAACTGCTGCACTTCAGAAATAATTTGTTTCCATTTTTCTACTTGGACCCAGCATCCCAGTGGCTCCTTCTTCCATGGGGTTTCCATCCATGGAGGGATCGTCGAGTGAAACTGAGAAACTCTGCCAGTTTGCCTGCCAAGGCACTAAAATACTGTGACGAGAAGAGACTCTTTTAGCCTCAGGAGTAGCCCAAGGGTCCTTGATGTGTCTTGGATCCTGTACTCCTGTGGCCTCTCACATACTTTGTGCTGGTAAAACCTTTCAAAGGAAAGTACAAGGTTATAGAACATTGTTGTAGTAGGCTGGAAAAGACAAGATAAGTTACTCCCTAACTTTTCCATTACAGGTTGCCCAGGTGGGGGATCCTCACTCAGAATTACTCATCTAGTCTAAAGAAAACATCCTGCCACTGTTCATAACTAACCTGTCTTTCTTCCCTAGTCTATGCTGTTACACCTCACATAATAATTCACATGCCTATTTAAAACTGTCTACAGTTAGTGCATCTACTACTTAATGTAAGCATTGTGTGGTACCACATAGAGTGTATATATGTGTCATTCTTTGACTAAAAATAGCCAAAGTACAAAGTGTTATTATCTAAATGTACATTTATTACTGAACATTATGTTATATAAAGAAGCTGTGTTATCACCTAACACAGTGCGTGGACATTCCTTTTTGGGGCTTGGGGACTCACTGTACATAAAACCCAGCCTGAATCACCTCCTGAAAACTTAAATCGTAATTGCTCATCCATTGGTGCCCATTGATGCCTTGGCTGGGGTGTTCTGTGCCTTTACCCTGCCATAGCGAGGGCAGAAGTACAGATACCTCCCTCCAGTGTGTACAGCAGTGAAGGAACCTTTTCAGAAGCCGGCTTGTGTATCTGGTAAAATGGCATTTTCTAATGCCCATTCACCCTACAAACATTTTGTTAGAGGCCTCTAAAAGCACAATTTGTCGGTAATGGAGGGGTTCCAAACTTTCCCCCTTTTTAAAAATGGAACACGTATGCTTTCTTTCAGGAGTGAATGATCAAAGAGGTATTAGCATTTGAGTTGAAAACACGTAAAAGAACTTGGGCCAATCAGTCCACCACAGCACTAAATATTTCTGGTCTCAAACCATCTGGCCCAGCAGCTTTACCCTGCTTAAGGTACTTTACTTGAGCCTCAGTTTCTTCCTGGACAAAAGGAAAGGGCTCACACAAGACTTCACTTCCTCCTGCATAATTCGTGGTTACCTGTGTTACAGAGAATCTTTCAAAAATACGTGATCCAACTATCTGCAGGGATTTGGCCCGTAGTACACTCATGAGCACCCTTATTACCCGTTTCGATGATTTTCCAAAATCGTTTAGGGCAATTGTCATGAACACTCCTATCTAAAAGTTCCCATTGCCTTTCAATAAAACAACTCCTTTTTCATTTTAAAAGCTTTTTATACTCTCTATTAAGCTGAGGGAGTTGGCAGATTAAAGGGCTCTCTACTCGGGATACCATATGAAGAGTCCTTTATGCTTGTTTACATTCGGCATCAAACCATGGAGCATTCTCCCTGCTTACTCCAGAGCCAATACCATTAACCACTGAGACCTGAGGAGAAATGTCGTAAATATGGGATTATAACAGCCAACCAGATAGTAATCCGTTATTGATCTCCTTTGCCCAGCCACAAAAGTAAACTTGCAGAGGATGTCCCCTGCACACATGCCATTTAGTTCTACACAAATAAATGTGGCCATGAATAGATGCATTAATTGACCCATCATTGAGTAGAATCCTGTGATATCTCTCAATGGGACCCCACAATTGTTTTACCTGTATTTTATCTTGGGGATACCCTTATTCAAACCAAGCTTAGCATTAAAATCACCAATCAGTATCAAATCATCACCATCATTACTGAAATATCCTTTTGGGATAAAAACATATTCTCTAACTAATTTGCTTAAACCTGGGAGGGGTGTAAATATTAATGATCATTACGTTTTGGGACTGTCAGAGGGCATTCTTCAGAATCATCATGTAGGCTGAATTATCTAAGGACCATTCGGCGACTGAGGCAGAATATTGGTTCCCTGCCCGTGTCACCACTCCTCTTCAAGTTTTAGAGTGCACCACTTTTACTGCAAAGACATGGACATTGAGGAAATGAGTTTTCAGACACTGTTTGTCATTTAGCCAGGTCTCTTGTAAACAGATTACATCATGCACAGTAAACCACCCAATCCAATCTGGGTCTATAAGCTTACTTTTTAAACCAGCAATATTCTAGATTACAATTTTTAGAGAGTTTACAGTTTTAGCACTCTGTATCAGGTGTGACCTGCAACCAGCTAAGATATTGCAAAGCTTTCGTTGGCAGGGTACTAACAAAATGATGGTAGACACTATCTTTAGCATGTCCGGGGATGGGTTGTGGACGTGCCCTACTATTATGCCAAGACTACCTGAGGAGGTGCCTGGCACCACACCGCCATTTGCAGCGCCAGGCGCCCAGCAATCGACATTCAATTTAAGTCATTGCTCATGCAAAGGACAGATGTTAAAGCTTTCATCTGGGGTTACACTGACATCCCTTGTAACAGGGGCATTTTAGCAATTCAACATACAATGTCTAATATACACTTTAGCCAGCCCAAACCGTACATTACATCCCCTTCAAAACCTGCAATCCTACAGTATTCGACATGTAGTAAACATTTAAAAAATACATAATTCACACCCAAACATTCAAGAATCAAACTGTCTAGCCACAGACACACCTCACCGGGCTGGTATTGCGCCCCGCCCCCTGCCCAGTAGTCCCAGCCTTCCTTGCACTTAACACAGGGCCCTGCTGCTCTGGGTGCTCCCCTCCTTGTGCCCTCTCCCCTGCACTTCTTGTTGCACACTTGCACGATCTCAATGACCGAGAAGACTAGTAAGAACGTTGTCTTGCCCTCCCATTATTTCCGCTCCCTTGCCTTGTTGCACCTTGAAACACTTGTGTATAGGCACATAATAAATAACAAATCAATCAATCAATCAAGCCCAGTTTCAAAGGCCAGGATTTAGTGGTCATTCCTTGGATATTCCATTCACACTTCAATATTTTCTGAAATAGTTTTCCACTAACATTCACATTTGTGGGTCTATCAAATCCCTGGTAATTAGAACAGCCTTTACTTAAGGTGAGTCTTATTTTAATCTCTGTAGGGTTATCACCTAACTGTTGTGAGTTGTACTACGCATTTCACATATCCACCTGCCCCTATTGCAGAATTAAATCTTGAGCTCAACCAAGCTTTTTAAATGTGAGATAAATGCACTTTTAAAAGCTTGGTTCATCTTTGTTTCTTTTAAATGTTGGATGTGTGTTTTGTTGAATCCCAGAGCTAGACTGTGGCCCTTACCTTAATTTCAACTTAAAACTAACCAGTGACTTCTGTGTTATATGATGTATTGGGATAGATGTATAGCCAAAAGGGTCTCACAACCACGATATTTTGTCATATGACTCCATTGTTACATCTGTATTGAATTCCACTATGTATTCCCATCCATTTTAAGTTGTCCTGCCTCAACTATCAGTCTGTACATCATTTGGTAGGGGTGTGTTCCCATGATGTTTTAGTGTCCAGTCTCAAACACTGCAAGCATATGCCCGTTGATATATCACCGCCAGCTACTCCAGACAGCTATCCAGACATGTTATGTTCTGCTGGCCTATGATGACATTTGTGTGACCAAGCACAAAGCTATGAAGCTGCACACATTTGCTATGATAGCAGCCCTGAACGATGGGCATGCCACATATTGGCTGATGAGGGGTTGTCCAGGTGTTTGGAGCAATCCTGTGGGGCTGACATGACACCTGTCTGCCCTAGCGGGAGACACCCTATAGAGGGTCTCTTTATCTCCTCAGCAGGCCTTTTCTAAAATACCTCAACCCAACAGTGTTAAGCCCACTGACACTAGGGAGGCCTATTGAGGTCTTGAGAGAAAACATAGGGACTGAAGCTCTCCTCAGCTGTGACCCCCATATCGTGACCATCAGTGGTGTGTTATGCTAACCCTAGGCAGGGCACCCAGGGGCAGTGATTCTGCAATAATGTTTTGTCACCTGAGATGGTGTCCTAATACACCTCATGCCAGGTTGGAAATCTGGATGGGTATGTGACCAAATTCAGTCCAGGGACTTGGCCTAGTTAGATTACTCGAAAAGGAGTAAGGTCAGGCTGGAAAGGAAGACAGACAGATAGATGTTGTTCCCCATGGTCATTCATGGGTGGTGATCTCCAACATCAGGCTGTCAGTCACCCAAGTGAAAGGGAGTTTCTCAATCTTAATCATCATCATGATCATGTTGCCTGCTTGATGTGTTTGGACCCTTTTACCCTCAATTTTGGAAAGGCTTCTTGCCATCAGTCCTTAGTATCTCCTCTGTAGGAGCAGGGAATAACAACATTGATACAACATACCATCAGGCCCAGCACGTAGAAACGGAGACTGCAAACTATGGGGCAGGGAATGTTCATTCTTACCTGGTACACTCTTTATGATATGGCCATGCCTATTGGTCCAGGGGACACATGTCCTTGAATAACATCTTTCTTTTCTGTATGGCTTTACATTCCAGACCATTTGGAACCAAGATAATCTCTACAGAATGGGCAAGGCACGCTTACCTAAAACCTATACAACAGTGCAGAGTTCTATCACCTTTCCCTTCACTGGGCCTTTATCCTAGGTGGACAGCCATTCTGCAATACTCCTTTCGCAGGTATTTGGCTCTGTGTTTAGCTGGCAAACTAAACATTTCTGGCAGGGTGAAGGGCTGCATAATATGGATCATCAATCAATGAAAACTTTCAGAATAACAGAAAATAAAGATGTTGACCTGGAAATGGACTGCCTTTCGGGAAACATGTTCCGGTGGAAATGGGAAAACTTTACATTTACTGAACAGTGGAAGACCTGTCCATCGTTTCTATAGTCAGTTCTGCCAGCGGTGTTTGTGTATAGCTTGAATCATGGACGCTGTAATACTAGAATAATTAGAACGTTGCTAGAATGCTAAGAAGGTTGCTGGAATGCTAAGATTTCCCTCTCATAGACGTCTGTTTTATTAGATATGTTTTATTTGTTATTGTTTCACTTATTGGACCTTGTAAATATGAATAGTTAGCTGAGGGTCTAATTTACAACATAATGGGGTTAATTATCAGGGTTCTTGATTGATTTGAACTTTTTATGTTGTAAATGCTGCTATATGTCTCTGTTCTGCACAATTAAATTAATTTGAGAATACAAGGTATATCTTGATGCTGCTATGGTTATTATGGTTTTATATACTGGTTTTACATTAGTATGTTATATTGTGTGTCTCATTTGTTTGTTTGTTTTGTGCTTCATCTATGTAAGGCTACTGTGGTTAGCAAATTCATAAATGAAAGATCACATCTATTCTGCACTTCTGGAATGGCACAACCATACAGCTGCAAAACTGACCGAGCAGTTCGGGCTGGACTGCCCCTTTGAAGTGGGACCAAGCCTGATTTGCATATGGTTTTTCCCCTTCTGTAATGGCTTGGTAGGTGAAGAACGGTGGTCTGGAGGGTTGCCTAGAGCAATGCTAGTGGTTAAGATTCATTCTAAACCTTCCAGCCATCACCTCTTTGTTTTTGCTTTGTCACACCGAGTGTGATGGTTATGCCCAGACGTGGGTCCTGTTCCTGCTGGGCCTAGAGATCCAAGCTACTCCTCAGTGATGAGACCCAACAAGGCCGAAACATGTTTGGCGATGCTTGTGGCCTCGTGCAGAAGGGATGTGACCTAGCAGTTCGGGCAGGACTGCCCCTTTGAGGTGGGACCAAGCCTGATTTGCATATGGTCTTTCCCCTTCTGTAATGGCTTGGCAGGCGAAGAACATTGGTCTGGAGGGATGCCCAGAGCAATGCCAGTGGTTAGGATTCATTCTAATCCTTTCAGCCATCACCTCTTTGTTTTTGCTTTGTCACAACCATACAGCTGACAACGTTGTGTAAGGGTGAAAGTAATATTTCACCAAATTAGCATAGGTGATCATATTTGATTCTGATACATTATTGTATGTATGATTCCTAAAGCATATTTGGTTTGCTCTGGCCCTTATATGTGCCATACATTGTTTGTTGTGTTGGTTTCCAGCATCCCCTAAAAGGAGCTGCATAGACTTTTGTCTTTGAATGGATGGAGAGGTTCACTCCTCCCATGGTTACCACTGGAGCGATGGATAAATAGAGGGTCTATACAGAGGTCAATATAACATATCCTCAATGTTCCTGTTTGTGGGGGATCCAAAGTAATGCCCATGCCTTGAGCCCACGAAAGACATGCTTCATCGAACACATAGGGAAGACTTTTTTTGGATGCTTGCAAGCAGGGCAGTTAATGAAGGGGAAATCATAGAAAAATACAGAGAACATTTACTGGTAAAAAACAAATTGCATAGGTATCCAATGCTTGGGTGAGTATTTGCACAAGTTCAATATACACAAATATATACATATGTGATATTACTAGGAAGGCATACCTGGGGTAGGATGTGGAAGGGATCTCTGGGGGTCACATCCTCAGTTTTAGCAGGTAGACCTTGAAGTGGATTTAAAACTATTTTATATATTATTATTATTATTATTATTATTATTATTATTATTATTATTATTATTATTATTATTATTATTGTTAAGCACAGACCTATATTCAAGAAGCAATGGAGTGTTTACAGAGGTATATACCAATACAGATACACAACAGAGCACTTTACAGAGGTATATAAGAGTACAGATGCATAACAGAGCGCTTTTCAGAGGTAAAAACAGAACAGATATACAGTGGGGAGTAGGATACAGAGTTGGGCATGGGAGGGGTACAGCGGTACAGGGTGGTTGGGAGGAGAGGGGCGGACGGCATCTAACAAGTCAGGTGGTGCGGGAGGCGACATGATGGGCTAGGTGTTGAGGAGCAGAGACTCCTTGAAGAGGTGGGTCTTGAGTTCTTTTCTCAATTGTAGAAGCATGGGTGAGTCTGTTGCTGACCAGGAGGTGGTTCTATGGTCTTGAAATGTAAATATATTTCATTGCTTTAATGTTGAGTGGAAGCATTCCAGTGAAAGGGGTTAGAAGTAAAATGGAGAAGAAGCAGGAAGGAGACACAGAGGGTACAGGAAGAGATATGTTGATTAGAGCTGAGGATCATAGAATTTGAGAGGGAAATTACACAGATATCCATTCAGCGAGAATGTGGATGGGGCTAATACTGTGGGCTGATTTGATGGGTAGAGACTTAAAGAGGATGCAATGGTGCAGTTTTCCATATTAAAAAAGAGCACCCAGCCAATGCCGGTGTATGTCGTTTAGAGAGGATTAAAGTAGGTTGAAGAGAGCACACGAAGCAAAGATGATAATTTGGTTGATGGATGAAAGAGAGGAAGCTCTAGAAGTAGTTTATGATAGTAATTACATTTGTTGAGCCCCAGCGCAGATTGTTTTTGCTGAGTATCGAGCGAGGTACTAGCAGATAGCCCGACATGTATCAGGTTGATCCTGTGTTTGCAGTGGCTGTGATAACATGATTGAGTTTGGGATTGCTGTTGAAGAGCTCCCTAAGGTTGTGATCCATAGGTGAATGAGCCAAAAGTCAAGCTGAAAGGGTGACAGAGAGTTAGGTGCATGAAGAATCCCATTAGGATCAGTTTTCCAGGCAGTTAAGTGGTTAAACTACACACGTTAGTCACCGACAGAATGAAATCTATATGTAAAATGAAAGACATGCAACAGTTCTTTGATTCTTTACATTGCTGTTGTTATTGGGGAAAGTACAATTCTTTGATTCATTTGTAAATGTGACTTTATGTGGAATTTGGAGATGTTTTTGTGGCGTGAAGGGTTTGGATACATTGACCCACAAGTAGTAGAAGAACAACTCGAATATCTGGTGTTATTCAAAATTTAAGATGTACAGAATTGATCATGGAAATGAATGCATGTATGTGAGAAATAGTGAGATTCATTCAGGTAGATTAACTGTGCTGTCTGTAGACACGCTGCCTGTTATTGCGTAACATTGTGGTGACTTTCTCTACATACGTTCTGGGGAACACCTTTAATTCCTCTATTTAAATATACATTTGTGTTTCTTGCCCAGAGTTATGAGGTTTGACTGTACATTAGAGGGTATGAGATTGGGGTGTCCACTTAATGAACAACCTAAATATTACTATATTAATCATAATATATATTAGAGGGTGGACTAATGGCAGTATGAAGAGGACCCCTTCTCTAATAAAAACAACAAAACATAACACAAGGCTACAACCAAATGTAGAACAACCAAATGGACCACTTCATATGTACGCAGCAGTGCATACAGAGTAAATTTATTTCAGTGAGATTTTCTTCACTTAGCAGGCCCCAAAATAATAATCAGAGACTGAACGTCCACCCATGTGTATTTGCTGGGATTTATGTAGAGCAAACACTTATTCTAAGGGTCAAATATTCCCAGCAGTGACTTATGTTTGATGCCACCTAGTACATTATTTTATTTTTAAAACAGTATTATCTAGTAATACATGGTTTCTTTTTAATTTGGATGCTGCATCCTTCATTTCTTTACATTTGCTATATTGCATTTTTAAACCATCAAATGCTACTAGATTCATGTCTTTTGTAGTGAAAAATATCAAAATGGTAAGCAAGCAGTACCTAAGGGGGGCTTATGTCATTTATCTCTACGGAAATGTTGTTTCTGAGTGTGTTTGAGATTAGTTAAATGCAGTTTGTTAAAATGTGTCTCTTTCTTTCTTTCTTTCTTTCTTTCTTTCTTTCTTTCTTTCTTTCTTTCTTTCTTTCTTTCTTTCTTTCTTTCTTTCTTTCTTTCCAACATTCTGGCTTTGAGCTATTCAATAAATGGCTTTTAGGGGCAAGCAGCAGTTTACATAGTTTTTGAGTGACACACTAGAACCATTTACCCCATTTCTTTGTCCTCTCTATAACATTGAAACTGTCGGTACATTTTAAGAAAATATTAACCGCGTTTCTTTTTTAAACTCTTGAATTATCTGTGCTGCATACATATGTAACTCTGGATGTTTATACCCTTTTCTTGATAATAGTGATGAAAATGATAGAAGTATCAGTGCCGTTTACCGACCCACACCTGCTTCTGCATACAGTGGGATAAAAGGTAGCATCATACATTATCAGGTAATGTGGGGCATTAGTGGGTGAGTAGGGAAACTCCATACAAAAAAAGAAAGAGAAGGCGAATGTAAAGCGACAGCCACTGTTCTTTCTGAAGGAATTAGAAGAACAAACAATTACATATCTCTCAATATTTGTGTGATCAGAAATCAACAGATTATGTGGCCAAAAGGACATTTCTGAACAGGTGGACATATTTCTGTGTCCTTTAATTACAGGTTTAGAACATAACTTAAATATCACACATCATTTCTAACGTCATGCAAACGAAGGAAAGAACCAAGATTACTTAGCACGAGAGAGCACTACGACAGAGGCTCAGATCATCCACCGGTCTGTAGAGTGCACGCTTCTAAATCAACTACGCTCTTTGCACTAATCAAACCGTCCCCCAACCGCCTCCCCACCTCCCCCCACCTGCATATGCTTTCCAAAAATCATTTTGTTGTATTCTGTTCAGATGCGTTCATATTGGCATGTAGTATAATTTGAGGCTGAGATCATTTTGCCCCTTGGGTACAGTAGCATTTTGTACCAACAGTATGGGTAACTGTAATAAAGCAATGCCAAGATTAAGGCGATTAAAAACATGCTGACATCACATCTCCCTGTAGACCCAGCACAGGCCCAGTAGCCTCGGTTATAAGACAAGTGGAACGACTGCAATGAAGACTATTTTTAGCATGTTCAAAAAATTCTGCAGATCATCTGCAGGGAATTGCTCACACCGGCTGTGTTATCTACGAACTTGGTTTTTACCCATGTCGGCTATTGTTACTGCTGCGTATACCTGAGTTTAGGGCATGGTGGATAGTAATTCACATAACTATACGAAGCCACATAAGATTGATTGCATGCATGTTTCAGATCTTTGTCCCCAGGCCAGCTGTGGAAGGATTATGCTGATGCTGGTCTGACAGCCTGGCACTGCCACTTGCACGTTAGGAGACTGAATGACTGGGCCTTTATTTTGGATCAGGTGAGGTCGGAACACACCTCTCTCAGGAGCTGTCCTTGGAAACAGGAATCAAAGGACACACCCAGACCTAAAGGACTAGCCTCATGCCAGGGTGTTGCATACCAAAAGGGTTCCTGATGCTATTGACAAGGAAAGGGGTGGACTTAGTGTAGACTAGGGTGCTCAGCATGGTTGGAGGAAGATTCCACCATTTCATTTTTCTCTCTGGTTCCTGCAGCCTCCACTTCCTTTTGGGGATGTTGTCAGAAGGCAAAGACCACTTGTCGCAAGGACAGGGATTAGACCCCATAAAGCAGGTGTACTTTTCATCCAATCACCTGTGGGGTTTAGCCTATAGAAAAGGGAGTCTCCCGCTCTTTCGTTGATTCGCTTTTGGGCAAACACTTAAGAAAGTATTCATTGGACCTCTGTTTGGATAGATGACCTTCTAAAGCCCTCTGCCAGAGGTGAATACTGAGTGTCCAAGGCAAAGTAAAGCTCTGCTCCCTAACTATCTCCAAGGCATATTGAGGGTGAACTGCTACTGGTGCAATACCTGCGTCTCTGGCAGCCACACTGGTACCCATGAACTCACTGATCTGAAGGAACCCTGTAGGTCTGCTCCAGTCACCCCAGACTTGGAACCCGTCTGACAAACCTACCTTGGTGACCCTGACAATCCACTCTTTGTGGCATGCTGATTTGAACTGCTTATTTGAACCACAAGCTGCTTCTTTGCCGAACCTCACTGACAGTTGAAGCAACCCTTAAGACCTCATCAAACTGTGACCCTCAAATGCTCAATTGGACAGCACAAATCAAACTGAGCATCCAGCCACCAATATCTCTTCTATTGACCTGACAGTCGAACTGGCCCTGGGGGCACTCAGAATCAGCCCTTTTTTCTACCCGCAACACATTTCAGCTCGATCCAAGCATGACACCTGCTCCCTCTGTGGATCAACATGACCGTGCATTCAAGCCTTATCTGAACCTGCACGAACAATGCTGAGAAAGTCTGGCTCCATGCTGTCAAACCCTCAACAACAGCATATGGTTTTATTGACTGATAACTGCCCCCTTGGTCGATCTTTGGGCACTAGATACTGGTTAAATCATCTTAATCCCTTTTGCACATAAGAATAATCCTTTTTAAGAAAATTGTGATTTTTGGTTGCTTTTAACCACTATTTCACTAACCTGAGTGCTGCATTTTTCCTCAGTGGTGGTTTTTTTGTGGGGTGTTTTTCTATTCTGTTATTATTGTTGCAGAGGATCAGAAGATGTGTTTAACAAAACTATATATATATATATATATCAAAACACAATAATCTGTCCTTATCGTGGTGCACAAGCCTACTTCACACAGGTGCTCAGTGTCAAGGTTACATGGACAAACTACTTGAATTTTATAAACCCACTCCTAGCTTTTCCAACGCTATTTGTTCTTTTCGCGTTGGTCGGAAGTACAACAATTATTTTGCACTCAACCCAACTTACTTTAGCATCATTCTTTATTCATTAAAATCCATAAACATCAATTAAACCCAGCATGGACTTACAAATGTCACAACCGAAGCTCTCCGCTTCACGCCACACGTTCCACCCCTTCCCAGGGACTTCTTCAAGTGAAGTATTACAACTGTTACACAAGCCCTCTACTATTTCTAAACTTTAGAGCAGGTGCTAGTTTGTCAAAGTCATGTGACTGCCAGTCACTGCATTATTAGTGTTTTTTTTAGCCATGTCGGTGGCCATCTTTAAACATCTATATTACTGTTGTAACTCTATATACCTCTTATTTGTATTCTATTATAAATGTTCTATTTAGAGGCATTATTCATTGACTTTGCACTTTACTCAACTTACTTGTTCATCAATATTTCAACCACATAATTATAATTGGGGCTTGAGTACCGAATGATACATATTTGTAATAAAGTCAATATATTATATCAAATGCAAACTAGCGCGGTCAGAGTGCTGAAATGACATATTTATGGAGACCAAAAATAACGTGTGGTGGCAAACAGACCAATGGATATCAATACATGGTATTTGTGTGTCTCGAATTTGCTCATTATAAGGCTCTTCCCAAGACTCCACATATCTAACCATTCTGCCCAAGTAGGCTACAGTCCATCTCCTTCACTGTCAATGATATCACAGATTTAAAGTGACAATGTGCATGTTAAAACCCATCATTACAGCTACCTATTATATGGTCCATTACGACATTTCGCCCAAGTGGGCTCATATCCTGAATTTTAACACATTAAAGTGCATCAGTGCATATTGAAATCATCTTATTTAGCACATTACATAATTAAAATCTGTAGAATTATACATTTAAACATTTCATCAAATCAAGCATATAAAATATAATATCAGACAGAGAATCTCAAAAGCTAACTGGCAACTCTTTCTCATTACACGGCGACTCTATCATTTATTTAATTTTCTAATAAATGTACTGCCAATTCCTCTCTTGTGTTGTGGCCATTTGGTTTCTTAGTTTGAGTTATTATTAGTTTTGATTCTAACTTATGTAGCTTCCTTTCTCTGTCCCCTCCCCTTTTATGTATGGGACCATGTGCTAGGGCAAAAAACATCATACCTGTGACATCACTTTTATGTTTATCTGAAAAGTGAACTGCCAGAGGATAATTCACATCCTGATTTAATATAGCCCAATAGTGTTGTAAAATATGAATTCTTAGTTGGCAAATAGTGGAACCTATATACATTAATTTGCAAGCACATGTGATGGCATACACCACAAATTTGCTCAGGCATGTTATTTCTGTTTAACCTTCCAGCTTTCATTTAGCTTATAATCATACTTGATCTCTTCTGTTTTGATAGAATGGGTGCACATTTTACAACCATTACACTTATCAAACCCATTCATTTTCATTCTTTCGGTTAGCCAATTATCATTCTTACTCTCTCCTCTTAACATACTGGGTGAGATCAAATCTTTTAAGGATTTGGCCTTCGAGAAAGTGACATTAGGCTTAGTCCCAATCACTGTAGTCAAATCATTGTCTGTTTCCAGGATTGGCCAGTGTTTGTTAAGAATCTGTTTAACATTCATAGCCTGTTTGCTATATGTTGTAATACATCTTATTTCTTGAGTTTCTGATGACTTCTGGATCTTTTTGTTTTTGTGTTTAAGAAGTTCTTGTCTCGAGCCTCTGTTTTCTGTATGCCTTGATAATATTCTCTGTAGCACATTCTCTCTCTATAAAACGGGCTCCCATTTTGCTGGCTTCTATTTGAAAATCTTTATCCATCGAACAATTTCTTTTGGCTCCCACCATCTGCCCATAGGGGATACTTAATTTAAGTTTTTCTGGATGGAGACTTGTTCCATATAATATTGAATTGTAGGCACATTCTTTCCTTTGTAATCTACTGTTAATTTCATTATTTTCAATAAATAGTTCCAAATCCAGGAATACAAGTGGTTTTGAACTGCTCACTTGTGTGAGTTTTAGGTTCATGTTGTTATCATTCAATATTGTCACATATTCATTGAGCAATTCCTGTCCTCTTCTCCACACCAAAAATAAATCATCGATAAACCTATACCAGCATACAATTTGGCTAAAAAAACATTTTTTCTGCCGATGCCTTTTGATTCTCCCACCAACCCATGTATAAAATAGCATAGGTTAGTGCTATACAAGAGCCCATTGCCGTTCCACACATATGCCTGTATAAAATATCTTCAAATAGAAAAATGTTGTGTTGTAAACAGAATTCTAGAAGTATAAGAATCATATAATTCTGCTGTTTATAACTCACTGACCTTGTATCCAAAAATAATTTCACTGCTTCTAACCCATTGTGATGTTGTATGGATGTATAGAAGGATACGACACCTAAAAATATTAATAGGAATCCTGGTTCCCAATCTACATATTTAATTTTATTCAATAAGTCTGTAGCATCTTTTATATATGAATTCAAGTTTTTCACAAATACCTGCTGCAACACATCAAGATATTTTGCCACATTTTCCAATAGAGAGCCTTTAGAAGAAACAATTGGTCTCCCAGGTTGTTTTTTTTTATATCCCTGTGCATTTTGGGTATAAGGTATATTATCGATGAAATGGGGAAGTCTATTTTCATGAATAGTATGTCATCACTTTCAAATAATTCTTGTTGTTTGAAATCTTCAAATAGATAGTCCAATTTCAATTTTGTTTCATTAATATAGTCCATATCTTTTATTTCATAATTATCTTGATCTTGCAGTTGACTATATGCTTCCAGGAGATAGTCCAACTTAGCCCACACAACCACTCCTCCCTCTTTGTCTGCTTGTCTTATAACTATTGTATTATCTTTACTCAAAACTTCAATTGCATTTCTCTGTGTTTTGTTGAGATGATTCTTAGCACAATTGACTATTGAGTCTGATAGTTTTTTAAAATCCATAAGCACACATTCTTCAAAGGTCTCTATACTATTGGATATAATGGCTGGATTAAAATTGATTTATTGTTTAAACCACTTTCCTCTGTAAAATTCGTCACTATGCCAAATTTCTCTCGTAATTCATTATCATCTGTTGTTTCATGCAGTTGAATAGATTGTGTCTCTCCTAAACTGTCCAGGATCAAAACTGTTTGTAGATCTTTCACTGTCAATGGATTAGGTTCAGGCAACAGATCTTTATTTGAAGTTTCAGTACTCTTAACTTGTGTTGCAAAATATGTTTTCAGTTTCACTTTCCGCAAGAGTTTAAACAAATCAATTTGTGTATCGGTGAAATCAAATCCTTTTTTGGGGCAGAATGACAAGCCCAACTCTAGTACTTGTTGTTCTGTTGCAGTAATTACACTTTCAGATATATTGAATATGCTTCTTTTCAGATCTTGTTTTGTGCTCCCTCCCTCTGGGTTTTTGTCCTCTCCCTGAACGAGTGGTCAGAGTCTGTGAGTTGATTTTTCCCACATTTCCGACCCCTCCTTGTTTTTTTGGGACACCTCCTCTTCCTTCTCCTGGTGGTCTCCCTCGTGGTTTCCTGTTGTTCTTGCCCTCAAGGTGCAGGAGTTTGAATTCTTCTAAAATATTCATTCTAGTTGGTCTCAATTCAGGATCAGACGATTCAACCTCTGACAAAGAGGTTTTTTTAGTTGTGGCTATTCAATCCACTGGGGGCTTCTCATTCCTATTCTTATTTAGTATTTGTTACTTTATTGGTTCATCATATTTCTTGGCAAATGTGTTGATTCTTCCATGTTGATAATCTTTTTTATCTCTCATAAATGTCTGCTGTGTCTACAGGCAGATTTCTCCCTCAAAGCATCCTAAGTTCTCCTCCATTCTAGTCTATTTACGCTTACATTCATCTGCTACCTTAGAGGAAAACAATTCTTCTTCCAATTTCTCGATCTCTGCCATCAATTTCTCTCAATCTTTTTTGGCAAATTTCACCAGGATTTGTATCATGCCAAAGGAATAACTATTTGTATGTGCGTTTCATTCTTCTGTTAGCTCTGGATCCATTTCCTCATGAGTAGGGATAGTCAAGATCCTTAAGCCTCGGATATTCTATTTTCTTCCAAGTACATGGTGAGTGTCATTGCCTCCACCACTTACTTACTTATTTTTTCTTTATCCGTTCAAGTCTGTCCATTCTTTGCATAACAGTCAATGCCAGAGAGCTACCGTCTCCTTTTTCTATCACGTGATTAGAATCCATTTTAAATAAAACATGTGCCGCCACACATCTCTTGGCCTCCATTTCTTCTGCCATGCTGGCTACAGTAGCTATTGCTCCTACTTTCTGAATTAATAGGCAATCTTGATGTTTAATCCTAAGGAACCATTATTGTCAATGGTTCTCCTTTAGGATCTCTAGTGGGGTGTGATCATTTTACACTCTAATTAGAGGTGGGTCCCTCCTGTTACCGAACATATTTCTGTGACATCAATAGAAGTCTGTCTATTATGCGTGTCTGTATTTAGTGCCTTACTAGCAGCTTGTTTGGTGTGTATTCTACAGACTTACTCCGCATACTCGGAAGACTCCTGTAATTACAGCAGCACTTTAATAATACAGGAGGCACTACCACTCAAACATTGAATCCAAACACAATAATCTGTTCATATCGTGGTGCATAAGCCTACTTCACACGGGTGCTCAGTGTCAAGGTTACATGGACAAACACCTTGAATTTTATAAACCCACTCCTAGCTTTTCCAACGCTATTTGTTATTATCACGTTGGTCGCAAGGACTTGCTATGGATACATATACAAAGCATTCATCGTGTATGCATCATATCTGGAAGATTTCATTTTTAGGGATTATTTTTTTTTTTGGTTTCCCAGACTTGTAATAAGTATGTTAGGAATTCTTGTGGATCTTCCTGTGTGTTTATGGTAAAGCTGACCGTTCCTGCATGCACAGGAGTCCAATACTTGCCTTATGCCTGAAACACTGTCAGAAAACATTTTTAAAAACATAAGCATACCTGTACATCGTTTTGTTAGATGCAGATCTTGTTGAATCTGGAAATAGAAAGCTTGGGCAGTTGCATAGTAATTTTTGATGCAGATGGTCTTCATTAACAGGAGATATGCTCTTTGAGAGCTCAAGTGTACATTTGAAGTGCTGAAGTGATATGACAGGGTTAGGTGTAGAGGTTTTGGATGTGACTGGTGGATGGATGTGTGACTCTTTGAAAGCATCCAATGAGGGAATGTTGAGAACATGAAAGCGGAAAAGGTAGAAGGGCTGCCCTCTTTAAGCAGATCTGCGAACACCGTGGTAGTCTGCAGACAGCATGTGCCACCTCTGAGTATTTTGAGGATGTCTGGCATGGAAAGGGGAGTTTGGAGGGTAGCCAATCAGGTATGCTGTGTGTGGTGTACAGGAAGACAGGGTAGTAGGACTTTTGTTTGCAGGAGTTATAATGGCAGTGATAATGGATATGGCTATGTGTTTGAGAAGGCATACTATGTGGATTCTGGGGGACACTTCAGTCATTGAAGGTATATGTTAATAATCATGGCATCCTTGGAAATATTGGAATGGCAGATGTGGATGTTTCCTGGCATGCCGTTTGTGTCTCAAACTGGGCAAGCTTGCTTTCATTCTCTGAGCATATGGCTCACTTTAAATGTCCAGATATTGTGATTGTCCATTGTGGAGGGGATAGTTTGGGGTTTGTGACTCCCATTGCTTTGCAAGTTGCGCTGAAGGATTTTTTTTAAAAAGCCTAATGCAACTGTTTAGATTATTATTTGAAAGCAAATCAGAGACGCACTTGGAGATGTCCAACA
The DNA here is from genome assembly GCF_040938575.1 of Ambystoma mexicanum. Classification (NCBI taxonomy): domain Eukaryota; kingdom Metazoa; phylum Chordata; class Amphibia; order Caudata; family Ambystomatidae; genus Ambystoma; species Ambystoma mexicanum. Next base: position 611,243,188 of record NC_090934.1, on the reverse strand, counting down.
AACCTTTTCAGCCCTCAAATTGAACAATCAAGGCAGATTGTCAATAAATGTGTATCTGCTTTTTTGTATGCTGCAGGAATGTCATCCTTTGAGAATTATAATATCAATTCTCAGGGTCTGATTTTTTTTTCCAGTTAGAGTTCACTTCACAGATGTCAGAAATACAATTTTCCTTTACAATCTTAGGAAAGCATTGAAGAAGTTCCTGTAGAAAAAAAATATGAAAGAAAAAAAAGGTTTTTGTTAACCTACCCAACAAAAAAAAGGTTCTTTTCAGAGACACCACTAAAGATTGAATAACTTACATTGTGTTTAATTTTACTCCCCACACCCTTCAATCGGATGATCTGTCCGTGGACACTGTGGTATTCCGCGGACGGAATGTGCCACATCCGGGTCTTTTGGGGTTGGTTGGCATGGAAAGGGGAATACGGAGGCCACGGAAATGACGAGGTGTCCACAGACTTTGGGGTATCAGCCAATCAGGTTTCCTGGGTGTGGTGTACTGGAAGAGAGGGTGCCAGCAGTTGTGTTAGTAAGAGTTGTGAAAGGATTGGAAATGGCCATGATAATGTCTTTCAGAAGGCAGAGTGTTTGGATTTTGGGGGACTCTTCGATCCACTGATTGAAAGTGTATACTGAGGATTGTGGATTGTGGAATAGCCAACAACCTTGGATTCCCTGAATTGGAAGTGTTCTGGTACAAAGTGTGTGGCATGATGTTGGTGGATTTTTTGCAAATATGGTTCAATTGAAGCATCAGGAAATTGTTCTCATTAATTGGGATGTGAACAGTTTGGGGAACGTGACGGGAATCTCATTGAAGTTTGCAATGAAGGAGACATTGGGAAAGTTGAAAAAATTTTCCCTACTGCCAAATTAATGTTTTCATGAAATGCTGAGAGGCAGATGAGGATGTGTTCCAGTTCTTTTGGTCCATAAATGGAAAAAGCGAGGTGCAACATCAATTAAGCTGTGTGTGCTTTTGTTCAAGATGTTGGCATGACATTGTTTCATAATGAGAACATTAAATTGGACAGGGCCAAGATTTTTCGGCGAGATGGAGTCCATCTAAAAGATGTGGGTAATCAGATTTGTGTGGAAAACATTCAAAATGCTTTGAAAACATTTTTGTGAAAGTGAGAAGAAATAATGAAAATCAGTGAAATGTTGTCTTAGTTCAGTTTTTAAAACCAAACATTTAAAAAAAATATGTAAAAGCCCAAAACCCCCCCCAAACGTTTGTTTTAATAGCCACCCTTTTTGAGCGCAAATCAATTACAATGATTGCAACTGTCCCATGCATGCACAATTTTAGATGTCTGTGGACTACCACACTGTCTGTGAACTATACAGGCTGACAGGGGCCTGTGACCTTTTTCTCACTTCTATTTTTTAACCGTGAAAGGTGGCTCCCAAAGGAACCTTTTATTTAGTATTTTTTCAATTTTGTATCTTTTTTGGCATTTTTTCTCAGGAGAGGCAAGGTAGAGGAGAGGAGGGAGGGAAGGGACACCGACCGCAGGGATGAAGGGGCAGATGGACAGGAGGAAGATGTTGGGTGGGCCTTAATCAGATGGGTGGCAGTGTTTCTGATGCTCCTTGACGCAGCCTCGAAAGCACTCTGAAACTGCTCCCTCCTACAGATTGGTACTTCACAGTACAGGCATGGCACTGTCACCCTCGAAAGGTAAGGGTCAATAGTGTTCTGTATGGACTGAGAAGCCGCCGCTATGGGTCCTCTGCTCCAAAGGAGTATCCTTTGTGGTGACAGGAGCAGATGAAGATGATGGGGTGGAGGAAGTCAACCTGCTCTTACCTGAGAAAGGTATTGCCTTTCTCATAGTCTCTGGTGGGCCAATCCAGTGTGGCACCTCATGAAAGTAGTCCTGTAGAAATACAAGCCAGGTTTCATGCGATTGAGTACAACATTGCACTCCATGCATTGAACCTTGCTTGCACAAGCTTTGGGACATTTCCAACGGTCATGAAAAATTGCCACACTCAGGACTCATTTAGAGTGCAGGTGACAGGAGCTTCCTGCACTTGTTCCCCTCTCCAGGCACTCTAGAAAATGATTGTGGTAGTGGTGTGGTCGGTTGGGAAGCAGTGATGGCCATAGCAGATGCCATTGCAGCAGGTTTTCAGAGATCTGCAAAGGTATTCTCCAGATGCGCTCTCCTGGAAAACCAGATTGAGAATGAGGTAAAGTAATGGGTGGGTTCCTTTAGAGGAACCGTCCACGGCCATTTGTACTGTCCATTGTCTACTAAGTCACAAAAAGGCCTTGGAAAGTTGTAAAGAGTTACCAGATCAATGTAGAATGGGTGTGGAAGCTGTGAAAGGTTTCTGTTTGGTACAGCATAGATTGGCTGGAAAAGCACTTTTAAACTGTCTGCAGCCTCGGGCACCATTCACGGACACTGCTGTTAAGCCGCACGGGCGCAGTCATATGATGACGTCTCCTGACATCCGCGGGCCCAATGTCCATCCCCGGACACCATTCAGGTGGGAATTTCAGAACAAGTGCGGTGTCTGCAGACCAATTAAAGGTGTGTCACATGCAAATGGACATGTCCGGACATAGCACTTGTCCGGGGGTACCTCCATTTTGAGTGTGGACACCCCGAACAGTTGCGTAGTCCACAGACTCATAATGGGAGTTTTGAAAAAGCAAGGGAATAACACACAATAATAAACAAAATATTTGTAGTACACAAAATGTATTTATTCAAGAAAGGGATGGGGTATTGGAGTGGGAAACATACATTTTAGTTTTAGAATTAGGAATTTGTGTACAATAACCATGAGGGGAGGAGGGCAGTGAGGTTTCATCAAATTGTCTTTTATTAAAATGTTCAGAATTTGATTTGGGATGATTGCTGGGTACAAGGAGGACAGGTGCAAGAAGGACCGCAATAGGTAACATGTTTAATCACATTATTTTTGACGTACTGTAAAAGTTCCTTAAAAACATTACTAGTTCATCCAATGTTTTAGACAAGTTCATAATTTGAGTATTTACAGTTGGGGATACGACTTCTCTTTCTAATTCTTGGAATTGTGAATAATTACACTGGAGCGTGGTTTCTTCATGAACACTATGTACTTTAAGAGAAATATAAATTATTATTTTAGTAAGGAGTGTACAAAATACATTATTTGTTGACATTAAAATACCTATTTTATACCATTGGAGATGTTATCGTCGCACATTTATTCTTTTGGGAAGTTATCCTCTCACCATTCAAGTGTGTTTGCCATTTCTGTGAGACAAAAAAGGGCTTATGTCTTATAACACATGGTAATGTAATCAAAGCTTATAAAAGAGAAATACATACAATACACTTACTGTTTAGTCCAGTAAGCACCTGCTGTTTCTCAATCTGAATCCAGAGTTGTACTGAGGAGATTATATGAGGTGTACAGTTAAGATTTGTGATTGGTGCATTCCATTGCAATGTGTCTTAGAAGAAAATATATATATACATTTTTAAACAATGAATGTTTGTACAAAAAGGTATATTTGCAGGTTGCAAACATTAGTTGTGATGTTATGTACATCTGTTGGTTGATGGGTACATCTTTTTTGGGTCTCCCCTATAATTGTAATGCTGCCTGACGTCCATGGACTACCGCGCTGTCTGCGGACTCCATAGCTGCCACATTGGGGGAGTACAATATAAGGGTATTGAAGCAGAGTAAAGGTGCACTACCAGAAACCTATGAAATTCACTCAATAAACTTGTTTAAAAGAGCGTAATAGTTAAAATAAAAGCACAAAAAAAACATGAAATTAACAGTTAAAATAAAAGCACAAAAAACCCATGAAATTCATTAAAAAATCTTTGTTAAATGGATGTTATGGTTAAGTTGCACTTATAAAAAACTATGAAATTCAATGAAAAAACTTTGTTTAAGGGAAATTATGGTTACTGGTAAAAATCACCAGTTATGGTAAGCTGAGCAATCATAACGGGTCCCACCACCATGCACTGCTAAAACTAACAACCAATAAATCAAAGATGAAATCACAAATGTTATTGATGACAACACTGATGACATAAACATATTAAAGTAATTGTGATGAACAGTCCCTACACAGGGTTGTGTTTATAATGGGGTTGTGTTTATAATGTTGGTAACAAGATGTCAGGGGTTATCGGGAGACCTATCATGAACCAGTTAATCTGTTAAAGAATGTACTTAACTAAAAAAAACATTATACTAGAGTGTTGTTGTTAATATAGGAACCTAATCATACATACACATAGGCAATGGCTGCAGCATGCACCATAAAAGTACAACATGTATAATAAGGTATTTTGGATAGTAAAATAATGAATGCTACCTTTTACTTTAGAGTATTTTTAAAACATGTAATAACCAGCTTATAATTCCAGACTTACTAGACACTTATGCTAGTAAAAACAATACATATGAAGACCCACAATGCATACAAATCAGAGACACATACAGGGAAACTAAAGTAAGGAAAAAATAAACAGCATCAACAGAAAATGTTAATAACATTAAAGTTTATCTTCATGTATACACATAAATTGTGTGTTTGAGGCTTGCCTATTGCCCAATGTATGTGAACCATGAGCTGAGACCAAAACCTAAGGAAGGGTTGACATGTCTGGCAACTGCAGTGGAATTGTCTGCAATGTATTGTATGTCTACATTTGCATTCGACAAGAGGGCAATGATTGCATTGTAAACATTGATGTACTTGGATTCTTCATACCTTTTAAGATTGTAAGTATTTTTAGCGGATCTACCTTTTACACTGTGTCTAATAGAAGACATCAATCTATTTGCTTGTACTGTTTTTTAAACTGGTCTAGGGAAGACAAAGCCACATTTGGTATAGTATTTGGCATTGTTTTTATATCTACGTTGGCAGTATATGCCACACTTATATTTTTGGAAGCCTAAGACTTGTGTATGTAGATCCCTATCTGTGGTTTCTGTATAATTGCCAAATTTAGTAGCATATTGAAGCTACAAAAGCATGTGAATGTGGGTTGCTCCTCTGGATTGATATTCTTTTCTTCAAAAGAAGTGTTGCACTTCTCTGAGCAGAAGGGTAGTTTTATTGCAGATAAAATGCATCATGGGAATGAAGTGATGGTGAAAGTACCTTGATACATTGACAGGTTCAAGAGAACAGAGCTACACCTGGTGTTTTTATATCTATTCAGTCTTTATATTTGGTTTGCAATGAGTACAAAGTTGTGCACGTCACCCTGTGCGTACTCTGGACAACTCAAAATATCAAACCCTGTGGGTGGGCCTAGGTTTATTAGCATTTAGCGGACATCAGCGTGACATCCGAACCAGTATTATTTTGTGCCATGCCTGTTTGCCAATAGATTTGTGATCCTTGACTTCAAAACCCCATCTTTTCCTTTTATTTATTGAAACAGTTGGGTAGCGGATATGTTTAAAAAGTTAAAGCCTGTTTTTAATGTGTGTGTAACTCCATAACATAGTGTTGCTAGTTCACTTTCGAAGACGAAGTGGAAAATTGATTCAACATTTTGTCTGAATCTGGGGTCTTCAGAATACATTCTTAAAGAGCGATATTCTGATGCACTAATTTGCCTGGACCTTTCATCATATCTTCCTCTTTTTCCTGTAGGAAAGAGTAGAGGAAAATAACGTGCTTCTATACTTTTTTCCCATATGCTCATTAGGGATCCTTTGGCTTGATGCGTTTGATATGTTTCTAATGCATCATCAATGGTTTCTTTGGAGTGTAGTGGGTGAATTGAATACTGGTCTAAAATGTTGGCTGCAGTAACAGGATCTACACGTTCAAATTGGCCAGTTGCTGGTGAGTCTTGAATAATTTATGTGGTTTCTCTTAGGTGTTCCTCTATGTTTATATTTTTGTAGTGTTCATTGTTTTCTTTTATATGTTGTAGGGCTTGTCTAACCTTGTTTATGTCAATTAGTTGTTGCCAATTTATTTTGTCTTTTGTTTGAACACCATTAACGAGTACAATCAAAGATTGATCTATCAGTCATTGTACTCCTAGAAATTATTCATTTTCTTTTAGATCTAATGGCAAATATACTACTTTGCCACAGATGCCCTTGAGTAACTCGGATTGAGATAATTTAGCTGATTTCGGTTGAAGGCGTATTATAGCTTGAAATGGGTACACTGTTTTCATACACGTTAAGCTGTTGCAGAACTTTCAGAAGTTATTAGTGATAGCATGTGATGGCATTTGGTTATTGTCAAACAAAGGGGTCAGTTATTTTGTATTTTGTTTCTGCTGTTAGACATACAGTTAATTGGAACCATTGGGATTATTCATTGTCTTCTATTTTGTAGGCTAGATCTACTATTGTTGTGCTCTTTTTATAAAAACGTTTTGGGACAACAGACACATATTAGGTCTTCTATTTCAGCAGATGAGTTTTGAAATGTAGCAATTACTTTTTTGTATGTCTTTATTAGGATGTTGATGTTCATGAGGTTTTCGGTAATATTTCCTGAAGGTACATAATGTTCGAAGTCACCTTCAGTTCCAAATTATTTACGTTGGATGTGCTCTCTTTCTTTAAACAATTCTTTAGCTGTTCCATGAAGGAGAATGTAGTTTTCCATTTTGCAGTTCTAGAGCAGGACTTTTTGCATAGTATAGTCGATGCACAAGATTACGTATAGTAGAATGGTGTGTTGCTAACATTTTGAAGTGGTGGAAAGTGCTTTTGCAAGCAGTTCCTAAAATGCAGGCTAATGAATGTCCTCCAAGACCAATGTGGCTGTGCACTGGACAGCAGTCTATGATTTGTAAAGTTTTCATTTTACTTTTACCTTTCAGTTTCACATATTGATTGAGGAATTGTAGTAAAGATTTAAAGATTGTTGGCGTACATTACACATTGAGCTGCATGCCCATTTGTACACTGGACGTTTTGTTTGGGTGAAAGGAACATTTGGTTCCAAGTTTGTTGGGGATGTTTTTTTCTATAAGGGTTTCTTTGCCATAATTTCATACCTCGACCATTTTTGTCTATCGCCATTTTTTGTTGTTCTTGTTTATAACTTCTTTATCGAAGCATGGTTCTGTGCTGCTTGTGTGAATCCATTCACCATTACAGAAGTTTGAAAAGGTTTGTACATTGACATTGCACATGTTTAGAAGTAGTTTTTGTAATTAATTGATACATTTAGTTAGTGGTTTAATTCTATTTAAAATCAAAACAAACAATGTTCTCTTTAGTAGAAAAGCATTGTCAATTAGAGTTTACAGGATCTCCTGCGGTTGTTTTTAAGGGTAGATCGTGACTTTTCATCTGTTTTTATAAAATTGTGAAGAACTCTATGCTAGAACATTTTCTATAATGTAAATTTTGTTGGATTGCTTTACCGTGACTAAGTTAACACTGGAAGATAGAGGGTAGGTTTGATAGTAGTAAACGAGAGGTTGGACTTGTGTCTGTCTCTTCTTTTCACTATTCAGGAGGAATTGAGGACATACTTAACAAGGTACTTACAGGGTGAAGACACACCATAATCACCTCACCCCTTATATTTTTTTTTACTTTCATCACAATGATTGCAAATAGAAACATGTTAAAGTTCAGAGCATTGTAGATTGGTGCTTCACAGTACATATATTGCACTGTGACCTTCGAAAGGTAAAGGTAAACAGTGTTCTGTATGGCCTGTGAAGCTGCTGCTGTGATCCTCTGCCCCAAAGGAATATCCTTTGTGGTGACAGGAGCAGATGAAGATGATGGGGTGGAGGAAGTCAACCTGCTCTTACCTGAGAAAGGTATTGCCGTTCTCAGAGAAGGGTCAATTTGATGTGGCACCTCATGGAAGTAATCCCATAAGAATACAAGCCATATTTCCCATGACTGAGTACAACTTTGCACTCAGTGCATCGAACCGTGCTTGCACAAGCCTTTGTGATGCTTCCAACGGTCGTGAAAAAATTGTCTCACCCAGCACTCACTCTGAGTACTGGTGACATGGACTTCCACCACTTAATCCTCTTCGTCCTCTTGATCCTTCGGTTCTGTATCACTGTGTCCGTTCCCCTATCCATGCCCTCCAGATGATGGTGGTGGTGGGGGTGGCTGGGAAGAAGCATTGGCCATAAGAGATGCCATGAAATCCAAGAACAAGTTTTGCAAGATAAATATGCCCAGCAGTGAAACAGGTGCTCTTTCCTGGATAGCCAGATTGAGAATGAGGAAAAGTAATGGGTGAGTCCCTTCTGAGGAACCGTTTGTGGACAGTCATACTGTCAGCGGACTACCAAGTTGAAAATAGGCCTTGAAAAGTTGTAAAAAGTTGCCAGATAAATGTAGAATGCATCTGGGAGCTGTGCAAGGGTAACGTTTCTGCTTGAAACACCCTTTCAAACTGTTTGCAGCCACGGACACCATTCACGGACACCACTATCACACTGCATGGGTGCAGTGACATGATGACGTCTGAGGCCTTCAGCGTCCCTGAAGGCCACCCGCAGACAACTTCGGGTGGGAACCGCAGGGTGCATGTGCTAGATGTCCGTAGAACAGGCGTGATGTCCGTGGTCTAATTAAAAGTGCATCAGATGAAAATGGATATGTCCGGACATCGTGCCTGCCCCCGGGCACCTGTATTTTGAGTGCGACACCCCGGCTAGTCGTAGTGTCTGCGGGCCCATGATGGGAGTTTTAAAAAAAAAAATCAAGAAAATTTCATGCAACAATAAACAAAACATTTGTAGTCCAAAAAAATATATATTCATTCAAGAAAGGGATGGGGTATCGGAATGGGAAACATACATGTAGAATCAGGAACTTTTGTACATTAATTATGAGGGGAGGAAGGGAGTGAGTTTTCATCAAAGCGTCTTTCATTAAAATGTTCAGAATTTGTTGGGGATGATTGCTGGGCACAAGGGGGACATTTTTAATCACATGATTTTTCAAATGCTGTAAAAGTTCTTTGAAATCATTACTAAGTTCATCTAATCTGTTAGACAAGTTCATGATTTGATTATTTACAGTTGGGGATAGGGTTTCTGTTTGTGATTCTGGGGATTGGCTATAATTAAACTGGGGTGTTGTTTCTTCATGAAAACTATGTACTGTAAGAAAAAATAGATTTTTTATAAGGTTTGTACAAAATACATTACTTGTTTACATCAAAATATCTACTGTATACCATAGTGTCGCTCATTCCTTCTTTTGTGAAGTTCTCGTCTAACCATTCAAGTGTGCTCGCCATACCTGTGAGAATGTGAGAACAAAAAAAGAGCTCTGTCTTATAACACACATTTATATAATGAAAGCTAATAATAGATATATACATACAGTGCACTTACTATTCAGTGATAATCTGTTGTCCAATAAGCACTTGGTGTTTCTCAAACTGTGTGCAGATTTGTAGTGAGGAGATTATATGAAGTGCATAGTTATGGTTTCTGATTGGTGCATTCTATTGTATTGTGGGCTAAAAAGAAAAAAAAGAGTAATTTTTAATGTATTTGTACAATAAGGTATATTTGCCATTTGTAAACATTAGTTGTGATTTTATGTACATCAGTTTGTTGATTGATGGGTACATCTTTTTTGGGTCTCCCCTATGATTCTGATCCTTGTAAATGCCACCCGATGTCCACAGGCTACAGTGCTGTCCGTGGACTCCATATCTGACATAATGGGGGGCATATAATATAAGGAACGTGTAGCAGATTAAAAATGCACTAGTAAAAACCTATCAAATTCAATGAAAACACCTTGCTAAAGGGATCTTATGGTTACAAGTAAAACCAAAAAACCCTTGAAATTCAGCTGTTATGGTATGCTAAGCAACCATAACTCGTGCCACCTCCGTGCACTGCTAAGACTAACACCCAGAACATCAAAGATGACATCACACATGCCACTGATGAGATCACCAATGACATCACATATCAATTTAATTGTGATAACAAGTCTCTAAAAGGGGTTGTGTTTATAATGTTAGTAACAATATGTGAGGGGTGAATATATACATATATATATTCAGTAAAAAACACTTTGTTAAAGGGATGTTATGGTTAAGTTGCGCTACTAAAAACCTATGAAATTCACACAAAACACTTTGTTAACGGGACGTTATGGTTCCAAGTAAAACCGAAAAACCGTTGAAATTCACCAGTTATGGTAAGGTAAGCAACCATAACTTGCGCCACCCTTGTGCACTGCTAAAATTAACACCCAGGACATTAAAGATGACATCACAAATGTCATCTTTAATGTCCTGGGTGTTAGTCTTAGCAGTCTTAGTCTTAGTCAAAGGTTTTTAGTAGCTCAACTTAACCATAACGTCCCTTTAGCAAAGTTTTTTTTTAACTGAATTTGATAGGTTTTTAGTAGCGCAACTTAACCATAACGTCCCTTTAACAAAATGTTTTACTGAATTTCATAGATTTCTGGTAGTGGCACGTAACCATAATGTAAATGAACATCTGACTTTATTGCACACCTTCCGAAGAATGCCACGTGACCATATGCTGGCGCACAGCATGGTGACATGTCTGAAAACCCGTACACACTTCACAATAAGATCTGTGCCTTGTGAACAGTGTGGAAGTACATTTTGTACTGCTCTAGGAACTTGCAACTTCAACATTTCCCTTGCACAACTCCAACACCTATTCGTACGCAGCCTTTAACAATCTAGTACACAGTAGATACTTTTAGCAAAACTGCTATTTATCTTATAACGACATCAGCTAAAGGCATCCCTCCTCCCCAAGAAACAGCACCACTGCTGTAATGAAAGAGCATGAGAAACACTGCCCCTAGCTTACAAATAACACACACACAACATTTTCCCCCGTCCACCTACCCCGCCATATTACTGTTTGGTGCCTCTTTCCTCAGTTCCGCCCGCAACTTTCGTTCTTAGCTATCCTCCCAAAAAAAAGCCATCCATAAACAAAATAAATGTTGCCTTTTGATCCACCTTTCACATGTAAAAAATTGAACTAAAGAAAAACGGTGGATAAAGGGCCAGCAGGCCAAGTTATCAGCCCAATCGAAGCGAGAGTGCATAACGAGGTCTCTGGATCATTACCCCCATACCACTCCCAAAAGGGGGGATGAATGCCATTAACAATCTAGATTTCCAAAGCAGTAACCCGTGCTACTTAAAAAGATGATTTTTTGTCCTAAACCGGGACGCCTCTGGCATCCCGGTTTAGGAAAGAAAATCCTTTTCCAAGATGGCCACCATAGAACGGGAAGGCGGCTGTTCCATACAGGGCCCTTCTTCGCTTTCATTTGCAGACTGCAAAAAGCAAAAAGGAAACCCTGTGACGATATTACCATGAGCACACTTTTCTTCCCTTTCAAATGTATCCTAATGTGCAACAACCTTACCACAAAGCCAGTCCCAGGTGGAAATGGCCACTTTAATCCTATGTTTTGTCCCTTCTGGTAATGGCCAGTAGCCACATTGTCTGGATCATGACCTTATACCATGACCCCAACATTCTGCCCACTGCCCATGGCTACAACCTACCCCTCAGTGACTGAAGCTGTACTGCAATTTTTTTAACTACATTATGACACTTGTCAAATACGAAAACACTGCCACATCTCCACAACCATGCTTTTCGGTCGTTGCCAATCAGCCTTACGCAAATTTATTTTTCAAAAACTGTCAAAAGAATACACAAATCATTTGTCATATTAGGTGTGCACAAAATCCCAACAAACTTTGTAAACTCATTTGCAATCACGTAAGAAGTATTCCAACCATCAACATTAACCCTCACCTCCCCACACATTATTTCACAAGTGCAATGGTCAGAGAATATTATTATCCCAAGGGTTCGACCGTGTATTTTTTTACAAATGTTGATCTATCACAAACATTTTCAGTGCACCTTACCTCATTTTTCCTCTTTTAGAAACATACGAAATCTGACAGCAGAGCGCGTCCATCTTGTGCTAATCTTGACCATTGCTGCATCTGGCTAAGATAAATTGCTCTGACGTCACTAAATCTTATGCCCGCCCCTGGCCCTCACATAACCAACCCTAGTGATATTCAACACCTTTCTCGATGACGTTCCTCTCTAGCGTATCCAAATGCACCCATAAGCACCTACGTGCCATGACGCAGAACCTGAAAATTAACACACATTGGCTTACAACATAGCACATCACAATTTGATATAATAAACCGGTTTTGTAAAGAAAACAGTAACACTTTACAATTTGTAAAGTACTTTTATTTCACAATAAAGTGTCTGAGAACATCAGACTATTCCCATATGCAAGCAAATTGCAAAATTCTTTCTGCGCGTGTGATCGAAAATGTTAATCGTGAGGCATATGTTGTTCTTTTCCCATACACAAAGTATTCGTTTTCCATAAAGGAACCACTTCGGTCACACAGTGAATTCCAGGGCGTTGGCATGAACTTGGGCCTAGACCACCATAAAAGATGTGATGTTACCCCTAAGCGCCAGTGCAGCGTATGGACACATGGGCCCTGCACGATCGTCCCACAAAATAGTCACAGTGATGCAGCCGTTCGCGAGTACCTGCACCTGGGTGCAAAAAATCCATCACTTGGCATCTGGAATCCATGGCAATCGCAGTAAGGCAGCATGTAACTATTTGGAAAACATAACTGAAAATACGTATCAATACCCACCCTTTATTACAATACATCTATTGATTTCTTAATTTGGCATACAGTTTAAAGTAACAATTAAAAATGACAAAAAGAAAGTGGAAACTGATACACAAATCGATGTGGTCATACATGACATTTTAAAGAAATATTAGCGCTGAACATGGGTGAATCTAGTGACAGTCTACAAACGCTGAGATCTGGACTCCCCATAACTGCAAAAACATGACAACTACACAGAAAGATAGTACTTCAGTTACATTGCCAAAATTAATGTTCAGTTAATAAAAAATGAAATCTTGTTCCGGTGTAGAGTCATCAAAAACAAATTTACACGATATTGACCGTCTCCATTCTCTTTGTGAAACTCAGACAGCAATGTGCTTGCACCAAAGAATCTTCATGAACTGATATTACATGTGCCTTGCAAACATTTGGAATGCATAACCTTATCAAATTTGCCTTATTGCAAACTTCCACTCCCTGCATTCTTACTGAATATTCCTTTTTGCTCAAGGTCAAAAAACAATTGACCCTTATGGGTTCAGTCCCATGCTTGGGCCTTCTAAGCTTGCAAGCAAAAAAGCAAAGCCAGTGACCTTCACTCAGAATCCAAATACATTCTCACTTTGCAACAACAGGGCTCAACGCATTCATGAGAACTGGTACTCCCATACACTTGCAGACCCGCTGTTTCCGTCAAACACTGCAGGTGGCTGCCTCAGATTTCACACTCTAGGGTGCCAGTCTGACTGCAATATTATTTTAAATACATTGTAACACAGACACATTAATTCTTCGCCTGTACTTTACGGACATTATATTGAGCAACAACTTCAAATGTACTGTATAACTTTCGTGACAAAAAAAACTACTTTTTTCTTCCTGCTGCCACATCCCATCCCAGCCTCATCAACCCTCACCTTCCAAGTCAGCATTTGATAAGTTTAACAAGTGCAATGTTGTGTTTTTTAATATGTTTTAGCGGCGATGTCCGCAGACACCAAAACGTGGATGAAAGATGGCAGGCGCATTGGAACAATCTGACACACTTAACGCTCTTCACTGTCCAATGAGTGAATGCGTCACACGTCTGCAGACATGACGCGAGCCCATTAGCCAATCGTTATCTTGTCCGCGGAGCGAACAGGGAAGTATGACTGCGGAGCAGACATAGATATCACTAATTTTTTTAGACATACTTTTTCAAAGAAAACTACTGGACGGATTGTCACCAAATTTACAAAAGCACGCTTTCGGGACCAAGCTCCTGCTCCTGCTGCAAATTTGGTGAAAATCTGTCCAGCGTTTTGGGCTGTAGGCGTGTGCAAAGTTTTTCCCCATTTCAGTCTATAGGAAAAAAAGATGTTTTGGGACCCCCCCTATAACTTTTCCCCCGCTGGACCAAACATCACCAAACTTTGCAAAAGTTTGGTGAGGATTCGTCCAGGGGGAACGAAGTTATACGCCGCACAAAAAGTGCTCTTCCTATGGAAACAGCAACTTAACCATAACTACACAGCCACTACCGTGGCTGTGTAATATATATATATATATATATATATATATATATATATATATATATATATATATATATATATATATATATATATATATATATATATATATTAATGTCATCAATGACATTTGTGATGTCATCTTTGATGTCGTGGGTATTATTTAGTCTTAGCAGTGCACAGTGGTGGCACGAGTTATGGTTGCTTAGTTTACCGTAACTGGTGAATTTCAGGGGTTTTTCGATTTTACTTGGAACCATAACGTCCCTTTAACATAGTTTTTTCACTGAATTTCATAGGTTTTTAGTAGCGCAACTTAACCATAACGTCCCTTTAACAAAGTTTTTTCACTGAATTTCATAGGTTTTTAGTAGCGCAACTTAACAATAATAACTCTGACTTTATGTACATGTAATATGGAACATACTGAACCCCCTTTACTGAATTTGATGTCCGCAAACTCTTTTAATGTCCGCGGACATGTTCGGACACCAGTACCACTACCCAAAAAGTCTGGGGGGGTATGTTTAATTGTTATATCATAACATATGAACATTTTACAAATTCACAAACCAGCACACATACACATTATATGTAGTAATAAATAAGAAGTGTAACCCACATATATAACACACTAACCATTCATTTAAATACAATATTTTCTAAAATGGAATATACCAAAAGAAGAAAGATAGGCTTCCAATATGATTACCTCATAGAAACTCCACAACTAAGAACAACAGCAAATCTACAGACCACTCAGAACACACCTTACCTGAAATAGTAAGTGTACTGCATTTTACTCATATATTTGTAGACTTTGTCTATTAGATACAAAAAAGAATGATATTATGTTTTTTTTCTCACAGAATTGTCTAGTACTCTGGAGTGGCTAGAGGAGCATTTCCCACGTGAGGAAATGTCTGAAGATAGTGAATCTAATGGTAGACGCTTTACTATATAAACCAATTAATTCATATTATTTTATATACATTTAACATATATATTTTTTTTGTACAGACCATACAAAAATTGAAAATACTAATGAAAAAGCTGTATTGGATAAGACTCTTCAGCACATAGAACAAAAAATGGACCAACTCTTGGCAAATTTTAATAATTTGAAAAACTTTGTGGAGGATCATTTCAAACAAACAACTACATACCATTGTCCCACATGTACCTGTCCCCCCTCACCATATCCCAGTCAATTATCCCCAAACCCTCTCCATGAACCAAAATGTTTTGATGTTTTGATGAGACTTCCATCCCTTCTTCACCTCATATAAATCCTATTGAAACCCCTAATTCTCCTTTTCTTGTTTGAGTTTCTGCCTCACCTTCTCTGTCATAAATTTAACATACATGTAAAATGAAGTAAAATTATTATATTGTGTCCTAATTCATTTTTTTTTTTTTTTTAAAGCAATTCAGGTGTCCGCGGACAGCGCGGGTGTCCAGAATATCAGTGAAGAAATGAAAATGGAGGTGTTCTAAGAACACTATGAGGCCGATTCATGGAATAATTAGCGCGGCGCAAGTGGGCAAAAACGTGCGAATCGCAGTGGAATAGCGAAAATCGCAGTGAACGTGCGAAAATCGCACGAAAAGCAGCGCACGTCGATTCATGGAAGTCCGTGCGCGAGAAAACCAGCGGATGTGCGATAAAAAGTGCGCGGCGCACGTTAGCGCACAGGCCATCTAACAGCGTGCGCCAGGTCACAGCGAAAATCGCACAGGCCACAGCGAAAATCGCACATAGCGCGGCGCACGCAATAAAAGTAGGCGGAACACGGGCGTAACACTCGGAATGGGGAACAACTTGCCAAAACGTGGGCGTCACGGGGGAAGTACAGGGCACAAGTGCGCGGAACGCCCACACGCTCGCCTACAACACGTATTCATGGAATAGAATAGGGGAAAAAAGCGCACGCTCAAACCAGCGCACAGGCACAAACACGACCGCCACAAGAAAGGAGGCGGTAGCGTCTCTGCGGCTGTAAGAAATGTGCGCCAAAAGGTGCGCCAACAAATAGCACCTATATACTGCCATGATGAATGTCCCATACTGTGGCCCTCCAGGAAAAATGACGTGCAAAGGGGTACCCACAAACACGGACACCCGCTGACAAAAATACGTGTGCATGTATACCGGGGTGCGCGGGAAGTGTCACACGCGATTTGCAGGGTACGTGCATCACAGGGGTTCGCGTGAAGTTATTCACGCGATCGGGCCTGGGGGAGCGGGCTACGTGTATTACAGGGGTTCGCGTGAAGTTCCACACGCGATCGGGCCTGGGGGAGCGGGCTTCGTGTATTACAGGGGTTCTCGTGAAGTTCCTCACGCGATCGGGCCTGGGGGAGCGGGCTACGTGTATAACAGGGGTTCGCGTGAAGTTCCTCACGCGATCGGGCCTGGGGGAGCGGGCTACGTGTATTACAGGGGTTCGCGTGAAGTTCCTCACGCGATCGGGCCTGGGGGAGCGGCCTTCGTGTATTACAGGGGTTCGCGTGAAGTTCCACACGCGATCAGGCCTGGGGGAGCGTGCTACGTATATTTCAGGGGTTCGCGTGAAGTTTCACACGCGAATAGCCTGGGCGCGTGAATTTGAGGGGTGCGCGGGAAGTTCCTCACGCGATCGGGCCTGGGGGAGCGGGCTACGTGTATTACAGGGGTTCGCGTGAAGTTCCTCACGCGATCGGGCCTGGGGGAGCGGGCTACGTGTATTACAGGGCGTCCCGTGAAGTTCCTCACGCGAATAGCCTGGGCGCGTGTATTTCAGGGGTGCGCGGGAAGTTCCACACGCGAATAGCCTGGCCGCGTGTATTTCAGGGGTGCGCGGGAAGTTCCACACGCGAATAGCCTGGGCGCGTGAATTTGAGGGGTGCGCGGGAAGTTCCTCACGCGATCGGGCCTGGGGGAGCGGGCTACGTGTATTACAGGGGTTCGCGGGAAGTTCCACACGCGAATAGCCTGGGCGCGTGTATTTCAGGGGTGCGCGGGAAGTTCCACACGCGAATAGCCTGGGCGCGTGAATTTGAGGGGTGCGCGGGAAGTTCCACACGCGAATAGCCTGGGCGCGTGTATTTCAGGGGTTCGCGGGAAGTTCCACACGCGAATAGCCTGGGCGCGTGTATTTCAGGGGTTCGCGGGAAGTTCCACACGCGAATAGCCTGGGCGCGTGTATTTCAGGGGTGCGCGGGAAGTTCCACACGCGAATAGCCTGGCCGCGTGTATTTCAGGGGTGCGCGGGAAGTTCCACACGCGAATAGCCTGGGCGCGTGTATTTCAGGGGTGCGCGGGAAGTTCCACACGCGAATAGCCTGGCCGCGTGTATTTCAGGGGTGCGCGGGAAGTTCCACACGCGAATAGCCTGGGCGCGTGTATTTCAGGGGTGCGCGGGAAGTCCCACACGCGAATAGCCTGGGCGCGTGAATTTCAGGGGTGCGCGGGAAGTTCCACACGCGAATAGCCTGGGCGCGTGTATTTCAGGGGTGCGCGGGAAGTTCCACATGTGATTTGACAGTGTGGCTCCTCCCAGGTGTACCCTGTACACCCTCCACGGCCCCTGCAGGCAGCCCACACCACAGGGGACTACCCTGCATCCCTGGTCATGTCCCGCAGGCAGCCCACCCAACATGGGCATGCCCCCCAGCAAAGGCACATGTCTCCTTGAACTAATGAACACCAACACATGTCCCCTTGCACCCCCACCCCCCAGCACTGTGGGGCACCTGCCAGCAGGACCCCACCCATGTCCAACTCATGTCTCCCACCACCCCCAAACCCCAGCCACCAGGGTCACCCTCCACCAGGGCCCCACTCATGTCTCCCACCACCCCCACCCCCCAGCACTGTGGGGCACCTGCCAGCAGGCCCCCACCCATGTCCAACTCATGTCACCCACCACCCCCAAACCCCAGCCACCAGGGTCACCCTCCACCAGGGCCCCACTCATGTCTCCCACCACCCCCACCCCCCAGCACTGTGGGGCACCTGCCAGCAGCCCCCCACCCATGTCCAACTCATGTCTCCCACCACCCCCAAACCCCAGCCACCAGGGTCACCCTCCACCAGGGCCCCACTCATGTCTCCCACCACCCCCACCCCCCAGCACTGTGGGGCACCTGCCAGCAGGCCCCCACCCATGTCCAACTCATGTCTCCCACCACCCCCAAACCCCAGCCACCAGGGTCACCCTCCACCAGGGCCCCACTCATGTCTCCCACCACCCCCACCCCCCAGCACTGTGGGGCACCTGCCAGCAGGCCCCCACCCATGTCCAACTCATGTCTCCCACCACCCCCAAACCCCAGCCACCAGGGTCACCCTCCACCAGGGCCCCACTCATGTCTCCCACCACCCCCACCCCCCAGCACTGTGGGGCACCTGCCAGCAGGCCCCCACCCATGTCCAACTCATGTCTCTCACCACCCCCACCCCCCAGCACTGTGGGGCACCTGCCAGCAGGCCCCCACCCATGTCCAATCCATGCCCCCCTGCACCTGGGTCCCAACATTCCCCAATCATGTCCGTAATGCCCATCCTCCCCTGCCAAAAGGCCCAACCAACTATCACACCCACCCACATATCAAAGGCAATTACATGTTACACCCCCAATGTAAATAATGCAATTTAACACATGTCTGTCACACACAATGGCTGCAAGTGAATGACAAAACACCCAACATGACATGCCTGAAAGCAATGAGATGATACGACACATTGAAGATTAAAAAAATAATATGTATTGAACAGCAAATAAGAAAAAACACAAAGCAAATCAAACAAAACAAGATGAATGTCCATGAAAAAATTATGAAAAAATAAAATAAGCCAATCAAGAAGATAATCCTGGGTCCATGAGCCCTACCAAATTAAACCTAACTGACTACTAACTAAAAAGGGAACTATATACAAAAAAGTGGTGCATTGTCCAATCGCAACCCAAAAAAAATTCAAAAAAACAAAGGAAACCTAACCCTAACTATACAACTATATACAAAGGCAGCGGGCTATTTGGACGGCTCACTGGTTGTTGTCATGGGCCAGGGCATCCTCGAACTCCTGCTCAATGGCTTGGAGGCGGGCATGTTCCCTGGCCCCGAGGTCCCGCAGGGATAACGCAGTGTCAAGCTCAAACTCCCTGCGAAGACCCTCGAGGCACTCAGCCCGCCTCAGCGCCCTCCGCATGGAGTCCTCCGCCCTGACCATCGTGAGCCGTTCCTCCTCTGCCCGCTGCCGCTCCGCACCTATCCGCTGGCACAACCTCTCCCACACGGAAGCCACTCCCATTCCAGGGTTCTCCTGCCCTCCGGCCGATGCCTGCACCCCTGATGTTGATGGCCCCCGAGCCATGATGCCTCCCACGTTGAGCCTGCTGCTGCCTCCGACGCAACTGCCTGTGCCAGCACGACGGCATCCAGGCTGATGGAAACCACCGACGCCGTCGTGCACGTGCCCTGCCCGATGATGCCGTCACATCCGCCATCTGCTGGGGTCCAGTTGCTCTGGTGTCCACCCCTGCTGGATCTCTGACTCCCGACTGTGGCAGGGATGGGATCCCCACCGAGCTGGCTGCATTGGTCGGGGCAGGTCCACAGGGGGCCCTGGTGGCATCTGGGCTGGAAGACGGCAAGGAGAACGACTGGTGGATAGCCTGCACAGAGGAGGAGAGGGCCGCCACATTGGCCAACACATGCAGGAAACCCCCGAACATGGCCGATCCCAATTGGGCCACGTCGGCACGGTGCACTTCGTGATGACGTGCGTGCTCCTCCCGGGAAGCACGCACGGCATCACGAATCGCAGCCGTGCGCAACGCGACCCCAATCAGGACCTTCTCCGCACGGCCAGGGGTTCCCACGTCCGCAGGTGGAGGGGAGTCAGGTGACATGGACATCCCCTCTACCTGCGGACAGGCCTGGGACGGGGCATCCCTGCTGGTGCATGGTGGTGCACTCACAGGGTCAGGGACAGCGACATGCACAGGCCCCTCCACGGTGACCTGTGCTGCCTCCTGACCCTGGCCCTGGACTGCACCACTTGCACCAGCAGGGATGCCCCCACCAGGCCCCATGTGTGCCCCAGTGGCGGCCTCCTCCTCCTCTGTGCAAACCACCAACCTGGATGGCTCCTCACCGTCTCCCACCGTAGCAGGCCCCTGTGGGGGCTCACCCACCCCTTCCGCTGCAGCCGTGGGGGCATCCCCGCCGCCTTGCTCCACAGCGCCGTCTCTGCCCTCTTCTTCACTAGCCGCTGCGTAGAGGGAGACAAAGAACACAAGCATCAGGGCACTGTACAATGGTCCCCTAGACAGGAAGCAATAGCAGATGAGCACCACTGTCAAAGTACACTTCCATCATGTCCCTCCACAACACATGGGCCAGTCCAGGCAAAACACACACAGTAACAGGCATGGTGCATGCCATGGACATTTCCATGCATGTCCAATGGACTCTTGAAACATTCAATGATATGTAATTCACATGCATCATGGCTCATGCCCATCACATGCACACACATCACCTCAGTCACATCCATCTGGCCCCAAACACACCAAACACAGCGGATACAAGGGTAATTTTGCTGCTTTACTGAATCTCTGCATTGTCACACACATGTGTCATGCATCCATGGCATGCACAAGTCACAGACACGCAGGTCAGGCACACAGACATGGCTACCATATATGTACCTGGCATCAGCACCCATCCCTCACCCCCACCCATGTTCAGGTACAGAGACTGGCATGCTCTCATGTTCATAATCTGATTAGGGATCCCCATGCGGCATTTCAACACATGCAACAACCATGTGCATCACACATCACTGGTCGCACATGCATTACCATGATGTCCCTGCACACATACATGCATACATGGGCTATGGCACACATACAGGCAAGTATCATAGAACCAGCACACCGCAACATGCCCTGTCTCACACAGTAATGCATGGACACTTACCGCTCAACTCCAGACGGGCCTCCCTCTCAAGGATCTGGGCGTGGAGCGCTGGGCGTACGCGTTCCAGGACCCTCATCTGGATGGTACTCATGCGGCCCCGGCCCCCCTCCACGAGGCGCCGGGCCTTCACAAGGGTCCTGGACCTCAAGTCCTCCCAGCGCTTCTTGATCTTCAGGACGTCGCGGGTTGCCACCCCCTCCGCGTTGATGGCAACCACACAGTCGGCCCAGATCCTCTGCCGTCCTTCCTTGCTGGCGCGGGACGATCCAAAGAGGGCATCATACTGCCCCAGGACATGCTCCACCAGGACACCAACTTCGGTGACAGTGAAGCTGGTGCCCCTCTGCCCCTCTGGCCTGGGGTTGCCACTGGTGCCAGATGTGGAAGTGCCCGACATGGCAACCCCAGAGGCAGGTGTGGGTGGGCAACTGGGTCCTGGGGCTGGGCTGTGGAGCGATGTAATACCAGTCGGGAGTCTTCAGTTCCAGCAGGGGTGGACACAGCAACTGGACCCCTGCAGATGGCTGATGTGCAGGCACCAAATGGCAGGGCACGGTGGCAGCAGGCAGGCAGGCAGGCAGCAGCAGATGGCACGTGGGAGGCTGCTCGGGGCACTGGGGGGCAGTAACTCGGCCTTCTGGGCAGGAGCGTGGGCTTCCGTGTGTTTTCGCGTGGCCAGCTTGATACGGAGTGATTTGGCACGTGAAAATCCTGCACGTCAGCGTGAAATCCGAGGAAAGGCCCTTAGCGCGTAAGCGCGTCAGCACGCATACGCGATTCTATTGGACCAGAGTCCCTCAGCGCGTAAGCGCGTCTGTGACGTGACCCGCACGGGTGTTCCCCACTCAGGACGTGATGACGGGGCACACGTGGAGATACTGCACGTCAGAGTGTCATCGCGTGTAATTGGACAAAAGTGCGCGTACACGCGATTGGCCTATGTACGTGTATTTAATGGGTGCGCGGCCACTTACACACGCAAGTACGTCTGCGAACCTGTATCCCGTGGTGCGTGTGAATTTCCACACGCTATTGGACTGGGAACAGGATTCCAGGGCTGCGCGGGTCACACGCTGTATCCCGTGGTGCGTGTGAATTTCCACACGCTATTGGACTGGGAACTGGATTCCAGGGCTGCGCGGGTCACACGCTGTATCCCGTGGTGCGTGTGAATTTCCACACGCTATTGGACTGGGAACTGGATTCCAGGGCTGCGCGGGTCACACGCTGTATCCCGTGGTGCGTGTGAATTTCCACACGCTATTGGACTGGCAACAGGATTCCAGGGCTGCGCGGGTCACACGCTGTATCCCGTGGTGCGTGTGAATTTCCACACGCTATTGGACTGGGAACTGGATTCCAGGGCTGCGCGGGTCACACGCTCGCCTAGAACACGCGCTAAGCATAAATTGCGGACTTTAACAATAACAAGCTCAGACGCCAGGATGAACATACCGTTCCTAGCAGCAGTGGCAGTGGGCTACCAAAGGAGGAGGAGGAGGATAGTCAGGGCCAGAATATTCACACCCAGAACCAGCCTTTTCGGGATGCCTGATGACCAGGTGTATGGGAGGTACAGGTTTCCACCACACATCATACTGGACCTGGTGACTGAGTGGGAGGATGACCTCACATCACCCACCCTGTGCTCCCAAGCACTCAGCCCCCTGGAGAAGGTCCTCAATGTACTGCACTTCTTAGCCACTGGATCATTTCAGCGGACAAGTGCCATAGTGGGTGGGGTGTCACAGGCCACCCAGTCACGCTGCCTACACCAGGTCTTGAACATCATGACTGCACGCCCATCAGTCCGCAGGCACATATACCTGCCCAGAACACCTGCAGAAAGGCATGCTGCCGCCCTGGATTTTTACGCAGTGGCACGATTCCCCAAAGTGCTAGGTGCCATCGACTGCACCCATGTGGCTCTACGTCCCCCCAGGGCATCTGAGCACATCTATAGGAACCGCAAGCACTGGCATTCCATCAACGTGCAGGTAGCATGTAATGCCAAGGGAATCATCACCTCAGTATATGCCAACTATCCCGGCTCCACCCACGACAGCTTCATTTACCGAATGTCCACCCTAAGCCGGGACCTAGAAGCTGGGCGGCATGGCGATACATGGCTGCTTGGTGAGTATGTATGCCACTGCACATGCATGCATGTTGGATACTGAGCAAGGTCACAACCTCACCAATGATACCAATCCCCACCTCCACAGGGGACAGTGCCTACCCTCTCAGCCCCCACATGATGACGCCAATTCGGAACCCCACCACGCCACCCCAGGTAAGATTTAACACAGCCCACATTACAACCAGGGGCATAGTGGAGCGCACATTCGGAGTGCTGAAGTCACGCTTTCGCTCCCTTGACCGTTCTGGCGGGCAGCTGTTATACGCTCCCCCAGTAGTGTGCAGGATCATAGTGGCAGCATGTGTCCTGCACAACGTTGCAACACGCCGGGGCCTGGCCGTGGACATGGTGGTGGCCCCACATCCCCAACCACATGCACAGCCGCTGCGCATGGGAGGGGAAAGGGCACGGGGGGAGGCAGCCCGTACACAGCTAGTGGCTAATTACTTCACATAGAAATCACACCCCTGTGGAGTGCACACTGCCCTGGCACATTCCATCTGACAATCAATGATGACTCAACCTGACACTGATCCTGAATGTGTGGAGAATGAACCGGGAATTCCATGTCAGCCTGAGATTGTTCACCTGGAAGTGTCACAATGTGTGCATCCCTACTCACACAGACACCACCAATGCAGTTTTGTGAAGTTACACATTGAAGCAGCTAAAATGAATACCCACTTGCAAAATGCAACAAGAGGACAGTGCCATGTCAGCCAACCCAACCCCAGCACTGCCACACGACACACCGTGCCATGTCATGCTAATTGCAGGTAAACAAAGTAATCCCCACAACATGACATCACTCTCACTATGTACAGTGGCACTATTAGAAACCTGCAACACCTGAAATGCTCACAGCAATGCCGGACCAACAACATACTTGAGCACGTAGTACCATTAACATGACATCAAAAATGTAACATATTAGTAGTCTCACCACCTGGAAATGCCTGCACTCCCACCACTACCAACTGTGCAGTGTTGGCGCCATGTAGAGTTGTAGGTGCACTGCTGCCAACATGGTCCCCATCGCCAGACTAGAGGTCCTTGTGTGGACTTGAGGAAGGGACCTGCAAATTGGGAGGTAGACACAGAAGAAGAGTTACACATCAATGCAACATGCAGTGTACAACACAACAGCAATATGCACTAGGAATGTATACACAGTATTGACTACAGACTGGCCACACAGGTCATGGGAGTCCAACGTCACTGTGTAATTCACTGTCACTTGGGCACACCCTTTGCAAGCCCATGGAAACGGGAAGCAGGAGGGGTGTGTGTGACTCAAACCCAAGCATCTGAACCAAATACATTACAAGCCTGCATGTGCCCAGCCACAATGCAGCGTATGCCCACAGGAACCACGGAAGCCAACAGATCGGAGCCAACAAATCGGAGCCAACAGATCGGAGCCAACAGATCGGAGCCAACAGATCGGAGCCAACAGATCGGAGCCAACAGATCGGAGCCAACAGATCCTCCCAAAAAAATTGGGAATAAAAGAAATCAAAATAAAAATAAAAATAAGAAAAAATCAAAAATGGCCATTGATGGGCCCGGGGGTGTTGGGGAGGCCACCCAGGAGGTCCGAGGACAGGATGCACACCAGAACCCACCTGCGTGGATCCTGGGAAAATAAAACACCTCCATGGGCTCATGGCCCACACGGCTACCCTATTGTGGGAGTGTCACTGCTGTCGCTATTATCACCCTGTGCAGCTGCATCCGGAGGTGGTTGCACTATGGGAGGCAGCCCACGCAAGGCCCTAGTCTGCTCCTCCATGGCTGCAAGCATGCGGGTGTGGTAGGTCTGGTTCTGGAGGATGAGTGTGCGGAGGTCCCCATGCAACAACTCACGGGATGCCCGGACCTCCGCCCTCGTTGCCTGCATCTCAGCTGAGAGCGTACGGGTGAGACGCTCCAGCTGCTGTTCTGTCCTTTGGTGTGTTGAAGCCTCAAGCTCAACAAGAGTCGTCCTGAGGTGTAGGAGCTCCTGCCTCAGGGCTTCCCTGTGGCCCTGGGACTCAATGGAGATGGCCTCCTGCAGAGTCGCCAGTGCCGCCCGCCTGTCCCTGTTGGACCCCAACATGTCCTCCCTGTGTGACTGGCAGATGGAGTCAGTTGCCTGCTCTAGTCGCTCCATCAGCCTTTCTGGGGGGACAATGGAAGTGGCCACCCTATCCATGGCCTGAGCCATCATCTCGGATGATGCAGCCTGTTGGGTAGCCATACCGTAAATGGATTGCTCCCATGCGGTATTGCCAGGTGGCGTACGGCCACCACGTCGGCGGGCACCACACCTGTCTGGGGCAAGGCGAACTTCGCCTTGCTGTGCCGGCACTGCCTGAGGCTGCAGGACTGCATTCCCCCTCTGATCTGCTGGCCCAGGAACAGGATCAGATGTCGCGGAGTGTGACCCTGCATCCGTAACCACCAAAGGCGTAGCTGCCAACACTGACATCCCCATGGAGGGTACTGACCCTGGTGCAGGTGGGTGAGACAGAACAGAATCCCTCCCTGGAACACTCACCAGCGACGGCACGTAGGTCTCATCCGAATCAACACCTGAGTACAGCTCGGGGGAGGTGCAGCCAGAGACACCCCTTGAGAGCACGACCTGCAGCACTTGTGGGTTCTCCCCCACCACCACACCACGTCCCTCACTGGTGGTTGGTCGGCCCTGGGACACCTCCTGGGTCTGCACCATCTCCACAACCCCAGCAGTATCAGGTGCGTCTTCCCCTGCAAAGACATGAAAACAAAGTAATGGAAACAGGCATTAGCACCATGGCACACATTGAGGGCTGAGAAGCAAGAGAACCAGTACTTGATTGACATGTCCCACATGACTAGAACCCTCCCATGCATGCACCCTCACTGCGTATGAAGTGCAGGCAAACGGCACACACTGATGACACCAAGATGGAAGATGAACAAATTTTCTGCATGCTGCCTGGCAGTGGCATCACACATTGGCCTGTGATTGGCAGGTGAAACACACATGCCATCACACATATGGCATGTACCATTGCTATTGAGTGAAGATGGAGAGGAGGGCAGCACCTATTCATTCAGTCCAGTTCCCGCATGTAATAGCTTTTCTGATTCTAACAGGTCAGATTTTTCACCTGGAGCTGCCAGTCTGTAATGGTCAAATTGCACAGGGACATGTGTGTACAAATGATATCCAGGTAACAAAGTCACTCCCCTTTACCATACCCATGTCAGACATGTGACTAGTGGACAGCGACATGCCTAGTGAAAGTGGTGGAATGCAAACAAACTGACTGAATGAACAGTGAAAAATAAGCAAATCTGTTGTGTCAAGGTGACACTTCAAGGGCAACTGGCGTGCAGTTGTGCTAGATGTCTACTGTTGGCAGAAGGGATACTGCTATGGCCAAATGCAGCTGCGCAGGAAGTATTGCATGAAGCACATGGCTGACCCATACGACTGAGGCGCACACACTCTCTCCTGGCACCCAAACAGAAGCCCTCACACACACACCATGCACATGTATGACACACACATGCATGTGCACTCACCGGACAATGCCTCGTAATCAGCCAGATCTCCCACGCCTTGGATCTGTTCCTCCGTGACGTAGGTCCCAGCGACTGACTCATGTGGAGTGAGTTCCATGTCTACTACTGGAGACCCACCTCCAGTCACTAGAGTTGCGGCATGACTTGAGGCCAGCTTACTCTTTGCCCTGTGCTTTAGGTCATTCCAGCGCTTATAGCAATCATTGGCTGTGCGCCTCACGATTCCAAGGGCACTTACGATGTCCGCAACGGTCTGCCAGTGTGCCTGGCGTTGTGCAGGTGTGGTCTTGGATCCTGCAACAATGACCATCTCGTTGTCATGTCCGGACACATACTCGACAAGTGCATTCAGTTCGTCATCCGTGAAGCTGGGCTTCCTGGACGGGCCGGACTGTGTAGCCGTGTCTGGGGCATCAGCCTGTGCCGGACGAGCACTCTTCCTCTTCCGCTTGGAAGGTGGTGGTGATCCTGAGTGTCCTGCGCCGCTCTGGACACTAGGGGCAGGAGCCCTGGTGGACTCTGTATCAGGAGTGTGGGATTGCACACTCAGCATGGGAGTTGGTGCAGGCATTGGCTCGAGTGTGATGGTGTCAGGGGGAATCTCAGCAGCATGGACTAGGACCGACATTGTCCTGGCTGGGTGTGTGAGGGCTGGGGTGGATGGAGCCGCAGCTACCCCTGCAGCCACTCCGCCCTGCCTCCTTGGTGCAGTAGATGACCTTGCTGCCCCAGATCCACGTGGCATGATGGCATCAACGTGCACCAGCGCACGTGTCGTAGCCCTGCTGACCTGGAAGTCAGCCATGGAGTCAGCCAGGTCTGGTGCCACAATGGGCTGGTCCAACAAGGGCTGAGCATGGATGGTGTCAGCCACTTCAGCCTCAACGGGAGGGGGGGAGGGGGCGTGGGGGGGGGGATGATGGGTGCCCTTGACTGGTCCTCCACACATGGGGGGACAGGCTCACCCTGCAAGTTACGACCACGTCCCCTACCGGATCCACCACGGCCACCACTTGTGGCTCTTCCACCTTTGCCACCCTTACGGAATCCTCGCCTCCCAGCCATGGCACTGATATTAATGTGCGTATGGGAGTGGCTGTAGACAATTGTCCTGGGCAATTGGGGGTCAAAGGGGTTGGGTACCAGATGGTAATTGTACCCTAGTGCTCTAGCACGGCTGATTGTAACCCCTGGGGAAAGATGACGGGTCACGCAACGCACAGGAGGCCCAAAAAAGGGAGATGACGTGCACGCAACCCCTCCTAGACCACGTGTGCAGAAAGAAAAACCTGCACTACGCTGTGGCACCCAGTAACACAAGAATGAACGTATGCGTGTCACACGCAGCCTAGAATGACCTCTGAAGGGGTAGGCAACACACGGGGCAAGCACAGAAGTTGGATACGTGCGTGACTCACCGTCTGCCAGGTAAAGGAGCGTGAAGAATGAGCGCGTTTGGCTGGCTAAACCCCCGCCAAAAGAAGATGTGTACGCTGTCTGAGAAGACAGGACAACAGTAGAAGGGGACACTGTTTGAGGGAACAGGCCCAGGTAAACCAGTAAAAGAGAAAAAAGAGAAAAAGCTGTCAGAGGTAACAGGGAATACGAACTGGAAACGCCGTGAAGTAAATCGCGTGTGAAACGACAAGAAGTACAGATTTCACCCACTCGCTCTCCACGAAAAGCACGTACAAGGAAATGGTGTTCTACATGTACCTTATATACAGGCCCACACGTACAGTGTCACTTACGCGGCGTGTACGTTCACCAATCACACGCTTTGTCACTCCTGCGTGTAGATCCATTTTCACCAATCACACGCTTTGTCACTTCTACGTGTACATCCATTTTCACCAATCACACGCTTTGACACTGGGACGTGTCACGCAACAATTTCCTGCACGTGCAGGTGACTATAGGCGCGCATATGCTGTTGACGGGTTTACGCGCTAAGGGCCTTTGCTGACGTGTGGGATTTCACTACCTATCAGGCTGTCCACGCGTTCACACACGAGAGACCACGCTCCTGGCCAGGAGGCGAAATTACTGCCCCCCAGAGCCCTGAGCACGCTCCCACCTGCCATCTGCTGCTGCCTGACTGCCTGCTGGCCACGTGCCCCACAGTGCTGGTGGGTGGGGGTGTTGGGAGACATGGGTGGGGGCCTGGTGGAGGGTGCCCCTGCACTGGTGGGGGTGGTGGGAGACATGGGTGGGGGCTTGGTGGAGAGTGCCCCTGGTGGCGGGGGGTGGTGGGAGACATGGGTGGGGGCCTGGTGGAGGCTGCCCCTGGTGGCGGGAGGGTGGGGGTGGTGGGAGACATGAGTGGGGGCCTGGTGGAGGCTGCCCCTGCACTGCTGGGGGGGTGGGGGTGCAGGGGGACATGAGCAGGTGTGCAGGGTAGTCCCCTGTTTTGTAGACTGCCTGCAGGGGCCGTGGAGGGTGTCCAGGGAACACCTGTGAGGACCCACCCAGCCTAATCGCGTGTGATGATTCCCACGCACCCCTGTAATACACGTACCCTGGCTAATCGCGTGTATAACTTCCCGCGTACCCCTGTAATACACGTACCCTGGCTAATCGCGTGTTAAACTTCCCGCGTACCCCTGTAATACACGTACCCTGGCTAATTGCGTGTTGAACTTCCCGCGTACCCCTGTAATACACTTACCCTGGCTAATCGCGTGTTAAACTTCCCGCGTACCCCTGTAATACACGTACCCTGGCTAATCGCCTGTTAAACTTCCCGCGTACCCCTGTAATACACGTACCCTGGCCAATCGCGTGTTGAACTTCCCGCGTACCCCTGTAATACACGTACCCTGGCCAATCGCGTTTTAAACTTCCCGCGTACCCCTGTAATACACGTACCCTGGCTAATCGCCTGTTAAACTTCCCGCGTACCCCTGTAATACACGGTCCCTGGCCAATCGCGTGTTGAACTTCCCGCGTACCCATGTAATACACGTACCCTGGCTAATCGCGTGTATGACTTCACGCGTACCCCTGTAATACACGTACCCTGGCTAATTGCGTGTTGAACTTCCCGCGTACCCCTGTAATACACTTACCCTGGCTAATCGCGTGTTAAACTTCCCGCGTACCCCTGTAATACACGTACCCTGGCTAATCGCGTGTTAAACTTCCCGCGTACCCCTGTAATACACGTACCCTGGCCAATCGCGTTTTAAACTTCCCGCGTACCCCTGTAATACACGTACCCTGGCTAATCGCCTGTTAAACTTCCCGCGTACCCCTGTAATACACGTACCCTGGCTAATCGCGTGTATGACTTCACGTGTACCCCTGATATGCACGTTACCCGCTTTGCGTTCCTTGTTTGGCTGCCCTGTAAACTGGTCCAGAGTTAGCGCAGCCCTTTGCGATGATTTAGCGATTTTGCTGGCTTTTCCTTGCGAGAGGGCGTTCTTGGGGGTGTTACTGGCGCTGCTGCAGGGTCGCTGCGATACTCTGCGCCACGGCTGGTTTGGGAGCATGTAATCCATGAATACGCTGTGCGCGGAAATCGGTTTTATCGCACGTGCCTGGCGCAGTCAATCGCACGCGGACACTCTGCGCCAGCCGATTGCGACACTTTTCTGCGAAATTCTATGAATTACCCTGTATATCTGTCCTGAAATGTTCGTCAATGGAGGAAATGCAGGTGTCCTGACCACGCTGTCTGTATTATTCGCTGGCAAGATGAAAATGTTGTTAGAACATATTATGTGTCCTGGGATTTTCGTAAATAAACAAAATGGAGGTGTCCTGAGTACGCTATGCCTGTCCGTATTGTTCGCAAGCAAGTTGAAATTGTTCTAAGAACACAGGTTGTGTCCTAAAATGTTCGTAAAGAAACAAAATAGGAGTGTCCTTAGGACACTCTTCCTGTCTGTATTGTTCGCAGGCAAGTTGAAACTGTTCTAAGAACACACCTGGTGTCCTGAAATGTTCGTCAATGGACAAAATGTGGGTGTCCTGAGGACGCTGTCCGTATTGTTCGCTGGCAAGATGAAAGTGTTCTTAGAACATATTATGTATCCTGGGATGTTCGTAAATAAACAAAATGGGTGTATCCTGAGGATGCTATGCCTGTCCGTATTGTTCGCAGGCAAGTTGAAACTGTTCTAAGAACACAGGCTGTGTCCTAAAATGTTCGTACAGAAACAAAATGGGAGTGTCCTGAGGACGCAATGCCTGTCCATATTGTTCACAGACAAGTTGAAACTGTTCTAAGAACACAGGCTGTGTCCTAAAATGTTCGTACAGAAACAAAATGGGAGTGTCCTGAGGACGCAATGCCTGTCCATATTGTTCACAGACAAGTTGAAACTGTTCTAAGAACACAGGCTGCGTCCTAAAATGTTTGTAAAGAAACAAAATGGAAGTGTCCTGAGGATGCTCTACCTGTCCGTATTGTTCGCAAGCAAGTTGAAACGGGTTGAAGCGGTGTCCTGAAATGTTCGTTAATGGACGAAATGTGGGTGTTCTGAGGACGCTGTCCGTATTGTTCGCTGGCAAGATGAAAGTGTTCTTAGAACATATTTTGTGGCCTGGGGTGTTCGTAAATAAACAAAATGGGGGTGTCCTGAGGACGCTATGCCTGTCCGTACTGTTCGTAGGCAGGTTGAAACTGTTCAGAGAACACATCACGTGTCCCGGAATGTTCGTAAATAAACAAAATGGGGGTGTCCTGAGGACGCTATGCCTGTCCGTATTGTTCATAGACAAGCTGAAACTGTTCTAAGAACACAGGCTGTGTCCTAAAATGTTTGTACAGAAACAAAATGGGAGTGTCCTGAGGACGCAATGCCTGTCCATATTGTTCACAGACAAGTTGAAACTGTTCTAAGAACACAGGCTGTGTCCTAAAATGTTTGTAAAGAAACAAAATGGAAGTGTCCTGTGGATGCTCTGCCTGTCCATATTGTTCGCAAGCAAGTTGAAACGGGTTGAAGCGGTGTCCTGAAATGTTCGTTAATGGACGAAATGTGGGTGTTCTGAGGACGCTGTCCGTATTGTTCGCTGGCAAGATGAAAGTGTTCTTAGAACATATTTTGTGGCCTGGGGTGTTCGTAAATAAACAAAATGGGGGTGTCCTGAGGACGCTATGCCTGTCCGTACTGTTCGTAGGCAGGTTGAAACTGTTCAGAGAACACATCACGTGTCCCGGAATGTTCGTAAATAAACAAAATGGGGGTGTCCTGAGGACGCTATTCCTGTCCGTATTGTTCGCAGACAAGTTGAAACTGTTCTAAGAACAAACGCCTGTCCGTAACTGTTTGTTTCACTTGTGACACACTTTTAATCACTTCAGGACCTGAACAGTGTCCGTAGAACACCAACGCGCATGTGCAAAATAGTTTCAGTGCATTTGGTGTCCTGCGGACAACCGCTCCCTTCACGAACATGTTTGCAAACCTATCATGTGACCGCGCCCACGATCAGCGTGTGTTCTGATTGCGAACACTGTTCGTGTCCCCGAACAAAATAAAACTACATTTTCAAGTAATCTACAATATGTTCCAACAAAAACTCACCATAGAACAAGTCCCACATAGTAATCCTGAGTTTCTACATACTTTTTGTGACTTTTTGAACCCTTTTTTCTGTTTGATCTGTCCGCGGACAGTACGCATGTCCGTGAACTGCGCACAAGCACCCCTATAAAAGACCACACCCTAGAGCTCATTCTCATTGTGTTTCTGGCTATCCTACAGAGCACAGTGAATTTTGCTGCCAATTTGCAGATTTCCATCGCGAACTTGATGGCATCCGTGGCTCCACTACTGCCACCTGGTGCTGCATCTGCCTCAGCACCACCCCCACCCCCTCAACCACCACCACCTCCCCAAGGGCCTGAAGAGGGGAACAGGAGTGAGGATGCACAGGAGGAAGAAGAGGATGATGAGAATGAGGTAGTGGAAGTCCCTACTACCAGCACTCGGCGTGAGTCTTGGGTGTGGCAGTTATTTACCATTCGTGGTAATGGTCCTAAGGCGCGTTTTGAACCAAGTCACCTGCAATGAGTGCAAAATGGTACTCAGTCACGGGAGGCATGGTTTATACAGCTTTGGGACAACTACCATGAAGCAACACCTGAAGTCATTCCACTCGAGGGCCGTTCGCAAAGTTGTACCTTGCGAGGAGCATAGAAGGTTGACTTTCTCTACTTCATCCTTTGTTTCCGATCCTGTCACCACAAGGAACACTCCTGTGGGACAGCGTATTCCTCAATCTGCCTCACAGGCCTACCAATGCTGATGACCCTTAACCTTCGAGGGCTTTTGAGGCTATTGTTTCAGAGCACGAAAAAATCTGCTCTCTACCCAAGTGAAACCCACTCTACATCTTCCTCTCTCAGCTCGCCCTTTCTTATCCCCGTGGTTGGTGCCCCCCCTTCCGCTCCATTCCCCTCCTCTCCTAGTGTGTCTGGTATAAAAAACCCAAAGAAATGTAAAACAACAAAAATAAAAAAGGCTCTTTTCAGAGCTGCTTTTTACAGTTAAAAAATAGAAGTGAAAATAAATGAAGGAGGACTCTGTGTATTTTTTAGAAGTCCGCGGACAGTCCGCGGACATCTAAAATTTTGGGGTGCTAGCCTATCATAACCATTGCAGTTTTATCTGGGAGGAAGTGGTGGCTCTAAAAAGAGCCTTTTGGTGGTGTTTATTTGTGTTTGAAAAATTTGAAATGCTCAACACCTACTATAAAATGGTTGCTGTAATTCCAAGAAAGGTCGCAATGCATTTTGTACATTTCTCAAAAAAATCTGATGGCCAGCATAAGTAAGATGGACTCCATCTCTGGGAAAAATGTATGTAATACGAAACATAATAGTGTCATTGTGAAAAGAGGACATGCCAAAATCTCTTGGAAAGGCACAAACGCCTTTGTGCCTTGCTTTCTCCATTTGTGGACCAAATGAAGAAGAACGAAGCCACATTTGTCTCTGCGCAATCCGTGAAAAAATTACTTGAGAATTTGGAAACATGTCCATGTCCTTCCCAAGTCCTTCTTTCATTGCAAATTGCAAAGAAATTCCAGACACATGTCCTGAACTGTTCCCTCTACAATGAATTACAATTATGTCTGGATGTTGCTCTGTCTCCAAAGTAGCACAGAGAGGTAGCAAGTCCAACCACTTCATTCCATGTACTCCATGCCAGTGCACTTCCACATGTGGGAATCCAAGATCTACAGCTACTCCACAGCTTTCTGCATGCACCTTCAACCAATCTATACACGAGTCTCCCAAAATCCAAACAATCTGTTTTCTGAAACACACAGCCATAGTTATCTTTTGTTCTCTCAGCAAAAAGAGTATCTGAGAAACTCTCTCCTGGCACAACACGCCCACTAAACTTTCCTGACCAATCCCTTTCTCTGCTCATTCTCATTTGCATGGCTCCCCAACCCAAAAATCCCCAGATGTAACACCCGATGCCCGCGGACTACCGCCATGTCCGGGGACATATCGTAACATGAACAGTCCTTCTACCATTTCCTTTTCACTTTCTGTGCCATTCCCTCATTGGATATAGCTAAGAAGTCACATGAACATCCACCAATCACATCCAAGACCTCTACATCTAACTGCATCATCATAGATCAGCACTTTAAATGTACTGTTAATCTCTCTGAGTACAAGTGTCATATCATTGGAAAGCACCTTCTACCAGAAATACTGTACAAGTCTCCAAGATTTCTACTTGCAGCTGCATGCATATCCATATGCATGAACACAAACTACAGGTATGCATATTTTTTATATAGTACATGTACAATTTCTATAGATTCATATAAACAAATTAACTGACTTTTAGCTTGTATAATCTATAAAACGAATTTACTGTCATTTTTCCATCTCCTAAAATCAACTGTCACTTCCAAACCTATCTACTATTTAATTTCTTTTTACACACACATTTTCAAAGCATGTTGAACTAACATATTTAAATTACAATATGAAGAGTTAACATACTCAAACAAAATTGCATGCACACTGTATGTTCAAAAATCAAACAACAATACTTGTACAAAAATGTAAACATTTATTTACCTATATTTATATACTGTGCAAGCACCCCATGGCATTGAGGTGCTGTTACTTACAAGAGCTTAGTTACAGAAATAGTGCTATTCAATGGTACATTATGAATTCCACAAGGCATACAAATGATATTTTGGTTGGTACAGTTAGTCATTACAATACAGTTTATGCATTAAGAACATATGATATGTATTCAACTGGTGCGACACATCTTATGTGAATAAGATAGTTTTCATGATTTTGAAGAAGGCGCTGAGGGTCAATGTCAATTAAAAAAATCAATGTCTAAATTAAAAGCAATGCTATATACAAACAAAATTTCTTATATGTTTCCTTAACTATTGCAGTGAAGACCATTCTCCTGAAAAGAAAGCAGGCGAATTTGAAGTACAAAGAACAACTAAGAAGAAACCTGCTCATTTAAAAAAAAAGTCAGTTGAATACCACCATATTATTTGTAGTATTATTCAAACACACTGTAAGGTTAATTCATGCTATTTCTGTGTTTAAAAATCGAGATTGTGCATCATTCTGTCTACAAAACCCCATTTCTTAAACAGAGATTTACAGTCAGAATGACGCACAATTTCTTAGTTTTCGACACACAAATAACCCAACTCAATCCCTAGAATTTTCATATTATAGAACAAACAACTGTTTTAATTGTATACCATTAGATTTACTATTTCTACTTCTCCACAACACCAGCTTACTTTCTACTATCATTTGCACCCCAGTTTAGTAGCACATAAATTCAAGAATAGCCATCCCAACTGGTTGTAGTTGCCCAATGCACAATCACACACCATTACATATATCTTTATTATCTTACTCACACACTCATGCAAACAGCACACATACATTAAGAACACCCCAACCAATACCTTTTTTTTTTCAACAGACCCTAAAGAATGCCTACCAAAAATCAAGTCTATAGAAAGCAATGCAGAAACAGAGCAAATGAAAATAGAAGTGTCCAAAACAAGCATCCATCTCTAGCAGAATTTGTAAAAAAAAAAAGTTAAAACAAAACAGATAATACAGTCATTTAGAGAAACAAAACAAGCTTCAAGTACAGATTCTTTGCCTCCTCTATCAAAATGTAAAACAAACCACAAAACAATTAACAAAAAATCAGCTACCACCACAGATTAAACTGCTCCTATAAATCTTGATATAGTGCAAACTAAGCATACCAAAAAAAGTATTTTAGCAAAAATGTTCCGAGTCCTGCAAAATCTTATAAAAACAGGAGAGAAATCAAACTCAACCCTTAAAACCTATCTTAGGATATTAATCTTAGAAGCGTTGATAGACAGTGCAATCCTTCTCAAAATAAACTTATTTATTTTAGTGTTAAACAAAATTAAACCACTAACAAAACTAATGACTAAATTACAAAAAGACTTCTCAATAAACAAAATGTCAACAGAAATAACTTCTTAAGTATCTGTGGAGGTGAATGGAGTCACACTACGAGCACAGAACCATACTTTAATGAAGAAGCATACAAACAAAAGCAAACAAATACAATTGCCATATATAGCAGTGGACAAGGTTATGAAAAAGTTAATAATACCATAATGGAACAAGAAATACTACTTACAAAAATATCCCCAGAAAACTTAGAATTACCTCTCCATTCAACTAAATCAGAACGTCTAGTATACAAATGGCCATGTACGTCAATGTGTAAGATTCCCAAAGAATCTTTCAAGTCTTTACGCCAATTCCTCAATCAATATGTGAAAGGCAAAGACAAAATGAAAATTAAACTACTGCAAAATATGGATACCTGTCCAGTGCACAAGTACACAGGACTACAAGGACATTCATTGGCCTGCATTTCAGAACCTACTTGCAAAACCACCTTCCATTATATCAAAATGATATCAACACTTCATTCAACTATAAGAAATCTACAGCAGTGGTCGAAGTGTATGAAAAGAAGTAGTGGAGCTATGTTCCCTGCTGCCTGCCCCTGCTCCCCACAAACCCCATTGCCACAACCCCTCCCACACACAATACACCCCCCAAACATTTGTGCCTGCTGTTTAAGGGAACGTTGCGTGCAGTGCACTGAAAGTGAAGGTTTCAACTTCTTCCTACACTTTTATTTTAAAACAAAACCATTCCGGAACGGTTTCTTTTTAAAATAAAAGTATAGGAGCTGTACAAGCTAATCAAAAAAAGTATAGGAGCACCGCTCCCGACCGCTCCCGCTCACTTCGACCACTGATCTACAGGGTAATTCATAGAATTTCGCAGAAAAGTGTCGCAAGCGGCTGGCGCAGAGTGTCCGCGTGCGATTGTCTGCGCCAGGAACGTGCGCTAAAACCGATTTCCGCGCACAGCGTATTCATGGATTTTAGGCTCCCAAACCAGCCGTGGCGCAGAGTATCGCAGCGACCCTGCAGCAGCGCCAGTAACGCCCCCAAGAACGCCCTCGCGCAAGGAAAAGCCATCAAAATCGCTAAATCATCGCAAAGGGCAGCGCTAACCCTGGACCAGTTTACAGGGCTGCCAAACAAGGAACGCAAAGCGGGTAACGTGCATATCAGGGGTACGCGTGAAGTTATACACGCGATTAGGCAGGGTGCCAGGGTACGTGTATTTCAGGGGTGCGCGGGAAGTTCAACGCGCGATAGTCCAGGGAACGTGTATTACAGGGGTACGCGGGAAGTTCAACATGCGATTGTCCAGGGCACGTGTAATACAGGGGTACGCGGGAATTATCACACGCGATTTGGCAGGGTACGTGAATTACAGGGTTGCGTGGGAATTATCACACGCCATTTTGCTGGGTACTTGTATTACAGGGGTGCGTGGGAATTATCACACGCGATTAGGCTGGGTGGGTCCTCACAGGTGTTCCCTGTACAACCTCCACGGCCCCTGCAGGCAGTCCACAAACAGGGGACTACCCTGCACACCTGCTCATGTCCCCCTGCACCCCCACCCCCCAGCCACCAGGGGCACCCACCACCAGGCCCCCACCCATGTCTCCTACCACCCCCACCCCCCAGCAGTGCAGGGGCAGCCTCCACCAGGCCCCCACTCATGTCTCCCACCACCCCCACCCCCCAGCCACCAGGGGCAGCCTCCACCAGGCCCCCACGCATGCCCGACTCATGTCTCCCACCACCCCCACCCCCCAGCACTGTGGGGCACCTGCCAGCAGGCCCCAACCCATGTCACCCACCACCCCCACCCCCCAGCAGTGCAGGGGCATCCTCCACCAGGCCCACATTCATGTCCCCTATCACCCCCACCCCCCAGCAGTGCAGGGGCAGCCTCCACCAGGCCCCCACTCATGTCTCCCAGCGTGCTACGTGTATTCCAGGGGTGCGCGGGAAGTTCCACTCACGAATAGCCTGGACGCGTGTATTTCAGGGGTGCGCAGGAAGTCCCACACACGAATAGCCTGGGCGCGTGTATTTCAGGGGTGCGCAGGAAGTTCCACACGCGAATAGCCTGGGCGCGTGTATTTCAGGGGAGCGCGGGAAGTTCCACACGCGAATAGCCTGGGCGCGTGTATTTCAGGGGTGCGTGGGAAGTTCCACCCACGCGAATAGCCTGGGCGCATGCATTTCAGGGGTGCGCGGGAAGTTTTACACGCGATTTCAGCAGGGTACGTGTATTTCAGGGGTGCGCGGGAATTCTCACACGCGATTTGGCTTGGTATGTGTATTACAGGGGTGCGTGGGAAGTTACACACGCGATTAGGCTGGGTGGGTCCTCACAGGTGTTCCCTGTACACCCTTCACGGCCCCTGCAGGCATCCCACAAAACAGGGGACTACCCTGCACACCTGCTCATGTCTCCCACCACCCCCACCCCCCAGCAGTGCAGGGGCAGCCCCCACCAGGCCCCCACTCATGTCCCCTATCACCCCCACCCCCCCAGTCACCAGGGGCACCCTCCACCAGGCCCCCACTCATGTCTCCCACCACCCCCACCCCCCAGCAGTGCAGGGGCAGCCCCCACCAGGCCCCCACTCATGTCCCCTATCACCCCCACCCCCCAGTCACCAGGGGCACCCTCCACCAGGCCCCCACTCATGTCTCCCACCACCCCCACCCCTACAGTCACCAGGGGCACCCTCCACCAGGCCCCCACCCATGTCTCCCACCACCCCCACCCCCCCAGTCACCAGGGGCACCCTCCACCAGGCCCCCACTCATGTCTCCCACCACCCCCACCCCCCCAGTCACCAGGGGCACCCTCCACCAGGCCCCCACTCATGTCTCCCACCACCCCCACCCCCAGCAGTGCAGGGGCAGCCTCCACCAGGCACCCACTCATGTCCCCTATCACCCCCACCCGCCCGCCACCAGGGGCACCCTCCACCAGGCCCCCACTCATGTCTCCCACCACCCCCACCCCCCCAGTCACCAGGGGCACCCTCCACCAGGCCCCCACTCATGTCTCCCACCACCCCCACACCCCCAGTCACCAGGGGCACCCTCCACCAGGCCCCCACTCATGTCTCCCACCACCCCCACCCCCCAGCAGTGCAGGGGCAGCCCCCACCAGGCCCCCACTCATGTCCCCTATCACCCCCACCCCCCCAGTCACCAGGGGCACCACTCCACCAGGCCCCCACTCATGTCTCCCACCACCCCCACCCCCCCCAGTCACCAGGGGCACCCTCCACCAGGCCCCCACTCATGTCTCCCACCACCCCCACCCCCCAGCAGTGCAGGGGCAGCCCCCACCAGGCCCCCACTCATGTCCCCTATCACCCCCACCCCCCAGTCACCAGGGGCACCCTCCACCAGGCCCCCACTCATGTCTCCCACCACCCCCACCCCCCCAGTCACCAGGGGCACCCTCCACCAGGCCCCCACACATGTCTCCCACCCCCCCCACCCCCCAGCAGTGCAGGGGCACCCTCCACCAGGCCCCCACTCATGTCTCCCACCACCCCCACCCCCCAGCAGTGCAGGGGCACCCTCCACCAGGCCCCCACTCATGTCTCCCACCACCCCCACCCCCCAGCAGTGCAGGGGCAGCCTCCACCAGGCACCCACCCATGTCACCCACTACCCCCACCCCCCAGCAGTGCAGGGGCAGCAGGCAGTCAGGCAGCAGCAGGTGGGAGCGTGCTCGGGCTCTGGGGGGCAATAGTTCGGCCTTCCGGGCAGGAGCGTGGTATTCCGTGTGCGTACGCGTGGCCAGCTTGGTACGGAGTGATTTGGCACGTGAAAATCCTACACGTCAGCGTGAAAACTGAGGAAAGGCCCTCAGCGCGTAAGCGGGTCTGTGAGGTGACACGCACAGGTGTTTCCCACACAGCACGTGATGACAGAGCACACGTGGAAAGACTGCACGTCAGAGTGTAATCGCGTGTGATTGGTGGAAATGGCCCTACACGCAGAAGTGACAAAGCATGTAATTGGTGGAAATGGCCCTAGCGCGTACACGCCGCGTAAGTGACGCTGGACGTGTGGGCCTGTATAAAAGGTACGTGTAGAACACGTTTTCCTTGTACGTGATTTTCGTGGAGAGCGAGTGGGTGAATTCTGTACTTCTTGTCGTTTCACACGCGATTTACTTCACAGCGTTTCAAGTTCGTATTCCCTGTTACCTCTGACAGCTTTTTCTCTTTTTTCTCTTTTACTGGTTTACCTGGGCCTGTTCCCTCAAACAGTGTTCCCTTCTACTGTTGTCCTGTCTCCTCAGACAGCGTACAAATCTTCTTTTGGCGGGGGTGTTGCCAACCAAACGTGCTCCTTTTACACGCTCGTTTACCAGGCAGACAGTGAGTCACGCACGTATCTAACATCTGTGCTTGCCCCGTGTGTAGCCTACCCCTTCAGAGGTCATTCTAGGCTGAGTGTGACACGCATACGTTCATTCTTGTGTTACTGGGTGCCACAGCGTAGTGCAGGTTTTTCTTTCTGCACACGTGGTCTAGGAGGGGTTGCGTGCACGTCATCTCCCTTTTTTGGGCCTCCTGTGCGTTGCGTGACCCGTCATCTTTCCCCAGGGGTTACAATCAGCCTTGCTGGAGCACTAGGGTACAATTACCATCTGGTACCCAACCCCTTTGACCCCCAATTGCCCAGGACAATAGTCTACATCCACTCCCATACGCACATTAACATCAGTGCCATGGCTGGGAGGCGAGGATTCCGTAAGGGTGGCAAAGGTGGAAGAGCCACAAGTGGTGGCCGTGGTGGATCCGGTAGGGGACGTGGTCGTAACTTGCAGGGTGAGCCTGTCCCCCCATGTGTGGAGGACCAGTCACGGGCACCCATAATCCCCCCCTCCCCCCCTCCCGTTGAGGCTGATGTGGCTGACACCATCCATGCTCAGCCCTTGTTGGACCAGCCCATTGTGGCACCAGACCTGGCTGACTCTATGGCTGACTTCCAGGTCAGCAGGGCTACGACACGTGCGCTGGTGCACGTTGATGCCATCATGCCACGTGGATCTGGGGCAGCAAGGTCATCTGCTGCACCAAGGAGGCAGGACGGAGAGGCTGCAGGGGCAGCTGCGGCTCCATCCACCCCAGCCCTCACACACCCAGCCAGGACAGTGTCGGTCCTAGTCCATGCTGCTGACATTCCCCCTGACACCATCACACTAGAGCCAATGCCTGCACCAACTCCCATGCTGAGTGTGCAATCCCACACTCCTGATACAGAGTCCACCAGGGCTCCTGCCCCTAGTGTCCAGAGCGGCGCAGGACACTCAGGATCACCACCACCTTCCAAGCGGAAGAGGAAGAGTGCTCGTCCGGCACAGGCTGATGCCCCAGACACGGCTACACAGTCCGGCCCGTCCAGGAAGCCCAGCTTCACGGATGACGAAACTGAATGCACTTGTCGAGTATGTGTCCGGACATGACAACGAGATGGTCATTGTTGCAGGATCCAAGACCACACCTGCACAACGCCAGGCACACTGGCAGACCGTTGCGGACATCGTAAGTGCCCTTGGAATCGTGAGGCGCACAGCCAATGATTGCTATAAGCGCTGGAATGACCTAAAGCGCAGGGCAAAGAGTAAGCTGGCCTCAAGTCATGCCGCAACTCTAGTGACTGGAGGTGGGTCTCCAGTAGTAGACATGGAACTCACTCCACATGAGTCAGTCGCTGGGACCTACGTCACGGAGGAACAGATCCAAGGCGTGGGAGATCTGGCTGATTACGAGGCATTGTCCGGTGAGTGCACATGCATGTGTGTGTCATCCATGTGCATGGTGTGTGTGTGAGGGCTTCTGTTTGTGTGCCAGGTGAGAGTGTGTGCGCCTGAGTCATATGGGTCAGCCATGTGCTTCATGCAATACTTCCTGCGCAGCTGCATTTGGCCATAGCAGTATCCCTTCTGCCAACAGTAGACATCTAGCCCAACTGCACGCCAGTTGCCCTTGAGGTGTCACCTTGCCACAACATTGTTGCTTATTTTTCACTGTTCATTCAGTCAGATTGTTTGCATTCCCCCACTTTTACTAGCCATGTCGCTGTCCACTAGTCACATGTCTGACATGGCAATGGTGAAGTGGAGTGACTTTGTTACCTGGATATCATTTGTACACACATGTCCCTGTGCAATTGGACCATTTCAGACTGGCACCTCCTGGTGAAAAATCTGACCTGTTAGAATTAGAAAAGCAATTACATGCGGGAACTGGACTGAATGAATAGGTGCTGCCCTCCTCTCCATCTTCACTCAATAGCAATGGTACATGCCATCTGTGTGATGGCATGTGTGTTTCACCTGGCAATCACAGGCCAATGTGTGATGCCACTGCCAGGCAGCATGCAGAAAATGTGTTCATTTTCCATCTTGGTGTCATCAGTGTGTGCCATTTGCCTGCACTTCATACGCAGTGAGGGTGCATGCATGGGAGGGTTTTAGTCATTTGGGACATGTGTCAATCAAGTACTGGTTCTCTTGCTTCTCAGCCCTCATTGTGTGCCATGGTGCTAATGCCTGTTTCCATTTCTTTGTTTTCATGTCTTTGCAGGGGAAGACGCACCTGATACTGCTGGGGTTGTGGAGATGGTGCAGACCCAGGAGGGGTCCGAGGGCCGACCAACCACC
Organism: Ambystoma mexicanum; assembly: GCF_040938575.1. Lineage (NCBI taxonomy): Eukaryota > Metazoa > Chordata > Amphibia > Caudata > Ambystomatidae > Ambystoma > Ambystoma mexicanum. The sequence continues at coordinate 611,200,250 of NC_090934.1, read as the reverse complement.
AGTGAGGGACGTGGTGTGGTGGTGGGGGAGAACCCACAAGTGCTGCAGGTCGTGCTCTCAAGGGGTGTCTCTGGCTGCACCTCCCCCGAGCTGTACTCAGGTGTTGATTTGGATGAGACCTACGTGCCGTCGCAGGTGAGTGTTCCAGGGAGGGATTCTGTTCTGTCTCACCCACCTGCACCAGGGTCAGAACCCTCCATGGGGATGTCAGTGTTGGCAGCTACGCCTTCGGTGGTTACAGATGCAGGGTCACACTCCGCGACATCTGATCCTGTTCCTGGGCCAGCAGATCAGAGGGGGAATGCAGTCCTGCAGCCTCAGGCAGTGCCGGCACAGCAAGGCGCAGTTCGCCTTGCCCCAGACAGGTGTGGTGCCCGCCGACGTGGTGGCCGTACGCCACCCGGCAATACCGCATGGGAGCAATCCATTTACGGTATGGCAACCCAACAGGCTGCATCATCCGAGATGATGGCTCAGGCCATGGATAGGGTGGCCACTTCCATTGTCCCCCCAGAAAGGCTGACTAGAGCAGGCAACCGACTCCATCTGCCAGTCACACAGGGAGGACATGTTGGGGTCCAACAGGGACAGGCGGGCGGCACTGGCGACTCTGCAGGAGGCCATCTCCATTGAGTCCCAGGGCCACAGGGAAGCCCTGAGGCAGGAGCTCCTTCACCTCAGGACGACTCTTGTTGAGCTTGAGGCTTCAACACACCAAAGGACAGAACAGCAGCTGGAGCGTCTCACCCGTACGCTCTCAGCTGAGATGCAGGCAACGAGGGCGGAGGTCCGGGCATCCCGTGAGTTGTTGCATGGGGACCTCCGCACACTCATCCTCCAGAACCAGACCTACCACACCCGCATGCTTGCAGCCATGGAGGAGCAGACTAGGGCCTTGCGTGGGCTGCCTCCCATAGTGCAACCACCTCCGGATGCAGCTGCACAGGGTGATAATAGCGACAGCAGTGATACTCCCACAACAGGGTAGCCGTGTGGGCCATGAGCCCATGGAGGTGTTTTATTTTCCCAGGATCCACGCAGGTGGGTTCTGGTGTGCATCCTGTCCTCGGACCTCCTGGGTGGCCTCCCCAACCCCCCCGGGCCCATCAATGGCCATTTTTGATTGTTTATTATGTTTATTTTTATTGTTATTTCTTTTATTCCCTATTTTTTTGGGACGATTTGTTGACTTCCGTGGTTCCTGTGGGCATACGCTGCATTGTGGCTGGGCACATGCAGGCTTGTAATGTATTTGGTTCAGATGCTTGGGTTTGAGTCACACACACCCCTCCTGCTTCCCGTTTCATTGGGCTTGCAAAGGGTGTGCCCAAGTCACAGTGAATTACACAGTGACGTTGGACTCCCATGAGCTGTGTGGGCAGTCTGTAGTCAATACTGTGTATACATTCCTAGTGCATATTGCTGTTGTGTTGTACACTGCATGTTGCATTGATGTGTAACTCATCTTCTGTGTCTACCTCCCAATTTGCAGGTCCCTTCCTCATGTCTACACAAGGACCTCTAGTCTGGAGATGGGGTCCATGTTGGCAGCAGTGCACCTACAACTCTACATGGCGCCAACACTGCACAGTTGGTAGTGGTGGGAGTGCAGGCATTTCCAGGTGGTGAGACTACTAATATGTAACATTTGTGATGTCATGTTAATGGTACTACGTGCTCAAGTATGTTGTTGGTCCGGCATTGCTGTGAGCATTTCAGGTGTTGCAGGTTTCTAATAGGGACACTGTACATAGTGAGACTAGTGTCATGTTGTGGGGATTACTTTGTTTACCTGCAATTAGCATGACATGGCACGGTGTGTCGTGTGGCGGTGCTGGGGTTGGGTTGGCTGACATGGCACTGTCCTCTTGTTGCATTTTGCAAGTGGGTAATCATTTTAGCTGCTTGAATGTGTAACTTCACAAAACTGCATTGGTGGTGTCTGTGTGGGTAGGGATGCACACATTGTGACACTTCCAGGTGAACAATCTCAGGCTGATATGGTATTCACGGTTCATTCTCCAGACATTCAGGATCAGTGTCAGGTTGAGTCATCATTGATTGTCAGATGGAATGTGCCAGGGCAGTGTGCACTCCACAGGGGTGTGATTTCTATGTGAAGTAATTAGCCACTAGCTGTGTACGGGCTGCCTCCCCCCGTGCCCTTTCCCCTCCCATGCGCAGCGGCTGTGCATGTGGTTGGGGATGTGGGGCCCCCACCATGTCCACGGCCAGGCCCCGGCGTGTTGCAACGTTGTGCAGGACACATGCTGCCACTATGATCCTGCACACTACTGGGGGAGCGTATAACAGCTGCCCACCAGAACGGTCAAGGGAGCGAAAGCGTGACTTTAGCACTCCGAATGTGCGCTCCACTATGCCCCGGGTCGTAATGTGGGCTGTGTTATATCTTACCTCGGGTGGCGTGGTGGGGTTCCGAATTGGCGTCATCATGTGGGGGCTGAGAGGGTAGGCACTGTCCCCTGTGGAGGTGGTGATTGGTATCATTGGTGGGGTTGTGACCTTGCTCAGTATCCAACATGCATGCATGTGCAGTGGCATACATACTCACCAAGCAGCCATGTATCGCCATGCCGCCCAGCTTCTAGGTCCCGGCTTAGGGTGGACATTCGGTAAATGAAGCTGTCGTGGGTGGAGCCGGGATAGTTGGCATATACTGAGGTGATGATTCCCTTGGCATTACATGCTACCTGCACGTTGATGGAATGCCAGTGCTTGCGGTTCCTATAGATGTGCTCAGATGCCCTGGGGGGACGTAGAGCCACATGGGTGCAGTCGATGGCACCTAGCACTTTGGGGAATCGTGCCACACCGTAAAAATCCAGGGCGGCAGCATGCCTTTCTGCAGGTGTTCTGGGCAGGTATATGTGCCTGCGGACTGATGGGCGTGCAGTCATGATGTTCAAGACCTGGTGTAGGCAGCGTGACTGGGTGGCCTGTGACACCCCACCCACTATGGCACTTGTCTGCTGAAATGATCCAGTGGCTAAGAAGTGCAGTACATTGAGCACCTTCTCCAGGGGGCTGAGTGCTTGGGAGCACAGGGTGGGTGATGTGAGGTCATCCTCCCACTCACTCACCAGGTCCAGTATAATGTGTGGTGGAAACCTGTACCTCCCATACACCTGGTCATCAGGCATCCCGAAAAGGCTGGTTCTGGGTGTGAATATTCTGGCCCTGACTATCCTCCTCCTCCTCCTTTGGTAGCCCACTGCCACTGCTGCTAGGAACGGTATGTTCATCCTGGCGTCTGAGCTTGTTATTGTTAAAGTGCGCAAATTTATGCTTTGCGCGTGTGACCCGCGCACCCCTGGAATCCAGTTCCCAGTCCAATAGCGTGTGGAAATTCACACGCACCACGGGATACAGCGTGTGACCCGCGCACCCCTGGAATCCAGTTCCCAGTCCAATAGCGTGTGGAAATTCACACGCACCACGGGATACAGGTTCGCTGACGTACTTGCGTGTGTAAGTGCCCGCGCACCCATTAAATACACGTACATAGGCCAATCGCGTGTACGTGCACTTTTGTCCAATTACACGCGATGACACTCTGACGTGCAGTATTTCCACGTGTGCCCTGTCATCACGTGCTGAGTGGGGAACACCCGTGCGGGTCACGTCACAGACGCGCTTACGCGCTGAGGGACTCTGGTCCAATAGTATCGCGTATGCGTGCTGATGCGCTTACGCGCTAAGGGCCTTTCCTCGGATTTCACGCTGACGTGCAGGATTTTCACGTGCCAAATCACTCCGTATCAAGCTGGCCACGCGAAAACACACGGAAGACCACGCTCCTGCCCAGAAGGCCGAGTTACTGCCCCCCAGTGCCCCGAGCAGCCTCCCACGTGCCATCTGCTGCTGCCTGCCTGCCTGCCTGCTGCCACCGTGCCCTGCCATTTGGTGCCTGCACATCAGCCATCTGCAGGGGTCCAGTTGCTGTGTCCACCCCTGCTGGAACTGAAGACTCCCGACTGGGATTACATCGCTCCACAGCCCAGCCCCAGGACCCAGTTGCCCACCCACACCTGCCTCTGGGGTTGCCATGTCGGGCACTTCCACATCTGGCACCAGTGGCAACCCCAGGCCAGAGGGGCAGAGGGGCACCAGCTTCACTGTCACCGAAGTTGGTGTCCTGGTGGAGCATGTCCTGGGGCAGTATGATGCCCTCTTTGGATCGTCCCGCGCCAGCAAGGAAGGACGGCAGAGGATCTGGGCCGACTGTGTGGTTGCCATCAACGCGGAGGGGGTGGCAACCCGCGACGTCCTGAAGATCAAGAAGCACTGGGAGGACTTGAGGTCCAGGACCCTTGTGAAGGCCCGGCGCCTCGTGGAGGGGGGCCGCATGAGTTCCATCCAGATGAGGGTCCTGGAACGCGTACGCCCAGCGCTCCACGCCCAGATCCTTGAGAGGGAGGCCCGTCTGGAGTTGAGCGGTAAGTGTCCAAGCATTACTGTGTGAGACAGGGCATGTTGCGGTGTGCTGGTTCTATGATACTTGCCTGTATGTGTGCCATAGGCCATGTATGCATGTATGTGTGCAGGGACATCATGGTAATGCATGTGCGACCAGTGATGTGTGACCCACATGGTTGTTGCATGTGTTCAAATGCCGCATGGGGAGCCCTATGCAGATTTTGAACATGAGAGCATGCCAGTCTCTGTACCTGGACATGGGTGGGGGTGAGGGATGGGTGCTGATGCCAGGTACATATATGGTAGCCATGTCTGTGTGCCTGACCTGCGTGTCTGTGACTTGTGCATGCCATGGATGCATGACACATGTGTGTGACAATGCACAGATTCAGTGAAGCAGCCAAATTACCCTTTTATCCGCTGTGTTTGGTGTGTTTGGGGCCAGATGGATGTGACTGAGGTGAAGTGTGTGCATGTGATAGGCATGAGCCATGATGCATGTGAGTTACATATCATTGAATGTTTCAAGAGTCCATTGGACATGCATGGAAATGTCCATGGCATGCACCATGCCTGTTACTGTGTGTGTTTTGCCTGGACTGACCCATGTGTTGTGGAGGGACATGATGGAAGTGTACTTTGACAGTGGTGCTCATCTGCTATTGCTTCCTGTCTAGGGGACCATTGTACAGTGCCCTGATGCTTGTGTTCTTTGTCTCCCTCTACGCAGCGGCTAGTGAAGAAGAGGGCGGAGACGGCGCTGTGGAGCAAGGCGGCGGGGATGCCCCCACGGCTGCAGCGGAAGGGGTGGGTGAGCCCCCGCAGGGGCCTGCTACGGTGGGAGACGGTGGGGAGCCATCCAGGTTGGTGGTTTGCACAGAGGAGGAGGAGGCCGCCACTGGGGCACACATGGGGCCTGGTGGGGGCATCCCTGCTGGTGCAAGTGGTGCAGTCCAGGGCCAGGGGCAGGAGGCAGCACAGGTCACTGTGGAGGGGCCTGTGCATGTCGCTATCCCTGACCCTGTGAGTGCACCACCATGCACCAGCAGGGATGCCCCGTCCCAGGCCCGTCCGCAGGTAGAGGGGATGTCCATGTCACCTGACTCCCCTCCACCTGCGGACGTGGGAACCCCTGGCCGTGCGGAGAAGGTCCTGATTGGGGTCGCGATGCGCACGGCTGTGATTCGTGATGCCGTGCGTGCTTCCCGGGAGGAGCACGCACGTCATCACGAAGTGCACCGTGCCGACGTGGCCCAATTGGGATCGGCCATGTTCAGGGGTTTCCTGCATGTGTTGGCCAATGTGGCGGCCCTCTCCTCCTCTGTGCAGGCTATCCACCAGTCGTTCTCCTTGCCGTCTTCCAGCCCAGATGCCACCAGGGCCCCCTGTGGACCTGCCCCGACCAATGCAGCCAGCTCGGTGGGGATCCCATCCCTGCCACAGTTGGGAGTCGGAGGTCCAGCAGGGGTGGACAACACAGCAACTGGACCCCAGCAGATGGAAGATGTGACAGCATCATCAGGCAGGGCACGTGCACGACGGCGTCGGTGGTTTCCATCAGCCTGGATGCCGTCGTGCTGGCAGAGGCAGTGGCGTCGGAGGCAGCAGCGGGCTCGACGTGGGAGGCATCATGGCTCGGGGCCATCAAGATCAGAGGGGCAGGCATCGGCCGGAGGGCAGGGCAACCCTGGGATGGTGGTGTCTTCCGTGTGGGAGCAGTTGGTCCAGCGGATAGGTGCGGAGCGGCAGCTGGCGGAAGAGGAGCGGCTCGCCATGGTCAGGGCGGAGTTCTCCATGCGTCGGGCGTTGAGGCGGGCTGAGTGCCTCGAGGAAGCTCGCAGGGAGTTTGAGCTGAACATGGGGTTATCCCTGCGAGACCTCGGGGCCAGGACAGAGTCCCACCTCCAGGACATCGACATGGAGTTCGATGATGCCCTGGCCAGCAACATCAACAAGTGAGCCGCAGGACTTGCCCGCTGCCTTTGTATATAGTTATATAGTTAGTTAGTGTTAGGTTTCCTTTATTTGTTTTTATTATTTTGGACCGCTCGGACAATGGCCACTTTTTTGTATATATTTTTTTCATTAGGTAGTAGTAGGTTTCCTTTATGGTGTTGGGCTCATGGACCCTGGTACATTCCTGTATTTAGTTTGTTTTTTGAAGGAACATTTTCTTTTTTTCATTATTGTGTTCACCATGTGGAAATGGTTTTTCATTATTTTGCTTCTACTTGATATTGCTTTGGTCAACATTTGTTTTTGTATTCCTTTTTCGTTTTTTGATTTTTACTTTTGTTCTCCAACATGGACCATTTATTTTGTTATCCACATAGTTGTATGTTTGATTTGTTTACTTATTTTTAATCTTTAATACATTTTTTATTTTTACTTCCACTTGTGTTATTTTGTCTTTGGTTTCATACATGTCATGATATGGGTTTTGACATTCACTTGCAGCCATTGTGTATGTGTGTGTGACAGACATGTGTTCATTTACATACTTGCCATTGGGGTTGTGTCATGCAATTGCATTCACTATGTGGGTGGATGCAATCCTTGCCTGGGTGTTTGTGCTGGGTATGCTGCCCATTACTGCCATGATTGTGTATCGTCAGGACCTGGGGGCAGGGGGACATGGGTGGGGGCCTGGTGGAGGCTGCCCCTGGTGACTGGGGGGGTGGGGGTGATAGGGGACATGAGTGGGGGCCTGGTGGAGGGTGCCCCTGGTGACTGGGGGGGTGGGGGTGATAGGGGACATAAGTGGGGGCCTGGTGGAGGGTGCCCCTGCACTGCTGGGGGGTGGGGGTGATAGGGGACATGGGTGGGGCCTGGTGGAGGCTGCCCCTGCACTGCTGGGGGGTGGGGGTGGTGGGAGACATGGGTGGGGGCCTGGTGGAGGGTGCCCCTGGTGGCGGGGGTGTGGGGGTGATAGGGGACATGGGTGGGGGCCTGGTGGAGGGTGCCCCTGCACTTCTGGGGGGTGGGGGTGGTGGGAGACATGAGTGGGGGCCTGGTGGAGGCTGCCCCTGGTGACTGGGGGGGTGGGGGTGGTGGGAGACATGAGTGGGGGCCTGGTGGAGGGTGCCCCTGGTGGCTGGGGGTGGGGGTGGTGGGAGACATGAGTGGGGGCCTGGTGGAGGGTGCCCCTGCACTGCTGGGGGGTGGGGGTGATAGGGGACATGGGTGGGGGCCTGGTGGAGGGTGCCCCTGCACTGCTGGGGGGTGGGGGTGGTGGGAGACATGAGTGGGGGCCTGGTGGAGGCTGCCCCTGGTGACTGGGGGGGTGGGGGTCGTGGGAGACATGAGTGGGGGCCTGGTGGAGGGTGCCCCTGGTGGCTGGGGGGTGGGGGTGGTGGGAGACATGAGTGGGGGCCTGGTGGAGGGTGCCCCTGCACTGCTGGAGGGTGGGGGTGATAGGGGACATGGGTGGGGGCCTGGTGGAGGGTGCCCCTGCACTGCTGGGGGGTGGGGGTGGTGGGAGACATGAGTGGGAGCCTGGTGGAGGCTGCCCCTGGTGACTGGGGGGGTGGGAGACATGAGTGGGGGCCTGGTGGAGGGTGCCCCTGGTGGCAGGGGGGTGGGGGTGATAGGGGACATGAGTGGGTGCCTGGTGGAGGCTGCCCCTGCACTGCTGGGTGGTGGGGGTGGTGGGAGACATGAGTGAGGGCCTGGTAGAGGGTGCCCCTGGTGGCGGGGGGGTGGGGGTGATAGGGGACATGAGTGGGTGCCTGGTGGAGGCTGCCCCTGCACTGCTGGGGGGTGGGGGTGGTGGGACACATGGGTGGGGGCCTGGTGGAGGCTGCCCCTGCACTGCTGGGGGGTGGGGGTGGTGGGAGACATGAGTGGGGGCCTGGTGGAGGGTGGCCCTGGTGGCGGGGGGGTGGGGGTGTAGGGGACATGAGTGGGTGCCTGGTGGAGGCTGCCCCTGCACTGCTGGGGGGTGGGGGTGGTGGGAGACATGGGTGGGGGCCTGGTGGAGGCTGCACCTGCACTGCTGGGGGGAGGGGGTGGTGGGAGACATGAGTGGGGGCCTGGTGAAGGCTGCCCCTGGTGACTGGGTGGGTGGGGGTGATAGGGGACATGAGTGGGGGCCTGGTGGAGGGTGCCCCTGCACTGCTGGGGGGTGGGGGTGATAGGGGACATGGGTGGGGGCCTGGTGGAGGGTGCCCCTGGTGGCTGGGGGGTGGGGGTGGTGGGAGACATGAGTGGGGGCCTGGTGGAGGGTGCCCCTGCACTGCTGGGGGGTGGGGGTGGTGGGAGACATGGGTGGGGGCCTGGTGGAGGCTGCCCCTGCACTGCTGGGGGGTGTGGGTGGTGGGAGACATGGGTGGGGGCCTGGTGGAGGGTGCCCCTGGTGGCGGAGGGGTGGGGGTGATAGGGGACATGGGTGGGGGCCTGGTGGAGGGTGCCCCTGCACTGCTGGGGGGTGGGGGTGGTGGGAGACATGAGTGGGGCCCTGGTAGAGGCTGCCCCTGGTGACTGGGGGGGTGGGGGTGGTGGGAGACATGAGTGGGGGCCTGGTGGAGGGTGCCCCTGGTGGCTGGGGGGTGGGGGTGGTGGGAGACATGAGTGGGGGCCTGGTGGAGGGTGCCCCTGCACTGCTGGGGGGTGGGGGTGATAGGGGACATGGGTGGGGGCCTGGTGGAGGGTGCCCCTGGTGACTGGGGGGGTGGGGGTGGTGGGAGACATGAGTGGGGGCCTGGTGGAGGGTGCCCCTGCTGGCGGGGGGGTGGGGGTGATAGGGGACATGGGTGGGGGCCTGGTGGAGGGTGCCCCTGCAATGCTGGGGGGTGGGGGTGATAGGGGACATGGGTGGGGGCCTGGTGGAGGGTGCCCCTGGTGGCGGGGGGGTGGGGGTGATAGGGGACATGGGTGGGGGCCTGGTGGAGGGTGCCCCTGCACTGCTGGGGGGTGGGGGTGATAGGGGACATGGGTGGGGGCCTGGTGGAGGGTGCCCCTGGTGGCGGGGGGGTGGGGGTGATAGGGGACATGGGTGGGGGCCTGGTGGAGTGTGCCCCTGCACTGCTGGGGGGTGGGGGTGGTGGGAGACATGAGTGGGAGCCTGGTGGAGGCTGCCCCTGGTGACTGGGGGGGGTGGGGGTGGTGGGAGACATGAGTGGGGGCCTGGTGGAGGGTGCCCCTGCACTGCTGGGGGGTGGGGGTGATAGGGGACATGGGTGGGGGCCTGGTGGAGGGTGCACCTGGTGACTGGGGGGGTGGGGGTGGTGGGAGACATGAGTGGGGGCCTGGTGGAGGGTGCCCCTGGTGGCGGGGGGGTGGGGGTGATAGGGGACATGAGTGGGTGCCTGGTGGAGGCTGCCCCTGCATTGCTGGGGGGTGGGGGTGGTGGGAGACATGGGTGGGGGCCTGGTGGAGGCTGCCCCTGCACTGCTGGGGGGTGGGGGTGGTGGGAGACATGAGTGGGGGCCTGGTGGAGGGTGCCCCTGGTGACTGGGGGGTGGGGGTGGTGGGAGACATGAGTGGGGGCCTGGTGGAGGGTGCCCCTGGATGGTGGGGGGTGGGGGTGGTGGGAGACATGAGCAGGTGTGCAGGGTAGTCCCCTGTTTTGTGGGCTGCCTGCAGGGGCCGTGGAGGGTGTTCAGGGAACACCTGTGAGGACCCACCCAGCCTAATCGCGTGTGTAACTTCCCACGCACCCCTGTAATACACGTACCAAGCCAAATTGCGTGTGATAATTCCCGCGCACCCCTGAAATACACGCGCCCAGGCTATTTGTGTGTGGAAATTCCCGCGCACCCCTGAAATACACGCGCCCAGGCTATTCGCGTGTGGAACTTCCCGCGCACCCCTGAAATACACGCGCCCAGGATATTCGCGTGTGGAACTTCCCGCGCACCCCTGAAATACACGCGCCCAGGCTATTCGCGTGTGGAACTTCCCGCGCACCCCTGAAATACACGTAGACCGCTCCCCCAGGCCCGATCGCGTGAAAAACTTCACGCGAACCCCTGTAATGCACGTAGCCCGCTCCCCCAGGCCCGATCGCGTGAAAAACTTCACGCGAACCCCTGAAATACACGTAGCCCGCTCCCCCAGGCCCGATCGCGTGAATAACTTCACGCGAACCCCTGAAATACACGTAGCCCGCTCCCCCAGGCCCGATCGCGTGAAGTTGTACCCTGCTGAAATCGCGTGTGAGACTTCCCGCGCACCCCGGTATACACGCACACGTATTTTTTGTCAGCGGGTGTCCGTGTTTGTGGGTACCCCTTTGCACGTCTTTTGTCCTGGAGGGCCACAGTATAGGACATTCATCATGGCAGTATATAGGTGCTATTTGTTGGCACACCTTTTGGCGCACAAATCTTACAGCCGCAGAGACGCTACCGCCTGCTTTCTTGTGGCGGTCGTGTTTGTGCCTGTGCGCTGGTTTGAGCGTGCGCTTTTTTGCCCTATTCTATTCCATGAATACGTGTTGTAAGCGAGCGTGTGGGCGTTCCGCGCACTTGTGCCCTGTACTTCCCCCGCGACGCCCAGGTTTTTGCAAGTTGTTCCCCATTCCGAGTGTTACGCCCGTGTTCCACCTACTTTTGTTGCGTGCGCCGCGCTATGTGCTAATTTCGCTGTGGCCTGTGCGTTTTTCGCTGTGACCTGGCGCACGCTGTTAGATGGCCTGTGCGCCAACGTGCGCGGCGCACTTTTTTATCGCACATCCGCTGGTTTTCTCGCGCACGGCCTTCCATGAATCGACGTGCGCTGCTTTTCGTGCGATTTTCGCACTTGCACTGCGATTTTCGCTATTCCACAGCGATTCGCACGTTTTTGCCCACTTGCGCCGCGCTAATTATTCCATGAATCGGCCTGCTAGTCTATAAACTGTACTATGCTAAAAGTCCTGCTTTAACACTAGCCAATTTAAATAACATTCTTCTACATGGTACAACAAAAGACCTACTTGAAGAAATCGACTATATCCAGAAAAAATATTTTGGAAGTGAAAGCCATTTACAGAATGAAATAGCTTTAAACCAATTAAGCAACAATTCTACACATGGCAACTTTTTGCTAAACACATACAAAAAAGAAATACTAAAATTTAAAAGTACATCAGCTGAAGTACCAAACCATGTATGTGTATGTTGCCGTAGAACTTTTTATAAAAGTAACACAAAAACTGTAGGCCTATCATACAAAATAGAAAACAATGAAGATTCTAAATGGTTTGAATTAGCTCTCTACCTTATCGCAGAAAACAAATACGAAATAACTGACCCCTTAATACTTTGCAGTTACTGCACTACAAAACTTGACAACAACCAAACTCCTTCACGTGCTATCACAAATAATTTGGAATTATTTCCACTACCAAAACCCCTACAACAACTGAATTTATATGAGAGCATCATAATTCAAACAGTGCACCCCTTTCAAGCAATAATACGCCTTCAACCAAAAACAGCAAAATTACCTCCCTTGAATTAGTGAAAGGTATTCGTGGAAAAGTAGTTTATTTACCATTAGATCTAAAAGAATATGTGCATACTCTAGGAGTGCAACGTCCAATGCAGCAATCTTTAATTATCTTAGTAAATGGAGTACCTACAAAAGACAAAAAAATATGGCAACAGCTGGTAGATTTATATAACGTTAGACAAGCCTTCCAAAATCTTAAAGAGAATAATGAATATTACAAAGAAATAAATTTTGAAGAAAACTTGAAAGATACAACTGAAATAATTCAAGAAACACAAGAAGCTGGTCAATTTGAGCTACTAGATCCTGCTACAATATCAAATACTTTAGACCATTATACAATTCATCCTTTGCACTGTAATGACACCGTAGAAGATGCACTGGAAACTTACCAAATGCGTCAAACAAAAGGATCGCCAATCAGAATATGGGAAAAAAGTATAGAAGCATGTGCTTTTCCTCTACTCTTTCCTACTGGCAAAGGAGGAAGGTATGATGATAGACCTATTCAAATATCAGCTTCAGAATACCGCTCATTACGGATGTATTCTGAAGATCCCAGATTTAGACAAAATGTGGAATACATATTCCACCTACCCTTTTAAAGTGAACTAGCAACTTTATGTTACGGAGTTGCACACATATTAAAATCAGGATCACACTTTCAAAATATGACAGCTACACAATTATTAGAAAAAGTGCAACAAAAGGATGAGGTTTTACAAACAAATATTATAAATCTATTAGCAAATATGCGTGTTACTAAAGAGTACTGGTTTCGACGTCATGGAGATGTACGTTGTATGATCAGAAACCTTGGCCCACCCACTTGGTTTGTTACATTAAGTTGTGCAAAATATGCATGGGAAGATTTACATGATTTCCTACGCTTATCAAATAAAAACAAAACAAACATAGATATACTAACACCTGGAGAACTTTGTTCTTTGGATCCTGTTAATGTTTCAAAATATTTTCACCATCGCTTCATTGCTATGCTACGTTTTATTTGTAATAAAACTGTTCCTCCCCTTGGAGAAGTGCAACACTTCGTTTGGAGAAAAGAATACCAAGCCAGAGGAGCACCACATATCCACATGCTTTTATGGATTAAAGATGCTCCTAAATTTGGTCAAGACAGTGATGCCACTGTTTTACAGTTTATTGAAAAATATGTCACTTGTGAAATTCCATCAGAAGCCACAAATAGTGATCTTCATGCACAAATTTTACAATTTCATAGACACAAATGTGGAAAATATTGTCATCGCAAATACAAAAAAAAAGGGAAATACTACACCAAATGCTGATTTGGTTTCCCTAGACCAGTTACAAATGCAGGTCAAGTGAACAACCTCATGTCTTCAGTTAGACATAGTGTTAAAGGTAAGTCACCTAAAAATACATATTACATAAAAAGAAAAGAAGAAGAAAAATATATCAATGATTATAATGCAATCATTGCCCACTTATGGAATGCAAACATAGATGTGCAGTACATTGCAGACAATTCTACTGCAGTTGCACAATATGTCACAGCATACTTAACTAAAGCAGAAAAGACAGAGCTCCAAGACCTCTGGAATGACCTTTCATCAGATAAAACAGTATCTCAGAAATGATACAGCCTGGGCATAAAAATGCTCACCCATAGAGCATGTGGATTATATGAAGCAGCTGATCGTTTAACTGGTACTGCATTGTATGGTAAATCTGAAAATATAGTATGGCTAAGTCTTGGTCCAGCTAAATCTAGAAAAAGAGTTCTAAAATCATATGAAGATATAGAAACAATAGCCAAACATGGTCCCAACAGCCAAGACATTTTAAAAAACAATTTATTGGACACATACTACCCAAAGAGAAGTAATACTTTGGAAAACATGTGTCTATACCACATAGCCCAAAACTACACATATAAAAATAATATGAAACCTGATGAAAAAAAGGTAAATATAGAGTGACAAACTGTGAAGGCAGCTTAGTTAACCTCAGTAAACCAAATTTAATTAATCATATCAAATTGTCATTAAAGACTCCTCAACATAAAGAAGTATATTACATGTCCCTGCTACAACTCTTCAAACCATGGAGAAAAGAAGAACAATTACTAGATAACTATGATTCATATGAGGATGCTTTCAAAGCAAATGAAAGCACTATAACTGATGTAAACTTTACACAGTACAAAACAATGTTACACAATGAACAGCAACACGAAGAAGAACTCCAAGCCCAACTAGATAAGGACACTCCTGACAGTAGTCAACCTTCTGTAACAGGAAGCCAAGAACCACTGGGAGAACCATTAATAATAAATGAGGCAGAATTAGCTATGATAGAAGTAGAAAACACCATGTGTCAGTATGAAGATAAGGAAGACTTAACTATACTACAATCAAAACTAAACAATGAGCAAAGTAGCATTTTTCAAGAAGTAACAACACAAATTGCACATGGTGTAAAACATGAAAATAAAGAGTGTTCCTGCCATAATTATAAACCTATACTACTGTACGTCAGTGGTGAAGCTGGTTCTGGCAAAACATTCCTAATCAAAATCATTAGTAAGTTCCTTCAACAATTGACAAACAACAAACTGTCAGCTGTTGTCACTGCCCCCACAGGTTTAGCTGCCTACAACATAGGTGGTGTTACATTACACCGATTACTACTATTACCAGTAGAACACCATAACAAATTAGACTATTACAAACTTTCTGCAGAAGCTGCAATGGAATAACGCAGAGTATTGAAACAAATGAAAATGCTACTAATAGATGAAGTGAGCATGGTCTCCAAACTGATGTTAGCTTTGATTCACCTCAGATTACAAGAAGTGCTCAAAACAGACTATGAAGAACTCTTTGCAGGAAAACACATTATTGTTTTTGGAGATCTGCTTCAATTAACACCAGTAAAAGGTGAGCCTATTTTAAAAACATTAGGACACAAACTCTGCCGTAAAACTGTTGGCAGCATTGGAAATGTCAACCTTTGGCAACATTTCCAATACAGAGAATTAACAGAAAACATGCGGCAATCTGCAGATCTCACTTATGCAAACATTTTAAAAAGTATCAGAGTTGGTATACTTTCTAAAGAAGCAGAAGGAATATTGAAAACCCGGCACATTAATGCACTTTATGGTGATAATGCATGTGCTACAGATGTTATGGAACAATTAGCCCACAAAAATGTCAATTGTATGGCCTTAATGCCAACTCTTGCAAGCTGTTTCAAATTCAATGAAATCATGCTAAGTAAAGAAATGCAACCAATCATGGAAATTAGCGCCACAGACAAACTAGATGTACATGGTATGACACTACCCATGTGTGACCAAGCCACAACAAGACTAAATAATTTAGAAAAATCAATCTCAAACACAGAAGGCTTAGAAAAGATATTAAAATTATCCTTAAATTGCAGAGTAATGCTTAAACGTAACCTTGACATGGACCAAGGACTAGTTAATGGAGCACTGGGTACAGTTGTTGGCTTTCAAACATACCCAGGCGACAACAAAATTCAGTTTGTCAATATATTCTTTGACAAACTTTCAGAAGTAAAAAGGATAGGACGCTCAACAGCTAGATTCCTTCTCTTCAAAGATATGTATGTACGCAGAGAACAATTTTCTCTAACCCTTGCATATGCAGGTCCTACCCAAGACAAAGCAATGATAGATATTGGTAACACAGTCTTTAAAGAAGGCATGAGCTATGTAGCACTATCACGCTTACGTACACTTGACGGTCTATTTCTAATCAACTTTGATGCAAGTAAAATAAACGCTGCTATTCCTTGCATTTTAGAATACAATAGACTTCGCTCACAATACACCCCCCACCTAAACACATATTCTGTTCCACAAAAAGTAAAACGTTATAAAAGAAAAATAAATCTAACAGAAATGCAACAGGATGTCACTGCAAATCCTCCAAAGAGAGTAAAAGAAACTAATACTTCATCAAGTACCACAAGCAAAAAAGAATCAATTAGGGAAAGTAAACCAAGTACTTCTTTAGAGAAGGAAGACAAACTTCAAAAAAAGCAGTTAGATACAGAACTACCTGGACCATTTAAATTCTCAAATATAGTTGGTGTTTGTTGCTACACAAATGTAGCAATGAATATTCTATTTCAATTACCACCAATTGTTGACAACATTTACTTACACAGTACAGACCCATTGTGTTTGCAAATGTTAGTACTTCACAGAAATGCAGCAAACAATCCTGACAACACGTATAGTGTTTTTGGAATAAGACAACAATTGGACTACTGTGCTGGAATGGTGAAATTCACTATAAATTCACAGGAAGATCCACAAGAATTTCTAATGTACTTACTACAAGTACTGGAAAACATACCTATAAATGAAATCTTTCAGATTTCATACATGTGGAAACATCCCCAATGAATGCTTCATATATATATCAATACCAAATTGTGAATCCATTCCATTTCAGCGACTTGTACAAAATGCAAACCATGGTAGATTATGCTCTACCTGCAATTCAGATAATCGCTCCACGTTAGTAATACAAACACATAGTAAATACATAACACTAATGCTTCTATGTTACAATGCAGATGGTACCAAAAACAACTGCAAGCTGACTGGATTCACACATGGTCAAATATCACTTGGTAAGAAAACCTTCACAACAATAGGTATAATCTACCACGCAGGAGCCACAACCAATTCAGGGCACTCCACTGCATATATAAAAAAGAAATGTGGATGTTTTGAATGTAATGATACTACCATTACTCTAAAGCAGAGATTACCAGGAAATCTTACAAACGCTTATTTGATGTTCTTAAAACCAAAATTTGATAACTAACCTGTATTTAAACCCTAAGTAAACTTGTGTTAAAAAAATATAAACTGTTAGAATACTCCAAAAACTATCTAACTGCTCAAAGATTCTACAACAACTAATCAGATAAATGAATACCACTAAATTAGACCAAAAAATATACAGTTAGAATACGCCAATTGGTATCTAACTGTCCCAAAATTTAACAATATCCAAATAGATAAATCAATACCACTAAAATATATCAAAAAATAGACAGTTAGAATACGCCAATTGGTATCTAACTGCTCCAAAATTTTATAATATCAAAACAAATAAATATGTTACTGCTCCAAAAAATACAAGCCAAAGTATTAAGCATTAGCCAGAAACAACAAGTGAACACTGAAAACAAACAAACAAATAAACTGTAGCATAACAGAAAAAGGTTTTTTTTATCCAACATGGATTTTTTTTTGCTCCCATAGACCCAATGATTTTAGCAACAAATACAGAAACTGAGCAAATTGACCAGTACTCTGATTTGTAATCTACTAAATATGAGGGTCCAAAAAAAAAAGTATATTGATTATACAATGTAATAAGTCATTACAAAATACTAATACTAACATGCTATTTTCTTTTATTACAGAAATTAACAAGAAAAACATGGACTCCCGTTACTAGACCAAACAGTAAGTATACAATAATGAGAACCATAGCAGCATATCACATCCATAGTATCTAATACCTTTGTTCCTTATACATTTGTTTTTCACCCAAAGTTATAAGCAAATATGAATGTGATATGCTGCAGTGGTTGTTGGCAGGGCATACAGTCTTGGGTGCATGGCCAAATGGCAACAACCATCGCAGCATATCACATCCATAGAGTCAAACATTTCAACTATGGTCTATGGAATCTTTTAATGTCCGCGGACATTATGAGTGTTCTTAGAACACTTTCAACTTGCCAGCGAACAATACGGACAGCGTTTTCAGGACACCCCCTATGAACATTTCAGAACAACGCGATAGTTCTTAGAACACTTTCCACTTGACAACGAACAATACGGACAGTGTCCTCAGGACACCCCCATTTTGTTTATTTGCGAACATTTCAGGACACTGCGAGTGTTCTTAAAACACATTCAACTAGCCAGCGAACAATACGGACTACGCCTTCAGGACACCCCCTACGAACATTCCAGGACACCGCGAGTGTTCTTAGAAACGTCTTCAGAACACCCCCATTTTGTTTATTTGCGAACATTTCAGGACACCGCGAGTGTTCTCAGAACACATTCAACTTGACAACGAACAATATGGACAGTGTCCTCAGAACACCCCCATTTTGTTTATTTGCAAACATTTCAGGACACCATGAGTGTTCTAAGAACACATTCAACTTGACAGAGAACAATACGGACAGCGTCCTCAGGACACCCCCATTTTGTTTATTTGCAAACATTTCAGGACACTGCGAGTGTTCTTAGAACACATTCAACTTGACAGAGAACAATACGGACAGCATCCTCAGGACACCCCCTACGAACATTCCAGGACACCGGGAGTGTTCTTAGAAACGTCTTCAGAACAACCTCCATTTTGTTTATTTGCGAACATTTCAGGACACCGCGAGTGTTCTTAGAACACATTCAACTTGACAACGAACAATACAGACAGTGTCCTCAGAACACCCACATTTTGTTTATTTTCAAACATTTCAGGACACCATGAGTGTTCTAAGAACACATTCAACTTGACAGAGAACAATACGGACAGCGTCCTCAGGACACCCCCATTTTGTTTATTTGCGAACATTTCAGGACACGCGAGTGTTCTTAGAACACATTCAACTTGTCAGCCACATATTTGCGAACATTTCAGGACACAACAAGTGTTCGACAACGTCTTCAGAAAACCCCCATTTTGTTTATTTGCGAACATTTCAGGACACTGCGAGTGTTCTTAGAACACATTCAACTTGCCAGCGAACAATACGGACTACGCCTTCAGGACACCCCTTACGAACATTCCAGGACACTGGGAGTGTTCTTGGAAACGTCTTCAGAACACCTCCATTTTGTTTATTTGCGAACATTTCAGGACACCGTGAGTGTTCTTAGAACACATTCAACTTGACAGAGAACAATATGGACAGCGTCCTCAGGACACCTCCATTTTGTTTATTTGCGAACATTTCAGGATACCGCGAGTGTTCTTAGAACACATTCAACTTGTCAGCCACAACCCCATTCATATTTGCAAACATTTCAGGACACAGCGAGTGTTCGACAACGTCTTCAGAACACCCCAATTTTGTGTATTTGCGAACAATTCAGGACACTGCAAGTGTTCTTAGAACATATTCAACTTGACAATGAACAATACGGACAGCGTCCTCAGGACATCCCCATTTTGTTTATTTGCGAACATTTCAGGACACTGCGAGTGTTCTTAGAACAGTTTCAGTTTGCTTGCGAACAAAACGGACACATATTGAGTCCTCAGAACACCCCGCATTCAGTTTATTTAGAACATTTCAGAACACCCGTGATGTCCGCAGACAAATCGAACACTGAAAGAACGTCTAACACATAAAAAACACAACTTTCATCCTATCTCATACACTCCAACCCTCCCCAAACACTCCTACACACCAACACACTCTACTAAATACAAATTTTGAACAAAGTTTCACCGCGCTGTCCGCGGACGACCGCAAATCCAAGATAGCGGGTGCTACCGAAAATCTGACGCGCTTCACGCTCCATGCCGTCCAATCAGCGAACACGTTGCATGTCCGCGAACATCACGCAAGCCGATTGGCCAATCAGGACACTGTCTGCAGAGTGAACAGGGAAGTCCGTCCGCGGACCGAACACAGATATCACACATTTTTTTGACCTACTTTTTGGTCATTTTAAAAAAAACTACTGGATGGATTTTCACCAAATTTGCAAAAGCACGCTTTCGGGACCAAGCCGCTGCTCCTGGTCCAAATTTGGTGAAAATCCGTCCAGCGGTTTGGGCTGTAGACGCAAGCAAAAAAATGTTCCCATTCAGTCTATGGGGAAAAAAAAAGTTTTGGGACCCCCCCTATAACTTTGAGAATTCAGAGATACCCAAATACTTTTTTTGCAAAGTTTGGCGAGGATCCGTCCAGGGAGAGCGAAGTTATAAGCCGCCCAAAAAGTGCTCTTCATATGGAAACACCAACTTAACCATAACTATGTATATGTATATATATATATATATATATATATATATATATATATATATATATATATATATATATATACAAATTATATACTATCTCACTTTCTAAAATTATATCTATTTTTATTTTATTGTTCATTTATAACACGCTTAATACCAGCAAGTGGTTTCTAGACGTGCGATCGGGATTTGAACCTGTGTTGCGCCGCATTGTCTTGCATCCAAGACAAACATGTTGCCCCTGAGCAATCCTTCCTGTCAGTCTATAAGACAATTAATATGACAGGTTAAATAAAAATGTTAACAATTGTATAAAATAAACATTGTGTCGAAAAACACCCTAAAAGAATAACACTTTCAAAGAAAAGGGGTATCTTCAGTGTAGTATAGAAAAAATAAATAATCCATGATTACCTCAACTACACTAAGCATTTAGGTAACTACGAACTTGGTTTTCTATCAACAAATTCTAAATAGAATTGCCCACAATGTCAATAGTTTGTACACCTATAAAGGCATTTCACCAAAATGAAGATATGTACAAACAATATTTAATATTAAATTATGACAAATTTGCAGATTAATGTATGCAACCTGAACGAGTTAAACAAGACATAACCTTACTGTGTCTTCAGTTTTACAAACAAATGTATGAATACCTGCCAACATTGAAAGATTATTTTGAGTGCAAATCTTTTTAAAGTACATTCATACCAATATTTCAAATAATAGCAATAAAACTGTTTGTGTGTGTAAACGTATTAACACTCAGCAAAAGCTGCACTAAGAACCTAATAAATATAATGTCCATACTTAAAATATGTGTGCATCCTTTGTTTAGCCATGTACACACATGAAAAGTTAATAATGACATTTCAAAATGTACACATCATATTTCGAATGTTTTACACTTGGGAATTGTTATTTAAACTTCTATTTGCACATATAGTTGTGTGAAATCCCTTTTTTATGAAATCAAAATTAATTATGTCTACATTGTCATTGCAATACTTATTTTTTAATTTGGTGCCTGTCCTTTTTTGGCCACCTACACCCTTAAGGTAATGACAATTTTGAATAAACTACTTTAAAAAATCAAAAAACATCCAGAGTGTGTTGACTCAATACATTGTATGACTTTTCTGAAAACGTTCACACTGCAAATAGAACATCTTTAAACATTGAACAAACTAACACTTAAAGTAAGCTGTTTTCATTTTTTTATTGAATTGGATTACCTTTCTAAAACAATGTGTGCGTCCTTATTCTGACCACCTAAACACACATGACAAGTAAACACAGTATATCTAAATCCTTCCATAAAACTTTTATTAGTAGTTAGATGTCATTTATTTTACAAACATTGTACTTTACTGTTTTTGTATCTACATCCTACTGTTTATGTGTTTCATATGTAAACAGTCATGACCTTCTACACCCCCTAACACTCCCCCTAACACTCAATTAATGTACATGGACCATTTATGTAACCTAGCACTTATGGTCTGTTGTGTGTTTGATGTTGTGCGTCCTTACGACTCCAGGTCCTCTGGTGCGCCTAATAAATATATTAAAGTAAAGTAAAGCATGGGGACCACTTGTACATATTAAAATACACACAATAAAACAGAAGTAGAAGATTGCAGAATGCTGCTTTCTCTTCTAATTTCTGTAATCTTCAGAATATTATCTCTACATTTATTTTGTACTAATTTTAAAATACATCGCAGTAACAATCCATCTTCTACTTTACATAAAAAACATATAAGCCTATTCTTCCATTTCAAACATTTTTTGCATGTTTATAGTCACAAATGAAAATAAAACATATATTATAAAACGTTGGTTCTAACAACATTAAATAAGCCTTCTTTAAACCTTTTGGCAATCTAGCTGGGTGTGTGACTATAACAAGCCAATGTACATCTGTACCAAACCATGTTGTGAAATGTTCACAGGGAATGGACGCCCCTTATGAAAAATAATTGCACATGTCTTAAAAGTTTTCATACTAATAGAAACGTGACTATTTACGAAATTGATCAGTCACATGTTAATTTTCCTACCGTCCACACTGTATCTTTGAAACATATTCAGTACATACTCGATTTTGCAGTGTTGATTTTTAAATGAAAACCACAGTCACTGCATTACATGTCATGGAAAGTGTTAGAGGATCCTAAAAATCAGGGATTGGAACATATAAAATATTTTAGAAATATCCTTATAGTGTAATCTTTCTTACATTGTGGACACATATGATTCCATTCATAGCTAATTCCTACATACCTATCAACACTAACAGTTTCCATCATTAATACATCAAACACAGTCATTAAAAAGTCTTGACTATCTTCTTGAGTATTTTGAGAAAATTGTTGATTTCTACTTGAAACAGCTACTACATTTTGTATTGACATTGCAGAATGTATACTGTGTGGTTTTACATGTAGAGATATTTTAAGAAATTAAAATTCCACACATAGATGCTTGTCCACTGTGGAAGCCATTTGTTGCATCAATGGTGTCATTTGAAACAACATACAAAAAGCTCCATTAGAATAACATTCAACTCCTGTTTCATTACTAAATCTGCAATGAGAGTACGCTATAGTTAAACAACTGTTCAACTCTTGTACAGTCTCTTGTTTTTATGTCTTAAAAGGAATTAATTTATTTGAATGTAGTTTCACTGACTCCTTATGTTTCCTTAGCCATTACAGGTATATGATTCAGATGAGGTGCGTACAATACACATAACCTATTATATTCTTCCATGCAAGAAATATCAGCTGTCACTTTTCTTTCATCAGACATTACTAAATATATACCATCAATGTGACAGAGGTACATATGACATTCCTTATTTAAGCACTGTATTACCAATGTCAATAAGGGCTGCTTCTAAAGTCAACCATCGTGGTTTATGAATAGTAGTTGCAAATGCAGAACACAAAGGAAATTGTGCTCTTTTCACAAAGGTATCCCTAAAAAGCATGACATATGCAGCGGTCTGAGAAATCAAATGAGTTCCTTCTACACAATCAAACTTTACTTCAAATGTTCAGTATTTGTATTGTGAGGAAAAGTGTTAAATGCAGTAACTCTTCCCATTGCTACACTGACTAGACCAATTCATACATTCAAGTTCCTCTTTAACATTACCTGTGCATTGATGCACAGTTGTAAAACTGCTTCTAGACCTGTTGTTATAGAAATGGAATTCTCTAGTTGACCTAATAAAGCTTTTGCTCTCTTATCCAACTCTAATGCCATAACATGACCATCTAAAACATCACATGATTGTATCTTCACAATATTGTGCTTCTATCACAGTCGCATTGTAGAGTTAAACTTGTTACACTATGCAAGTGTGCACATCAAAGCAACACAAATATTTACTTCCTGAAGAGTCAACATGATATCAGATGGACTTCAATCTGCATGACAAATGTTAGAAATCAGTCTTCCCTTTAAGACCACTTTCACATTCTCCTCAAGAATACCAAGAGAACCCTTATTAAGCATGTCTGCAGATTGCCTCATATTAATAGTAAGTTAATGGAATTCAAAACAATTCCAAAGTTTAAAATGACCAATACTTACTATTTTTTGACTATGCTTAGATTGCATCATTTTGAAACCTGGTTGACCTTTCACAGGAGTTATTTGCAACAAGTCTCTAAAAACCAGTACCTGTTTACCTCCAAACAAGACGTTGTAGTCAGTCTTCAAAACCTCTTGCATTCACAAGTGAATGAAAGCTGGCATCAAGTTAGACACCATGCTTACTTCCTCTCTAATCAAGGTATTTCATTTTCTCAGAACTTTTCCTATCTCTTTTTCGATACTCTAGTTTGTTGTTATGCTCCACTGGTAGCATCAACAGTCGATGTAAATCAACAGCTCCTACAGTGAATGCTGCTAAAACTGTTGGAGCAGATAATATACATGACAAAGAGCAATCCGTTATATGTTGGATCATAGCTCTTATTGCATGAATTAAAACAACATGTTCCTGCTTGTCCACTAACATACAACAAAACAGGTTTGTATTGGACACAAGAACATTCATTCATGTCATGTTGTAAACCATGTAAGAACCTTTCAGTGATATTATAATATACTTCTTCTTGCTCTACATTAAGTTTACTAACTCTTTTCATCATAATTTGCATCTGCAACTTTAGTTTGTTGCATTGATCTTTCTACTTTGATGGCAAGCTTAGCATCAGTCTGTCTCTTTTGCCAATTCAGCTGCCAAAAGTTCGTCTTGATGTAGTTCTTTCTCCAGTAACTCTGAGTACTGTTAAAAATGTGGATATGCAGTTTGGCAATACAGTTTTCCTGTGGTTGATGAGATTTGCCTTCTCGTGTCTCTCTAGAAAAATAGTACATCCAGTACTTTAAACTGTCTTCTGTCAGTGCCTGCTTCAATATTTTGATATGAGTAACGTTCTGCTACCTCATGTAAACACAGATCCTCCAACTCTACAGATCGACTTGGATAATATGTATCAACCAAGTTGGTT
The DNA here is from genome assembly GCF_040938575.1 of Ambystoma mexicanum. Taxonomy (NCBI): domain Eukaryota; kingdom Metazoa; phylum Chordata; class Amphibia; order Caudata; family Ambystomatidae; genus Ambystoma; species Ambystoma mexicanum. The sequence goes on along the minus strand of NC_090934.1, from coordinate 611,175,817 downwards.
TTCAGAAACTCTGTACTGTCAGGAACTGTTTCAACTAGCTGCTGAATTTCACTCAAAGGCCTCAGTGCCCAATTTCTAGTAGTAGCTACACCAAGCCTTAACAAAAGTACATTAATGCTATGTCCATACAGAGGCAAACTAGTTAGCCAATGTGCATCTTTGTAGCTACCACACTCTATGTGAGAGCATCTTCAGACCAAAGCTTAGAGGTTTCTGACTAAGAATTGTATCTGCTGATAAATTTGCCCATACCTCAGCTGCATTGCTCTTTTCAGCTTTTGTCATGTATGCCGTAACATAACGAGCAACAGCTGTTGTACCATCAGAAATATACTGTACATCAGTATTTGCATTCCAAAGCTGAGCAATGACAGGATTGTAATCATGAATACATTGGCATCTCTTTTGAAATTATAGGAATTTGTTGGTGACTTACCAGTAACATGGTGTCGGAAAGACAGCATCAAACTATTCACTTGACCAACCTGTGTCACAGATCTTGAAAAGCCAAATCTGCACTGAGTGTACTACTTGTCTTTACTTTTGTATTTTCTCTGACAGTACTTGCCACATGAGTGCCTCTAAAATTGTTCCACCTTGTTCCGTAGCTCAGCATTCACATGCTGAGCGGAATGGAAAAAGTAACATATGTTTTCTATGAATTCCAGCACATGGCCATCACTTTCTTTCCCAAACTGAATAGCATATTTAATCCACAACAGCATATGTATATGAAGAGCCCCACGTGGCGTGTACTCTTTCCTCTTATAGAAATGGTACACTAGGCACTTTATCTTTATTACAGGGCTAAAAATCTGAAATGAAAAGCTTTGTAATTATTACTTCTACTTTTCTACTTTTGTAAAAAGTGCTTTACAGCATATTTAGATTTTGGTTCCACACTTTTCCAACGATTTGTAAACACTTGAGAGTGGTACATTTTCCTATATATATCTGTATTCCTCTGTTTCAAATTGATAGCAGATTTCTCATCTTGTCTTCTAAAAATCTTTGTTTTTTTACTTACTACTATTTGATTTGATACATGTTTTCTTTTATTACTTTCACTAAAAGCATTATGGGTTCCATAATGGCATTGGCACATCTCCTATTTTATATTGCGCATTTTCTAAAGTATTATTTAAAACTGATATTGTTGTATTGTCTACAGATGTTTTATGTACAGATTTGAGAACACTACTTTTAAACATATTGTATTGCAAATGTTTACTTCCCTGCATACGATTCTTCTTTCTGTCATTTTGTTGTTGCTTGCTTGATGGCATCTTAGAAAAAACCTGTAAACAACAAAATTAATGATGGTGAAGGTCAGTGATTGTGTTTTCTAATATATTTTCAATGTATAATATAAAGTGTTGTTTATATAAAATGTATTCAGTATATTTAGGTTTGTAGGTATTACTTGGAAAGTAGGGTTTGTATTTCAGTGTTTTCTGAAGAGTGTCAAAGCAGTATTACATGTTATGCAATGGTTAAGTCTGAGAAAAATATATTTTTCATATGAAATGTCTTTGCTTCTTTTTCTATAGGTATCCCACAGTTGTGCACCCCTCATCCACCTCCAGAATTCAACACCCAATTGGGCGATACCGTAGCCTTAATTGTTCATCTATGTTTATAAAAAAAGAATATCCTTCTATCTGTAAACAAAGAAACCATAATTAGTTAAAGAACACACACACTTTAAGAAACACATTTTAATACACACATTTTTATTACCCTCATATGTTGTATGCAGTACATCACATATACTTTGTAAGATACAACATTTGTGCATGCAACACTGTTGTTCTCTTTGGACATACTAATCAATGGGAAAAAAATACAACTTGGATAGAAACAACCCATACGAAAATATAAAAAAGTACAAAAACGACCATTACAAGAAACAAACAGGGATATATAAACTGGGTGAGAATAAACAAAGGATGTTATACTGGGTGGTTGCAGGACAAAGGATGGGGATGGTTACGTAAACGTGTAGAACAAGAGAGAATATGGTGGGTAAGTAAACTTGGAGGTCAAGGAATAGAAAACAAACACACAGGTAGAAACACTAGTACTATCATGTATTAGCAGTCTTTTTCACCCCACAAAAAAACCTCCAAGAAGACCACTGCAGATAGTTAGAAGTATATCAAGAAAAAAAAAAAGGGAGAAAATCATATGCACCTTTTGGGAAAAGACACTAATACGTGGACCTTCAAATGTAAGCTTTTAAACATCCAGTTTCAGTGGAACTCCACGAACAGTGAATGAGCCCTCAACTTCTCCAACATTCTCGATTCCACCTGTTCCAATTTTACTGCTGCCAAAGTTTCTGTTTGAGAGTAAAGTGTTGCTTATGCCAAAAGTGGCTTCTCCTGGAAGATGCCACAGTAGCCTATTGAGAAATCACTCTCTCCAAACATAATGTATATTGCCATGACACATTTTCTATCACAAAAGAAGAACAATAAAAGTATAAAAAACTGTTACTACAATCAATGGACATACATATATACACTGGGTGAGAACAGACAAGGGACATTATGCTGAGGAATTACAATAGAGTGAATGGGGTATGTTAAGTAAACAAGGAAAATAGGAGAGAATGGGGTTGGTTAAGTAAACATGCAGAACTTGAAATGATAGAGTAAGTTAAGTAAACTTGGATAACATGGGCAACACTTTGAATATAGGTTGACCTTTAACTGTAGTTAACTGAACAACCTTTTCAGTAACCAGAGCACCTCAAGTACTTGAATCCTATCAGCACCTGCCCACCATAAAACATTGAAAGACCCAAACAGAAAATAAATGCAAAGAAACCAACTTTCTTTCAACAGATACTAAAATGAGCAGCCACAAGAAAATAAAAAAATATAAATGACTATAATGAACTTGTAAAACACATCAATTGTACTAACTCACAGAAAGGTCAAAACTAAGAGTACTGCATCTCTGAAACCGCATTAAAATTACAACAAATACAATCAAATAAATATTCAACCACACTAACATGAATACCAAAACGGAATGCTTGCATGTAAATGCCATTCATTAACACATCTAATTTTGTAGGTCCATGTTGGTGAAAGTTAAAAATACATTAAAAAGTACCTGCCACACGATCAGATCAAATTAAAAAATGATAATGAACACCATCTGATAGCAGTGATTAATATAACTAGCACACACAATACTGCAAATAAACCTTCAAACATGTAAATATGTATTAACACTTACTTTCCAATCAGCCGCACTCTTGCCATGAGCACACTGTGAGTTCTGGAATCAAAAGGATAACTGTTACGCTCACCTGTTATCCACAGAGGCGCCACACGATACTGGATGGAGGTCTAAGCGCTATCCCTGACCCCTCTCTCCTTGGTTATTTGCCAGACGTTGGGTAGCAACTATAACAGGAGAATGGAAGGTTAAGATACTGGTTCTGTGATGGGTAGACTCCCAACTCCCTCTGGTCCAAAATCCCCTTCCCTGGGGTTATTGCTCACTTTAGGTGTTTGTGCATTGAACTCTCCGTCCTGCATCTCTGTGCAGGGGTGTGTGGTTGGTGCGGGCGTTCCGTGGACCTAGTTGCTTCACTGGTCCGTGTGCCCTTATGTCGGGTCCATACCAGCTGTGACTCTGACTCTGCTTGCTGTCTTACAGGTGAGTTATAATGTCTTTTCCGTCTTTATTCTCTCTCTTTCTTTCCCTCCGTTTTCTCTGTCTTCTCTGCATCTTGCTCCACTACGCTGTTCCCTAACAATTTCTCTTTTTGTTTTCACAGGGATGATTGCGATCTCAGGGTAGCCGCGCCGATGGCGAAGACCATGGTGAGTTATTGATGCGTGGAGCGCGGTGCTGTTCCTTGGTGTTAATTGCTAACCTGTGTTCTCTTCTCTTCTTTGTACAGGTTGTGGTGATGTTCCGGATTGATGAACGATCAAAGCGCTGCTTGCCCATGTAAGTGCTTTGTTAATGCTGACCTTGTTCCTTCTCCCTTGCAGGTTGTTGTGAAACCCAGAGATGGGCGAGGTAAGACAAGCGCAGGTTGCTGCCAAGACTCGCTGCTTACCCAGGTAAGAATTGTTATTAATGCTGTCTTGTTTCTTTACCTTTGCAGGTTGCGGCGAACTCCGGAGATGGGTGAGGTAAGTGAAGCGCAGCATGGATTCAAAACCGGTTACTTCACAGGGAAGTGTTCTTGCTTGCTAATGGTGTTCTTGTTCTTCCAGGTTATTAATGAAATCCAGATCTAGGGGTTCAGGATCGGGCTGCCGGAGAAGCAGATGAGCAGGAGTTGGACATGGTGAGCGTTACACTGCAGGAATGCAGAATAATGCGAAGCGTGTTCTGCTCTTTGGGTGTGGTTTAAATAACCCAGGTAAAGTAACACTAGACCGCATGGCTTGGTTCTAAAGAACTGAGCTGTGTAATAGGCCTCCATGTTGGATTAAGGTCCAAAACTGGTTTTGCTTTATTACTGATAAATAGCCTGGCGCCAAAGGTGCCAGGACTGACTCCATGTATGTTTCTGATGGCGTTTTAAGGCTGTTGGGGCCAGTGTGAAGGGCTTTAGCCCCACTGCTGCCAGGTGGCTGTTATACCTGAGGGGGTCAGGGGCATGGATCGTGACAATAACATTGCAGAAAATTGTGGCTTTTATACTTTTTTAAAATGAATACCACCAAAAAAGGACTATACACTAAAGAAAATACTAAAATGGATGACACATTTTCCACATAACCTATCACAGACTGCTACACAAATAACAACAACCAATCACAAAAAATCAAACTCACTGAAATCCTTTTTATCCCTGAGCAGCATCTCTCATAGCTATGGCTACTACAAGTCCACAAACACATGACATGCCATTTGCCAGATTTTACACGTGGCTGCACCGAGGGCCACTTTTACCCGCAGGTAGCAACGCTGCGCACGAGGTGTGTGCTAAGAGCAATCTTCAATACACCAATAGCTCCCCTTTTTGTATAGCCACGGCTCTAATATATATATTGTCAAGGGTTTTGACCCATGTTGAACCAATAGACTGGGTAGATGTGGGGATGAGCTGTCGCCGCCCATCATTCCATCCCAGAGTCCAGGAGAACTGTGCAGTTGTGCGCACACCAAAATAATCGGCTGACCTGCCACCCAACAGTGCGAGCGTGCAGGGTCAGAAGAGCCATGGGTGAAATGGGGTGCCAAAGAGAAAAACAGCAGTGCCTGTTAGCTAAAAATCACTTTAAAAATCACCCTTTGTTTCTCTGAATGCAAGCTCAAAATGCCCATTTCAAACATTGCGAGATATCCAAAAATCTCACTGAACACCAGCAGACACGTGGCAGAATGAATTCTTGCGTGCATACTAAATCTGGAAAGATGAAGAGCCCAAAACAATGTTTATAACAAAACTGGCTGAGCTGTGGATGTCAGCAGCTTAATTGAAATTGGATTTAAAACCACTAAAATCGAAATGTTTAAATTAAATGAGTGACCTACTTTTGAGTGTCACATAGTTTGCAACTGGTAAATGTCATGGTTTTGAACTTAGAATCAGCATTCTAGCTGCATGTGTAAAAATTGTAAGTTTGATTTAAACTGGGAACAAACAGGACATTTAGCTGAAGCTTGGCTTAAAGAAATTGAATTCTGCCTGACAACTACCCCTGACAGGAGTTGAACTGGCTCAACAACTCTTCCCAGGCCTGGCTGCATCCTGCTGCTCCCACCAAAAGGAGATCACACCTCTCTGATTGAATTAAGGTAGGGGTACCTGCAGACTGCAGGAAATTGAACAAAGCCCTGTCCTGGACTCAGGCAAATGTTATATTGGGGGGGGGGTCGTGAATGGCTTCCTCTTGGGAGAAATTGGGAGGGGCAGTGCCTGTGAGAGCAAACTGAGCTTGGGGGAAGTGGACAAACCAGAAACTCCACCATGTGCTTGGGGGAAAGCACACCCCTTTGGGCCAGAGCATAATTTTAAAAAAAGATGGATAATTCATAGTACGGACTTGTCAGAATTATATAAGTAATATCATTATTCTTGTGATTTTCTGTGCACGTTTTAAGAGGTGTTAGGACCCTGTGGTGTATTCTGGGGGGTTACTAGCGTAAAATAGGGTCTTACTCCAAATGTCTGCATGTTAAAAATCTGACACTTCATCAATTAATGTCCATACTCCTTGCGCACATTTGTGTAATTTTTGGTAAATGTCCGATATTGGTAAACCGACCAAAAAGCGTAAAATGTTGTCATTTCTGAATCCCAGCTCGCAGATACATGGGGCTTGAACAGAGACCTGTCTTAATTCATCTGTAATATGTACATGTAATGTCAACCACTTGTGTATCTGGGAAATATGTATTTGAATCAAATATAGATTTGTGGGCAAATTGACCAGGGGAGGATCCTCTGACCCATAAACAGACCTCATCATGATGACAATCCATTTCCTTCCCCCAATCATGGGAGAGGGGAGAATTGGGCCAATGACAAGTAGAGAGGGGCAGGCTCAGTTATGCCACGCACACACCCACTTTCTAAATACAAAAAAGCAGACAGTGCAGGACAGGTGGGAACATTCACTTTCCACTTTCTTGCGGGACGCTTTGCCGGGAGACTTCAGACTTCACATCCAGAGATCCAGACTTCAAATCCATCAATCTCCAGAACCTGTAGCAGAAATTAACTCCAGAATTTGTAGCAGAGTGGCCTGAATTCACAAGCTGAATCCTCTTCAGCAGGCCTCAAAACCAACCAAACTATTCAACAGCCGGGCGAGCTGTTTGAATTTTTTGCCAAGAACTTTTGCAAGAACCTGTAGCAGTATCCAGAAAGCAGTGCTGTATCCGGAACCAGAGAGAACCACAAACCAGACCGTTGTGAGCAGAACCGGTGCTTGACAGACCCAGAGAGCAGAGCTGACCCAGATAGCCGGGACTTCAGAACCACCCACCGAAGTCCCGTCCAACCTGACCAGACCTTGACGGCTTATTTCAAAAATATAGTGTGAGTACTCACTGTGCCAAAACCAATCTCTTAGTTTAAATTAATCTAATCCAAACTATTTTAGCCTATTAGAACTGCCTCCTAGAATCGATGTCATTCTGTCATCTTTAGAACTGAAAACTGTCATCTGTCATTCTGAGCTTTAAAATTTAAAATCCGAAAAACTACCTGGACTAAATCGGCCGTATCTCCGGAACCGTTTGTGCTAGGAGTGAGTTTTAACTGTCATCTTAAAGCTAAGATTCTAGGCTTTCCAACGAACCTAGAACCTTATAGGGCCTCCGTAATTACGCTCGACGCACGCGATTAAATTTGCTGTGATTTGACATTTTGGACAATTTCAGCCACGTGTAAAAATCAGCAGCTCCTTGCTTTCCTTTGCTAAAATTCGTTTTAACCTGCTAGTTACTCATAGAGCATTGCTAAAGTGAGCCTGAACTAATATAAACTAGATATCACCCACCCTGAACCCCCTATAGGGAATTAAAAGCCTTTTTAGTATATTTTTCACTTAATTGCAACCACATCAAAGTATCTCGCCTGTGTTAAAACTCATACCTGTTTTCCTCTAAGCTTGCTACAAGATACAATACGATGGGTGAGCATACACTGGCTGCAATACAGTGAATGGGGCATCTAAAACTAGACTAGAGTGGCACCATGTTGTATTGATTTTTTTATACAGCATTCTTCTTTTTTTCTCCACTGTCTCACATGTAAGAAATCTGAAAACACACAGCCGAAACAAATAAGACTCCAAAATACTTACCATGTCACTGACCATGTCCTTTGGACATGGCCAATGATTTTTCACCCCAACGTTACTATAGCTATAAAAATATCTTTTAAAAAGAAATAAAACACAGACACCCTAAAATGTATAGGCTCGGACACAGAACTACTCTTACCCGTGGCTATCAGTAGCTCTGTGCAGCCTCGAATATAGCTGCAAATATCAGAAAAACTGACAAGAAAATATTTCCCCCCCAGTCATATTTCCTCCCCCCAGTCCCTCACCAAGTGCCCCCCTTATCTGTGCCAGCTCCCCCCACTTCCCAGATGGCCTCCTTACCTTCCCTGCCCTCTCCCTTTCCCCCACAACACATGCTGTTTCTGTGATGCAGTTTGCATTGAGATGTCGACCATTTGCGATCATAGCCAACCTTATAGAAAGCTTTTTGTTGCAAAATCAGTTTGTAGACCCCATCCAGCTCCCAAATTTCCCTTGGTACAATCTAGCTAACCCTGCACCTCTAGCCTGATGGCATTGCATGTTTTTTGACCTGCAAATGTTTTTTTTTCCTGCATTTCATGTTCCCATATCCTCGGCTATAACCACAGTTATTTCTCGCATTGAGAGAAAAACAACATGACAGCTGTTACATTTCTGAAAACCATGATCATGCATGCACCTTGGGAGATATAACAAACCATTTTTGAGATGGGGCCACCCCTTTCTACGTCAAATATTTAAATAACTACTACACAGAAAAAACCCAAAACCATGCATGGATCACGAGTCAACGCTTCATGCCCAAGTTTTTCAGACCTAGTCCAAATCCGTCCAGCGGTTTTGGCTGGACGTTTTGACAAATATGTACCTTGTTTGTCTATGGGAAAATGAATGAGAAGTAGGCTGCACATTTGGAGAAAAAAACATGTCTCTTCTTAATAACTTTTTTTAACACATAATTTTGAAACTTTGCAGTCGGAGGTGGTGGGGGGCTGCGCAAGTCCTTAATCACTCACAATTTCGGTCATTCCAGTTACTCGAATCGAAAGTTATTAACAATAGAATTGTGAGGGGGTCCTATGGGAGTCCGGCTCACCTTAACTATAGCACGGCTATCACTGCCCTATAATATATATATATATATATATATATATATATATATATATATATATATATATATATATATATATATATATATATATATGAAATGAATGCTTTTCAAAGGAAAGGCAGCAAGTGGAATGCACTCCAGAGAGCAGCTACAACAGGAAAACAATGTCCTTGCGGCAAGTAAGTGGAGAAAACACCTTGGTATTTCCTGGCAGCACGTTTTCTTTATTAATATAAATGCATCAGGAAAGGGAACCAAAAAAGAACGACGCGTTTTGCGGTACACAGACCGCTTGATCACATAGGTTTACAAACAACACAGATGATGGACTGCAATTTATCCCCAAACAACTCTCTGATTACCCATAGAGAGTGTCTACCTGCTGGAAGCCACTCATTCGACATGTTTTGCAAGGCAGCCATCTTGGAACGATTGGATGGTATATTATTACTCATAAGAGAATACAGACATCTTCCTCTAACATTTACGACATGGATTACATTCGTAATTTAAAGATACATGCCGAAAGGGCAAAAAATAAATAAATAATGACACTTAAAATAAAGCAATTACACAAAGAAACCATTTGTTTTTCAAATTCGACAGTATTAACATGATTTAAAACGTTCCTTTGTGTGTCCATAATACGTTGACATTGCATAAAAGGAGGAAGTAGTCAAATGTAGCTCCTGGCTGCCTAATAACAATCAGGGGCAGTAGTAGCCTTTATAGAGTGCAAATCGGCTCATATGCTTTTGACCTGCTCAAGCATGGATGTGTTTTGCTATATGTATGATACCCGATTGTTAAGTACTGTGATCACATATAACATACAGCAGGCTCGAATGATACTTAGACGAAATGCATGTGGGCGATAGTTGGGATTTGTGCAAAAATGCAAAAAATAAAGAATTTGGATTTATGTGCAAATAGCATTTCAGCAGCTAAAATATGTACGTAGCAGCAATTGAATAAAGTGCATAGTGCTCTCCGTCCATGTATGTAGCTCACCTATACATATAGGGCTCTGTAGTTAGTAATTTAGGGGCCGATTCATGGAACAAACTTGCGCCGAAAATCTTCGCACAAGCAGTTGCAAGCAGGCGCAAGTGGAAAAAAACAGGCGCACGCGCACGCGTGCGATCCATGGAAGTACCTGCGCGTGTACACCCCGGGATGTGCGCCAAACCCGTGCATGGCGCACAAGTCACTGCAACATCCCGAAAGGCGTGCGCGACGCGCACAATGAAAGCGCACAACCTCGGCGCGTACACCAGAAAGTGGGCGGGACACGGGGCGTAACGCGCAGAATGGGGAACAACGCGCGAAAATAAGGGCGTAACTGGGGATGTACTGCAGGGAAGCAGACGGAACGCCCACACGCACTCGAACCACACGTATTCATGGAATCGAATAGGGCAAAGCCACGCACAGCCAAAGACACGCACAAGCCGAAAAACGTCCACCACACGAAGGCAGGCGGTAGCGTCCCTGCGCATTACAAAAGTGGCAACATACAGCAATTGGGCCTGTGCGAGCGGGCTACGTGTATTTCAGGGGTTCGCGTGAAGTTTCTCACGCGATCGGGCCTGGGGGAGCGGGCTACGTGTATTTCAGGGGTTCGCGTGAACTTTTTCACGCGATCGGCCCTGGGGGAGCGGGCTACGTGTATTTCAGGGGTGCGCGTGAACTTTTTCACGCGATCGGGCCTGGGGGAGCGGGCTACGTGTATTTCAGGGGTTCGCGTGAACTTTTTCACGCGATCGGCCCTGGGGGAGCGGGCTACGTGTATTTCAGGGGTGCGCGTGAACTTTTTCACGCGATCGGGCCTGGGGGAGCGGGCTATGTGTATTTCAGGGGTTCGCGTGAACTTTTTCACGCGATCGGCCCTGGGGGAGCGGGCTACGTGTATTTCAGGGGTGCGCGTGAAGTTTTTCACGCGATCGGGCCTGGGGGAGCGGGCTACGTGTATATGCATGTGTGGGTCCTCCCAGGTGTTCCCTCTATACCCTCCACGGCCCCTGCAGGTGGCTCACACCACAGGGGCCTACCCAGCACATGTTAGGCAGGCACCCCATCCACCATGGCCATGCCCACCAGCCAACCCACATGTCAACTTGCACTACTGCCCACCAACGCATGTCCCCCTGCACCCCCAGCCACCAGGGGCAGCCTCCACCAGGCCCCCACCCATGTCTCACACCACCCCCACCCCCCAGCACTGTGGGGCACCTGCCAGCAGGCCCCCACCCATGTCCAACTCATGTTCCCCACCACCCCCACCCCCCAGCAGTGCAGGAGCAGCCTCTACCAGGCCCCCACCCATGTCTCCCACCCCCCCACCCCCCAGCAACCAGGGGCACCCACCACCAGGCCCCCACCCATGTCTCCCACCCCCACACCCCCCAGCAGTGCAGGGGCAGCCCCCACCCATGTCTCCCACCACCCCCACCCCCCAGTCACCAGGGGCAGCCTCCACCAGGCCCCCACCCATGTCTCCCACCACCCCCACCCCCCAGTCACCAGGGGCAGCCTCCACCAGGCCCCTACCCATGTCTCCCACCACCCCACCCCACAGCAGTGCAGGAGCAGCCTCTACCAGGCCCCCACCCATGTCTCCCACCCCCCCACCCCCCAGCCACCAGGGGCACCCACCACCAGGCCCCCACCCATGTCTCCCACCACCCCCAGCCCCCAGCAGTGCAGGGGCAGCCTCCACCAGGCCCCCACCCATGTCTCCCACCACCCCCACCCCCCAGTCACCAGGGGCAGCCTCCACCAGGCCCCCACCCATGTCTCCCACCACCCCCACCCCCCAGTCACCAGGGGCAGCCTCCACCAGGCCGCCACCCATGTCTCCCACCACCCCCACCCCCCAGCAGTGCAGGAGCTGCCTCTAACAGGCCCCCACCCATGTCTCCCACCCCCCTACCCCCCAGCCACCAGGGGCACCCACCACCAGGCCCCCACCCATGTCTCCCACCACCCCCACCCCCCAGTCACCAGGGGCAGCCACCACCAGGCCCCCACCCATGTCTCCCACCACCCCCACCCCCCAGCAGTGCAGGAGCCGCCTCTACCAGGCCCCCACCCATGTCTCCCACCCCCCCCAGCCCCCAGCCACCAGGGGCACCCACCACCAGGCCCCCACCCATGTCTCCCACCACCCCCACCCCCCAGCAGTGCAGGGGCAGCCTCCACCAGGCCCCCACCCATGTCTCCCACCACCCCCACCCCCCAGTCACCAGGGGCAGCCTCCACCAGGCCCCCACCCATGTCTCCCACTACCCCCACCCCCCAGTCACCAGGGGCAGCCTCCACCAGGCCCCCACCCATGTCTCCCACCACCCCCACCCCCCAGAAGTGCAGGGGCAGCCTCCACCAGGCCCCCACCTATGTCTCCCACCACCCCCACCCCCCAGTCACCAGGGGCAGCCTCCACCAGGCCCCCACCCATGTCTCCCACCACCTCCACCCCCCAGCAGTGCAGGGGCAGCCTCCACCAGGCCCCCACCCATGTCTCCCACGACCCCCACCCCCCAGCAGTGCAGGGGCAGCCTCCACCAGGCCCCCACCCATGTCTCCCACCACCCCCACCCCCCAGTCACCAGGAGCAGCTTCCACCAGGCCCCCACCAATGTCTCCCACCACCCCCACCCCCCAGCAGTGCAGGGGCAGCCTCCACCAGGCCCCCACCCATGTCTCCCACCCCCCCCACCCCCCAGTCACCAGGGGCAGCCTCCACCAGGCCCCCACCCATGTATCCCACCACCCCCACCCCCCAGCAGTGCAGGGGCAGCCTCCACCAGGCCCCCACCCATGTCTCCCACCACCCCCACCCCCCAGCACTGTGGGGCACCTGCCAGCAGGCCCCCACCCATGTGCAACTCATGTTCCCCAGCCAACATGTCATCACAATCTAGATCCCTGGTCCCTATGGTCAGCCTCCAAATGCAAAACACCCACCCGAGCATTGCATCCACCCACTCATAATTTGCAATTACATCACAGAACACCAATTGCAAGTTCCGAAACAAACACATTTCCCTCACATACACCCAATGGGTGTCAGTGAATCTCAAAACACATATCATGAAATGCAGGAAACCAATGAGATACCACACATTGAAGTTCACCAAAAATAATATGTATTAAAGGAAACATCAATAGAATAAAAAATGAAGAAACAGAAACGTGAATGTACAAAAATGAAAAGAAGCATGTCCGTCAAAAAAAGCAAAACCAAAAATAAAAATCCAAAGTAATGTCCAAAGTCAATGTCCACAAAACAAAATCCAATGGGAAATAAAAAAGAAAGCCATTGCTCCATGGTTAAAAATAGAAAAAAAAATACAATCCAACTGTCAACTATGTACATGGGAACAATCCAGGGTCCATTATCCCAACAAAATAAAGGAAACCTAACTAACTACACTAACTAATAAAATAAACTATATACAAAAATGTGGCCAATGTCCGAAAGGTCCAAATAAAATAAAAACAAAAATGAAACCTAACACTACCTAGAAACTATGTACAAGGGCAGCGGGCTAGTTTCACGGCTCACTTGTGGATTTTCCGGGCCAGGGCATCATCGAACTCCTCCTCAATGTCCCGGAGGCGGTCCTCCTCCATGGCCCCGAGGGTCCGCAGGGCTGTCGACGTCTCCACCTCCAAACCCCTGCGGATTGCCTCGAGGCACTTGGCCCGCCTCAGGGCCCTCCGCATGGAGTTCTCCGCCCTGACCATTGTGAGCCGTGCCTCTTCCGTCCCACTGCCGCTCCGCATCTATGGCGTGGCCCAACCGCTGCCACACGGAAGACACTCTCTGTCCTGGGTCCTCCTGCCCTCCGGCCGATGCCTGCCCCTCCGATGTCGAAGGCCCTGAGCCTTCATGGCTCCCACCACGTTGCTGCTGCTGCTGTGCCTCTGCCCGTGCACTGCCTCCTGCTGCCTGCACATCCTCCGCCGGCTGGGGTGCAGTCGTAAATGTGGCCACCCCTGCTGGACGTCCGACTCCCGACTGTGGCAGGGATGCCTCCTCCACCAGCCTGGCCGCACCGTCAGAGGCAGCTCCACAGGGCACCCAGGTGACTGATGGGTGGGAAGATGGCACAGAGGACGACTGGCGCGTAGGGGGTCCAGTTGAGGAGTGGGTCGGAGCAAGCCCCATCAGACGGAGGAATCCGGCCTGGGTGACCTGTCCCAGCAGGCTGATGTGGTCAACAAGCCATTCGAGATGACGTGCCGTCTCTCCATGAAAAGACTGCAGGGCACTTCGCATGGCCCGTTGACGCAACGCCACACCAGCCAGGACAGGCTCAACCCGGACCTGGATAGCCACGTCCGCAGGCAGAGGAAGGCCAGTTGACGTGAGCTCATCCCCTGCCTGAAAACGGGTCTGGATGTAGGCATCCCTGCTAGTGCAAGATGATGCAGGGACAGGATCGGGGACAGGATTGCACACAGTCACCTCCGCGGCGGCCTGTGCTGCCTCCTGTCCCTGGTCCTGCACTGCACCACTAGCACCAGTGGGATCCCCACCTCCAGACCCCGTCTCTGGTGCTTGCACGGCCTCCTCCTCCACCAAACCCCCCACCAACCTGGATGACTCTGTGCCATCTTCCCCTGTTGGGCCCTGTGGGGTCCCAGCTGCCCCTTCTGCTGCCGAGGAGTCCAACTCCAACCTCCGCCTCTTGGACCTCCCCCCGGCAGCTGCGGCCTGGGACGCGGCACCGGACTCCTCACTCCCCGACGAGATGACAACACGGGAGGGGAGCCGGGCCTTGCGTCTCCGGCTGGCGGTCGGATCCCCGCCGCTGTGCTCCACAGCACCTTCTCCGCCCTCTTCATCAGTTGACGCTGCAGACAGGGAGAAACAAAACACAGGCATCAGGGCACTGTACAATGGACACATACACACATGACAGTTGTACATGAGTGGCATTGGCAAACCTCAGACATGTCATCACAATCCCCAACACACATGTCATTACGACTCGCACACATGAGCCATACCACAGCCATATCGCAACTGCCACCACCAGCCATACACATACAACAGCATGAGCAGCCAAAGGTGAGCCAGACATCACATGCAACACAGGAAGTGCACCACACATGTACACACACCACCACACTTGCATGCATGTGTACACCTCTTCCAAGTGTCGCACTGTTCAGACGGGCATCCATGTCACATCTGCCAATCAGGCTTCCACATACCGCTGTCACATGCATCCATGTTGCATCACTGTTGCACCCTTGTCAAATACACACACATGCACATGTACACAGTGCTGATACATGCAGCTGAAAACAACATACATGCGTGACATCACGGACATGTCTACTTACATACACATTCATCCAAACATGTGTGCCCACACAACTGCATTTGGCATGCAAGCCTACACACACAAGCACAATCCATGTCTCACACATTACAGCCCTCGCATGTGTCAGCCCCACGGCCCTGTACACCCCCACCCATACACGACCCCATACAAACAGATGTGCAACCAGCACACTACTGAATAATCACCACATGCACTGCTCACAATCAGGATACATGTACACTCACCGCTCGACTCCAGACGGGTCTGCTTCTCAAGGACCTGGACGTGGAGCGCTGCGGCTAGGCGTGGCCAGGCTACTGTGCCACATCCTCCTTTCCAGGATGAGCCAGACTCGGACGACCATCTATCTCCCACATAGGTCGTGCTGTGCAGGCGTTGAGCCCATGGAGGATTTTTTTTGGCTCAGCATCATCGCATGTGGATGTTGAGCAGCACCCTGTACCTCCCCCCTCCTGGGTGCCTCCCCTCCCCCTGGGTCGTATGTGGCCATTTTTGATTTTTCTTTTAGTTTAGTTAGTTAAGTTTCTGTTTGATAGTTAGTTTAAATAGGTAATGTAGGTTTTCCATAGTTAGTGTAATTAGTTAATAGTTGATTTAGTTTAAAATTGCTAGTTTATTGTGCTTTCATGTGACGGTGCGGTGCTTTGTGGCTTTTGAAGGCATCCACTGTCTGTTCCAGCTGGGCCCTTCATGGTTGTCTTGTGTATGTGTTTGCTGCTTGGGTTCCTTGACTCACATATGCCACTCCTGCCTCCCTTATCCATGGGCTCGCAAGGATGGTTCGGTGTTACAGCATTTTACACAAGGGCTTTGGACTGTCATATCTGTGGCATGTCTGGTGCTGTGTGACTTGTGTTGACACCCCTAGTGGGGATGATTTAGGTGTCATTGTCCACTGTTCAGCTTTTGCTAGATGGGGTGTGTCATGATTAATGTGGACATTGATTGCTATGCATTGTGTAGTATGTTTCATATCTTTCCTGTACATGTGCCTGTTGCAATTCATGCTGTAGATAGTGTTCCACACTTTGGAGGTGAAAGACGGACTGATGGTGTGATTTGTGATGTGACTCTCTGACATGGTCAAGTAATGATATGCCTGATGAGACGCACACAGATGACTTTGAAGCATTAATCATGTGTTTCATGCCCTTTCTGCAGGGGGATGAGCCTCCAGAGCACCTTTGCCAGCAGACATGGCCCATTGGACGATGGAATTCTGGACCCGTTTGTTGGTGCCCACATGCACATGTGTGCAGAAGCAGAGGCACAGTGATTGCAGACCCACATCCTAGAACTGCTGACATGTTCCAAGGAACTCCAGGCAAGGTGAGCATCAGAGGGGGCCACGACACAGCAAAGCTTGCACCAGGCGAGTTGCACATGCAGGCTTAGTCACAGCACTGAGGGTGAGCTTAGACGAATATTGGTGTTGAAGCACACAATGCAGCTCAGATGTGTTTGTGGACTGATGGCTGCTGATAGTAGGGTTGTCTGGGACACATGCAGGGGCAGTGGCACATTCCCTCCGGTACACCAAGGTCCATTGAGCCACTTGTATCAACCATGTAGCCTTCCGAGACATGGAAAGGGGCAGCTCACAGGGACATACAGCAAGGGACATACTCGGGTGCAGTGCATGTCTTTTCCACGTACTTCATGATAAATGCACTGCCAACTTTGTTTCGGTCATGGTGGTACGCAACTTGCTCTGTAGTCATGGCTTGCTATATGGGTCTGTCTGCTTACCCAGGGAACATTGCATGTTGTGTGAATTGTGACACATTGGTGTTCCATTTGCCACGCACCCAGCAGCGGCTGCCTTACTGCATTGACTGTGTATGACCCGTCACAGGGGTGATGTTATATATGGGTACGAAGCATCAACCACAGATTGTCTGTTTGTAGAGTAGTCTGTTGCTATGGGGCATGTTTGGTGTTGTGTTTTTGTGCAATTGGCACGTACAGGTTGTTGACTGTGTCTCTCTTTGCAACATTGCAGTGCTCCTGTAACCGGACCTGAGAGTGCGCAGGCAGGAAGCCAGCACTCAAAACCAGAGCTAAGTGTCTTGTTGTTTTTCTTACGAACTGCTCTGCATAGGCTTGCTGGGGAGTGTACTGATGCATGGATGTATGTGTGGTTCAATTTGGTATGTTTTTTTCTCCCTAATCACCCGTGATCCTATGCAATTTTGAAACCTGTACCCTCTACCCGGTGTTCCTGCTTCCCGTGCCTATCCAAGCAACGTTCCCTGACCCTCTTTCCCCACTGGGGTTGCGGATGCCTGTGTAAGCCCCGAAGTTGCAGGCGCCAAAACCCTAGAGGGGGTGGTTGGTTCGTACCACTCCTGAGCCTGGACTACAGAAGGCCATGACAATGATGTCCAAGTCTGTTTGGATTGTGTATGTGTTCATGCAAGTTGTACATTTTCGTGCATTCCCTAGTTTCATGTGTCATTCCTCCTCCCCTCTCCTGCCGCTCATTCCAGTCATCCAGTGTGTCAACACCTGTCCCGACTGCATATCCCTGAACCTCCTTCCCCACCAGGGTCTCAGGGGCCTGTGTGAGTCTGACCTTGCAGGCACCCGGGACATGGTGGGGGTGGTTGTTTCGTGACACTCCCGCGCCTGTACAGGGGACCTGTGACAGTACACATCCATTCATGGTGCATCATCCTATGTCATGTACCACACATGTCTCACATCCTGTCGTGACATTGTTTTGCTGTGCTACCTTGGTTGTTGCATCATTGTGGTAGTACTTGGCATTTGTGAGGTACTGCCTCGTCAAGTCATCTACTGGAGGGTGTTCGGGTTCGTTTTTATGCCTTGGATTTTGTGATTTTGGAAATGAGTGTGGATTCTGAGGGTTCAGGCATCTTTTTACACACAAGGTGGGAGATGGTGACGAAGGGTAAAGGTGATCCTGTGGACAGGTGGAATTGAGGTTTGGAGGCTCCATGACCCAGGTGCAGTTGTTCAGTGGGTCATGGTCATTTGTGAGGGAGGGGGGGGTTGTTGTTGATAGTTGCCTTGCCCTGCAATGTGATGGGAACTTTGACATAGTAATGGTGGTATCCTATGTACATGTTGTGTTCTGCTGATCAATGCCTGTTCATGTGTTGTGTTTTCCTTTCAGGTGCGAGGGGATAGTTGTGGTTTGACATGCTGGGGTGTACACATGGTGGATGTTCACATGTGATGTGTAGGGAACACTGATGGTCACTTGAGTGCACATGCATATGTGGAGTGCATGTCCTTGCAGAACCACACACTTGCACTCTGATGCACTACATGTACTCCCACCCTTGCATATCCACATGTACACTGTTTGCCTTCTGGTGCCCACTGTGTCCCGGCAGCACATGTTCTGTGACCGATCATGGATCCAGTACATGCCTAATTTGATGTTTGACGTGGTCTGTCACTTAGATGTGATTCTCAGGGTGTGCATCACACACATGGCTGTTCACTGTGCTGTGCGCTGAGCAGTGTGATGCAGAAGTAGGACACTGCACACATGAGCTGCAGTGTTGATTTTGCAATGCATAATGTGCATGTAGACAGGCATTCATTGTGATGTTACGTCTACGACTGTTGTAATGCATTTGGAATTGACTTATTTTGGGTGGGAGGTTGTAGGTCTGTCATTTCATCTGATTCCCGGTCAGGCAGCAGTGTCTGATGCCACTGTGCATTTAGGACATGGCAATGTGTACCTTATCGTTACTGCATTGGTGTATGGGTATTGCGTGCCATGTCATGTTGATGTTTGGGAGGGTTTGAGTGACATGACAGTGATGGCCATGGCCTGTTTTGCAGGTGTGTGTGATGCACACCTTGCATGTCCGTGTCATCCGCTTCTCAGAGCAACTAGCTGGGGGTAGATTTCTCTCCGCAGCAGGGCCCTCCCCCTGGAACAGACTTCCGGCCTGACTTGAACTTGAGGGGAATCATCTCCAGTTCTGGAAGCACCTCAAGACCTTCTTCTTTGCTTCTGCTTACTGTCTGCCTCTCCCTTGCAGAATTCTCCACTGGAACTGCACAGGAGCTGCAACTGGGCCACTCTCACCGACCTCAGTCCCTGGCCCAGCCACTCTCCACTTGCACTGCCTCCCTGGCAACCCCTGCACTGCAGTACTGTCTCTCTATCTCTACAGCCCTCCCTTCCCAGCACTTGTCTGCACTTACCTTTGTAGTTGCCACCAGGCGACCTATGTATTATTTTTTTGGGCTACTTCCCCTGTACTGGACTCCTCCCCACCCTTCCCCTTGCACTTTTCCCATTCCCCCTACCCCTGCACTTGCACGATCCCAATGACACCTGGCCTAGTAGTACCGTTCCCTGTGTTCCCTTATTCCCCCCTCCCTGCCTCATTGCGCCTTGGAATACTTGTGTATGTCCCATATCATGTCATATGTCATATGTGTGCCTTTTGGTCACACAGGATAGCTTGTGTTTAAGTAGCTAGGGATGCAGACGATGTGGCACTTCCATGGCAACTTTCTCAGGGTGGTAGGGTTGTGACAGTTAACTGTCTCTTTGTCATCATCGATTGTCACCTGGTATGTGCCAGGCCTGTGTGCACTCCGCAGGGGTGGGAGTTTAGGTGAAAAATGTGGCCACAAGCTGGGTCCGGTCTTCCTCACCATGTGCCCTGTCCCCTCCCATGGGCAGCACCTGTGCCTGTGGCTGGGGATGTGGGGGCACCACCATGTCCACCGGGACGCCCTGCTGTGTTGCAACATTGTGCAGGACACATGCTGCCACAATGATCCTGCACACTACTGGTGGTGCATAGAGTAGTTGCCCACCTGAGCGGTCAAGGGAGTGGAAACGTGACTTGAGCACTCCGAATGTGCGTTCCACTATGCCCCTGGTTGCAATATGGGCGGCGTTGTATCTTACCTGGGGTGGTGTGGTGGGGTTCTGGATTGGCGTCATCATGTGGTTGCTCAGAGGGTAGGCACTGTCCCCTGGGGAGGTGATAATAGTTGAGATTATTAGGGTTTGGATATTTGTCTGTGTGTGACTTGCATGCATGTGCAAGAGCATTTGTACTGACCTAGGAGCCATGTGTCGCCATGCTGCCCAGCTTCCAGGGCCCGGCTCAGGGCGGACATTCTGCATATGAAACTGTCATGGGTGGAGCCAGGGTAGTTTGCATAGACAGAGGTGATGATTCCCTTTGCATCACATACCACCTGTACATTGATGGAATGACAGTGCTTGCGGTTTCGGTAGATGTGCTCAATGGCCTTGGACGTAGGGCCACATGGGTGCAATCTATGGCACCGAGCACTTTGGGGAAGTGTGCCACCCTGAAAAAATCCAGGCCTTTCTGCGGGTGTTCTGGGCATGTATATGTGCCTGCGGACTGAGGGCGCGCTGTCATGATTGCCAGTACCTGGTGTAGGCAGCATGACTGCGTGGCCTGTGAGACCCCCCCCCCACTATGGCAGTGGTCTGCTGAAATGACCCAGTGGCCAAAAAATGAGGACATTGAGCAGCTTCTCCAAGGGGCTCAATGCTTGGGAGCAAAGGGTGGGGGATGTGAGGTCATCTTCCCACTCCCTGACCAGGTCTAGGATGATATGGGGTGGAAACCTATACCTGCCATAGACCTGGTCGTCAGGCATCCCAAAAAGGCTTGTCCGTGGTGCGAAAATGCGTGCCCTGGCTATTCTCCTCCTCCTGCGGTGTCCCACGATCAGTGCAGCGACAAATGGGGCATTCATCGTAGCTGTATATACGCGTTTGTTGTTTGCGCGCACTTTTATGCTGTGCGCGGGGACGCTTCCGCCTGCCTTCGTGTGGCAGACGCGTTGACGCCTGTGCACGTCTTTTGCCGTGCGCGGGTTTCCCGTATTCGGATACGGTCCGAGTGTCATCGCATGTGATCGTAGGGGAGTGAGCGTACACACAACTGGCCTGGGTACGTGTGTTTCGGGGTGCGCGGGAAGTTCCACACACGATTAGCCTGGGTACGTGTGTTCCGGGGTGCCGGGAACTTTCACACGCGATTGGTGGAAATCCACGTGTGTTCTGTCATCACGTGCAATGAGGGAAACACCAGCGCGCGTCACGTCACAGACGCGCTCACGCGCTAAGGGCCTTTGGTCCAATGAAATCGCATATGCGTGCTGTCGTGCATACGCGCTAAGGCCCTTTCCTCGTATTACACGCGGATGTGCAGTTTCCACGCGCGCTTACGCGCATGGGCCCTTTCCTCGAATTACACGCGGACGTGCAGTTTTTCACGCGCGCTGAAATGCCCATGCGCGTCTGTACGCGTCACGTCAGAGGGGCGCTTGCGCTTGAGGGGCCTTCTGTCCAATGAAAATGCGTATGCGTGCAGACGCGCTTACGTGCTAAGGGCCTTTTCTCGAATTACACGCTGACGTGCAGATTTTTCACGTGCCAAATCACTCCGTATCAAGCTGGCCACGCGTAAGCACACGGAAGACCATGCTCCTGCCCAGAAGGCCGAACTACTGCCCCCCAGAGCCCCGAGCACGCTCCCACCTGCCATCTGCTGCTGCCTGACTGCCTGCTGCCGACGTGCACTGCCATTTGCTGCCTGCACATCAGCCAGGGGTGCTGTTGCTGTGACCACCCCTGCTGAAACCGAAGACTCCCGACTGGGATTCCATCGCTCCACAGCCCAGCCCCAGGACCCAGTTGCCCACCCACTCCTGCCTCTGGGGTTGTCATGTCGGGGCAAACACCATCTGTGACCACTGACAACCCCCGGCCAGAGAGGCAGAGGGGCACCAGCTTCAGTGCCACCAAAGTTGGTGTCCTGGTGGAGCAAGTCCTGGGGCAGTATGATGCCTTCTTCGGAAGTTCCCGCGCCGACAAGGAAGGATGGACTCGGATCTGGACTGACATCATGACTGCCATCAACGCGGAGGGGGTGGCAGTCCGCGACTTACAACATGTCAGGAAGCGCTGGGAGGACTTCAGGTCCAGGACCCTGAACAAGGGCCGGCGCCTCTTGAAGGCAGCGGATGCCAAGGGGCGCCGGGGCCACTTGTCGGAAGAACAGATGAGGGTCCTGGAACGCATATCCCCAGCGCTCCACGTCCAGGTCCTTGAGAAGCAGACCCATCTGGAGTCGAGCGGTGAGTGTACATGCATCCTGATTGTGAGCAGTGCGTGTGGTGATTATTCAGTAGTGTGCTGGTTGCACATCTGTTTGTATGGGGTCGTGTATGGGTGGGGGTGTACAGGGCCGTGGGGCTGACACATGCGAGGGCTGTAATGTGTGAGACATGGATGGTGCTTGTGTGTGTAGGCTTGCATGCCAAATGCAGTTGTGTGGGCACACATGTTTGGATGAATGTGTATGTAAGTAGACATGTCCGTGATGTCACGCATGTATGTTGTTTTCGGCTGCATGTATCAGCACTGTGTACATGTGCATGTGTGTGTATTTGACAAGGGTGCAACAGTGATGCAACATGGATGCATGTGACAGCGGTATGTGGAAGCCTGATTGGCAGATGTGACATGGATGCCCGTCTGAACAGTGCGACACTTGGCAGAGGTGTACACATGCATGCAAGTGTGGTGGTGTGTGTACATGTGTGGTGCACTTCCTGTGTTGCATGTGATGTCTGGCTCACCTTTGGCTGCTCATGCTGTTGTATGTGTATGGATGGTGGTGGCAGTTGTGATATGGCTGTGGTATGGCTCATGTGTGCGAGTTGTAATGACATGTGTGTTGGGGATTGTGATGACATGTCTGAGGTTTGCCAATGCCACTCATGTACAACTGTCATGTGTGTATGTGTCCATTGTACAGTGCCCTGATGCCTGTGTTTTGTTTCTCCCTGTCTGCAGCGTCAACTGATGAAGAGGGCGGAGAAGGTGCTGTGGAGCACAGCGGCGGGGATCCGACCGCCAGCCGGAGACGCAAGGCCCGGCTCCCCTCCCAGGTTGTCATCTCGTCGGGGAGTGAGGAGTCCGGTGCCGCGTCCCATGCCGCAGCTGCCGGGGGGAGGTCCTAGAGGCGGAGGTTGGAGTTGGACTCCTCGGCAGCAGAAGGGGCAGCTGGGACCCCACAGGGCACAACAGGGGAAGATGGCACGGAGTCATCCAGGTTGGTGGGGGGTTTGGTGGAGGAGGAGGCCGTGCAAGCACCAGAGACGGGGTCTGGAGGTGGGGATCCCACTGGTGCTAGTGGTGCAGTGCAGGACCAGGGACAGGAGGCAGCACAGGCCGCCGCGGAGGTGCCTGTGTGCAATCCTGTCCCCGATCCTGTCCCTGCATCATCTTGCACCAGCAGGGATGCCTACGTCCAGACCCGTTTTCAGGCAGGGGATGAGCTCACATCAACTGGCCTTCCTCTGCCTGCGGACGTGGCTATCCAGGTCCGGGTTGAGCCTGTCCTGGCTGGTGTGGCGTTGCGTCAACGGGCCATGCGAGGTGACCTGCAGTCTTTTCATGAGGAGACTGCACGTCATCTCGAATGGCTCGTTCACCACGTCAGCCTGCTGGGACAGGTCACCCAGGCGGGATTCCTCCGTCTGATGGGGCTTGCTCCGACCCCCTCCTCAACTGGACCCCCTACGCGCCAGTCGTCCTCTGTGCCATCTTCCCACCCATCAGTCACCTGGGTGCCCTGTGGAGCTGCCTCTGACGGTGCGGCCAGGCTGGTGGAGGAGGCATCCCTGCCACAGTCGGGAGTCGGTCGTCCAGCAGGGGTGGCCACATCTACGACTGCACCCCAGCCGGCGGAGGATGTGCAGGCAGCAGGAGACAGTGCACGGGCAGAGGCACAGCAGCAGCAGCAACGTGGTGGGAGCCATGAAGGCTCGGGGCCTTCGACATCGGAGGGGCAGGCATCGGCCGGAGGGCAGGAGGACCCAGGACAGAGAGTGTCTTCCGTGTGGCAGCGGTTGGGCCACGCCATAGATGCGGAGCGGCAGCGGGCGGAAGAGGCACGGCTCACAATGGTCAGGGCGGAGAACTCCATGCGGAGGGCCCTGAGGCGGGCCGAGTGCCTCGAGGCAATCCGCAGGGGTTTGGATGTGGAGACGTTGACGGCCCTGCAGACCCTCGGGGCCATGGAGGAGGACCGCCTCCGGGACATTGAGGAAGAGTTCGATGATGCCCTGGCCCGGAACATCCACAAGTGAGCCGTGAAACTAGCCCGCTGCCCTTGTACATAGTTTCTAGGTAGTGTTAGGTTTCATTTTTGTTTTTATTTTATTTGGACCTTTCGGACATTGGCCACATTTTTGTATATAGTTTATTTTATTAGTTAGTGTTGTTAGTTAGGTTTCCTTTATTTTGTTGGGATAATGGACCCTGGATTGTTCCCATGTACATAGTTGACAGTTGGATTGTATTTTTTTTTCTATTTTTGACCATGGAGCAATGGCTTTCTTTTTATTTCCCATTGGATTTTGTTTTGTGGACATTGACTTTGGACATTACTTTGGATTTTTATTTTTGGTTTTGCTTTTTTTGACAGACATGCTTCTTTTCATTTTTGTCCATTCACGTTTCTGTTTCTTCATTTTTTATTCTATTGATGTTTCCTTTAATACATATTATTTTTGGTGAACTTCAATGTGTGGTATCTCATTGGTTTCATGCATTTCATGATATGTGTTTTGAGATTCACTGACACCCATTGGGTGTACGTGAGGGAAATGTGTTTGTTTCGGAACTTGCAATTGGTGTTCTGTGATGTGATTGCAAATTATGAGTGGGTGGATGCAATACTCGGGTGGGTGTTTTGCATTTGGAGGCTGACCATAGGGACCAGGGATCTAGATTGTGATGACATGTTGGCTGGGGAACATGAGTTGCACATGGGTGGGGCCCTGCTGGCAGGTGCCCCACAGTGCTGGGGGGTGGGGGTGGTGGGAGACATGGGTGGGGGCCTGGTGGAGGCTGCCCCTGCACTGCTGGGGGGTGGGGGTGGTGTGAGACATGGGTGGGGGCCTGGTGGTGGGTGCCCCTGCACTGCTGGGGGGTGGGGGTGGTGGGAGACATGGGTGGGGCCTGCTGGCAGGTGCCCCACAGTGCTGGGGGGTGGGGGTGGTGGGGAACATGAGTTGGACATGGGTGGGGGCCTGGTGGAGGCTGCCCCACGGTGGCTGGGGGGTGGTGGGAGACATGGGTGGGGCCTGCTGGCAGGTGCCCCACAGTGCTGGGGGGTGGGGGTGGTGGGGAACATGGTTGGACATGGGTGGGGGCCTGCTGGCAGGTGCCCCACAGTGCTGGGAGGTGGGGGAGGTGGGAGACATGGGTGGGGGCCTGGTGGAGGCTGCCCATGCACTGCTGGGGGGTGGGGGGGGTGGGAGACATGGGTGGGGCCTGGTGGAGGCTGCCCCTGGTGGCTGGGGGGTGGGGGTGGTGGGAGACATGGGTGGGGGCCTGGTGGAGGCTGCCCCTGGTGGCTGGGGGGTGGGGGTGGTGGGAGACATGGGTGGGGGCCTGGTGGAGGCTGCCCCTGCACTGCTGGGGGGTGGGGGTGGTGGGAGACATGGGTGGGGGCCTGGTGGAGGCTGCCCCTGGTGGCTGGGGGGTGGGGGTGGTGGGAGACATGGGTGGGTCCTGCTGGCAGGTGCCCCACAGTGCTGGGGGGTGGGGGTGGTGCGGAACATGAGTTGGACATGGGTGGGGGCCTGCTGGCAGGTGCCCCACAGTGCTGGGGGGTGGTGTGAGACATGGGTGGGGGCCTGGTGGAGGCTGCCCCTGGTGACTGGGGGGGTGGGGGTGGTGTGAGACATGGGTGGGGGCCTGGTGGAGGCTCCCCCTGGTGACTGGGTGGTGGGGGTGGTGTGAGACATGGGTGGGGCCTGGTGGAGGCTGCCCCTGCACTGCTGGGGGGTGGGGGTGGTGGGAGACATGGGTGGGGCCTGGTGGAGGGTGCCCCTGGTGACTGGGGGTGCAGGGGGACATGCGTTGGTGGGCAGTAGTGCAAGTTGACATGTGGGTTGGCTGGGGGTCATAGCCATGGTGGATGGTGTGCCTTCAGGACATGTGCAGGGTAGGCCCCTGTGGTGTGAGCCACCTGCAGGGGCCGTGGAGGGTGTAGAGGGAACACCTGGGAGGACCCACATGTGCAATTCACGTGTGGTGCTCCCCGCGCACCCTTGTAATACACGTACCCTGATGGAATCGCGTGTGGAACTTCCCACGCACCCCTGGAATAAACGTACCCTGCTGAAATCGCGTGTGGCACTTCCCGCGCACCCCTGTAATACACGAACCCTGATGGAATCGCGTGTGGGACTTCCCGCGCACCCCTGGAATACACGTACCCTGCTGATTTCGCGTGTGCAACTTCCCCCGCACCCTGAAATACACGTACCCTGATGGAATTGCGTGTCGTACTTCCCGCGTACCCCTGAGATACGCGTTCCCTGCTCGCACGGGCCCAATCGCGTGTGGAAATTCCCGCGCACCCCTGAAATACACGTACCCTGCTGTAATCGCGTGTGTAACTTCCCCTGCACCCTGAAATACACGTACCCTGCTGATATCGCGTGTGGAACTTCACGCGCACCCCTGAAATACACGTACCCTGCGGTAATCGCGTGTGTAACTTCCCCTGCACCCTGAAATACACGTACCCTGCTGATATCGCGTGTGGAACTTCACGCGCACCCCGAAATACACGTACCCTGATGGAATCGCGTGTGGAACTTCCCGCGCACCCCTGAGATACGCGTACCCTGCTCGCACGGGCCCAGTCGCGTGTGGAAATTCCCGCGCACCCCTGTAATACACGTACCCTGATGGAATTGCGTGTGGGACTTCCCGCGCACCCTTGGAATACAGGTACCCTGCTGATTTCGCGTGTGGAACTTCCCCCGCACCCTGAAATGCACATACCCTGATGGAATCGCGTGTGGAACTTCCCGTGCACCCCTGAAATACACGTACCCTGCAGAAATTGCGTGTGTGACTTCCCCTGCACCCTGAAATACACGTGCCCTGCTGATATCGCGTGTGGAACTTCACGCGCATCCCTGATATACACGTACCCTGCAGAAATCGCATGTGTAACTTCCCCTGCACCCTGAAATACACATACCCTGCTGATATCGCGTGTGGAACTTCACGCGCACACCGACATACACGTACCCTGATGGAATCGCGTGTGGAACTTCCCGCGCACCCCTGAGATACGCGTACCCTGCTCGTTCGGGCCCATTCGCGTGTGGTAATTCCCGCGCACCCCTGAAATACACGTATCATGATGTAATCGCGTGTGGAACTTCCCGCGCACCCCTGAAATACGCGTACCCTGCTCGCACGGGGCCAATCGCGTGAGGTACTTCCCGCGCACCGCAGTGATACACGTAGCCCGCTTGCTGTGCTGGTACAGGGTTAGCGCAGCCCTTTGCGCTGGATTGGGTATGTTGATGGCTTTTCCCTGCGTGAGAGGCGTTCTTGGGGGCGTAACTGGTGCTGCTGCAGGGTCGCTGCGCCACTGTGCGCCACGGCTGGTTTTAGTGGCTGGAATCCATGAATACGCTGTGCGCGGAAATTGATTTTAGCGCACGCGGCTGGCGCAGGGATTCGCACGCGCACACTGTGCGCCAGCCGCGTGCGCCACTTGTGCGCTGAATTCTATGAATTACCCCCTTAATGTATGGATTTTAGCATCCTATTTATATAAAGTAAAGAAAATCTCTATTAATTTATATTTCTCACAGACTCAGAGGTAAACACATGGGCTCCTAATTTGATTTTTATAGGAAAACTAATGCAGAAAAAGTTTACCTTTTATAAAGTGCAAAGTGCATGCAAATATTGCTTGATTGTAAAGTGCCAAGTGCATAAAACATCCAAAATTAGACCCGTATACATGCATCGTAATGTTTAAAAGAAGGGAAGTATTCCAAATGCAGTGAAAAAAACTTTTTGGTGTTCAGTCCATATAGAATTATCACTGATTTAACGCCACAAAGCAGGTAAATTTATATATATATATTTATTTATTTTTATGTAACGTAATCAGTTTGTGCTCTCCATTGAAGGAGTGTGGTGAAACAGATGTGTTGCTACATGGCAGTCTCAATCTCATAGAAACAAATGACGGAATTCAACGTCATGGCTTTGTTATTACATCCATTGGGCGGGACACAGTGCATCACAGGTTTGTCCTTGAAGAGTGCAATGACACTGTTACTACAATGCCATTAATGTAGTTTGCGGCTCACACTGCGGTAATTGTGTGTTCTAGTGGTACACGATTAGCAAATTAGAACGAAGCATAAGAGTGCTTGCTTGAAGGTAATTGACAGTGTTAACCTCGGTTATAATTAGGTGTTTTAAAAAAAAAAAAATGAATAGCCAATAATTAGGGATGGAACTGTTGAAAACAACTTGAACCACAAAAATACTATTTACATGTAAATTCAAGAATTCAAAAGAATTCAATTTGTTTTCAGAATTTTATTTTTGTACTGACCAGCAATATAATTATCCATTTAACCGTTACCCTAATTGCATTTCTAACAGTGACATCTAAGGCATCCATTGACCCATTATCATTTGACCAATTAAAACATTTGATCAGACAGCAGTTCCCATAGAAACCAATGTGTTGCATGGCAACATTGTAGGCTCAGTGGGACATATCTAGGTTTCCGTGAACTTTACATCTCACCAGATACTGCTTTTTAAGAATATTGTGTCACAATAAGGAACCAGGCGCAGTTCAATTACCCTGCTCCACACCCAAGTTTTGACTGAAAAAAATGCGTTTTGCCAATTTGTATTTCTTAGTGGGCAATATTTAAACATATAGTAAATACCATTAATACCATTATTATCAGTACATCTGTAAATGCCAGAAGTGAGCCAACATGCTTATTTTATAGGTCTGTTACATGGCTTGGTGGTTAGATTTGCATATAACATAGTATACAGTTTTCAAAGTACACTTAAAACATATTTGCCCTTGTTTATCAGGTGCAGAAAGCATTTTCCAAAAAGCTTTGTTTCTTTATACGCACTTGGACCATGTCCCAAATCATACCATCCTCAATCACATATTCAGATTAGACATTTTAGAAAGGGCCACCAACTGGAAAAGGTGGCATCCACTTGCTAAATAAGCCCAATTAAGAAGCCTGTTCTCAAAATAACTAAGGTCTTGCAAATTTCTGATGGCCACCCAGCTTCCACAGCTCTTTTGAGAAGGAATTAAACATCAGATATGGGCCGGCTTCCAATTGTCAAAACATCAAAACAGTAAGCACTTATGGGCTGGATTTAAAAAAAATATATATATATTTTATTAGAGGTGCGTAAACGTCTACCATGAATATGTAGGAACAGCAGCATGATACCTTCTTCACTGTATGCTAGTATACAAAAATTAAAAAAGTTCATAGTGACTGTTGTCATACATATCCATGCTGGCTGCACCAATATGTGCCAATATTACTATGTAAGAACATACTATTGTTGGCCTAATGTCTGTAGAAAAAAAAATGCCACAACTCATTAAGAAGGTTATGTACAGACTGGCTGCACAGATGTAGGCCAGTAAGGAGACGCAAGAACACTAATGTTTGCTTTACACTTGATGCTAGTAAAGAATGCAGGAAAGGTCATGCACGAGTAAGGACCTCTGTCCAGACTGGTTGAAACAATGAGAAAACACAGCTTTGCTGTCTGCTCAAATACTTCCAGCATGTAAGAACCATCATGATGTTGGTATTTCCTTTAACACCAGTGTAAAAGGCAAAGACACAGTAGGACAACATGTACCAACTCACCCCTACAAATAAGAACACTCATCATGATGGCTACCCCATTTACGCCAGTAGAAAATGCTATGCTACAGTGAGAAACCATGTTGTTGGTGGCTGCACAAATCCCCCTTATGTAAGAAGTCAGATGTTGGTTTTGCACTTAATTTACCCTTAAAACCTGTATAAAATGCCATGTAACAGCAAGAAAACATGTCTTTGCTAGCTACACAAATGTCACCCCCATAGCGGAGTTGTGAGGAGAGTTGTGGAGTCTGCAGGAGTCTCTACAGTTTAGAGTCTTTCTACTCTGCCTACTACCACCAGAGTGTGGGAGGACTTAAAAACTCCACACCTGAGCGAAGCGGTGAGCAGAGTTGTGAGGAGAGTTGTGGAGTCTGCAGGAGTCCGCGGGATCCGCGAGGATAAAGTGAGGAATGGACTCAAACGTCAAGGCAAGCTCAGTTCTTACAGACGCAAATGGTAAGAAAGGACCGACCACAAGCACAGTCTGAGGCTACTGTGATAGCTACAGCTACAGCTTCAGATGCAGCTACAGACGGAGACATGGACACGGACTTAGATATGGACCATGACCTGAGTCCCCGTCGTCTCAGGAGCACCAAACACACCAAAAGCACCCAAAACATCAAAAATGCAAATGCAACCGTGAGATGGAAGGCGCGCACCTTGAAGGACTGCCACAGCGAACTCAGCAGTTTAGGTGAGCCGCTAAAGAATCTGCTTAAAAATCCACCTTCGGGAATGCTAACGGCGGACGAGGACGAAATCAAAACACAACAACAAAGAAACCGAAGCCTCGTCCAGCGAAACATCACAGAAAGCCACAAAGGAAGCACCGGGGCTCAAACCAACTCACCTGACCTGACACGGGAGGCGGACGACCTGGCGTGCAGCTAACCGCCGGCACGGCGAGCGGGTTTCCAACAGCGGCGGCCGGAGGGCGGCTCCTGTCCAACCCTGAGCGGCGCGGCACGCCGGTCTGGGACGCCAGCGGGGGGCCAGGTGCAGCGGTCCTCGCGGCAAAGGCAGCACCAACTACCCCGAGAGGTGCGTCGACGCTGGTGCCGTCGGCTGCCGGCTCAGCTCCCAGGTGTGCGGAGCCGGCCCCTTGCAAAGGCGTCAGCCCCCTTGACGCTGCGCTGCAGGAAGGCGGAGGACGAAGCGAAAGCTGGCGAGAGAGTGCGACACGGCCCGGGGAGCTGGCCAAAGCAGGCCCGACCACTGACGCGTTCCAGCAAAGTGAGAGGACCAGGACGAGCACCATCGCAATAGTGCATGGGGACCCTGGCCTGTGCTATGAGCCACTCAAGTCCCTACCTGAAAAATGCAGTAAAGCAGCAAGGCAAAAGCCGGCTAGTAGAACAGAAGTAAATAATAAAGGGTCACAAGCCGCAATAATCGAGGAAAGTGATGATGCCTTTGAAACTGACGAGGACACATCGAACGAGGAGAAAAACTCAGAGTCGGGTTCAGACCCGGAAGCCAAACAGTTGCTGACAAATGAGAAAACTAAAAATATAGACAAACCCATGAAAAAAAGAAAGGTACAAGCAGCCATGATAACGTCAAAATCGCAATAAAATAAAAAAACTAACCGCAATCAGGCAGCAAAAACCTTTGAAAAGAAGCGCGGTGCACCCAAAATGGCTCCCCACACCGCTAATGTCGGGCACCTTAAAGGCCTTCTTTTGTGGACATCAGAAAAGAAAGCCAGACACGGAAGCAGAACTGTCCGACGCTGAAGTTTTAGAAGCTGTGCAGGACATCACGCCAGTCAGCAAAGCCCGCAAAACTGACCTGCCATCTGGAAAAGTAGTGTCCCCATCGACAAGCAAACCCCACCTACCCCAAAAACCTCCAGGTATTGGGGACAATAACCAAGCACAAAAAGACATCACTTTGCTAGAGGCACCGGTAGGAAAGCAAAGGTATGGGGGGAAACAAGCTGAAGAGAACATTGTGACAAAAAACACAACAACACACACAGAACAGGATCAGTCAAGAGAAAGCAACAAGTCCACACAAGAGGAGGAAAGAGATAGACAAGGCAATTCATCAATCGTAGAGAGGCACCCAGCAACACAGGCGGACCGCCCAAAAGCCCGTCAGAGAGAGGACCATCGGCTGGAATGGACCAAAATTCATATGAACAGGAGCCAAGACTCTTTGACCCCGGCTAGACGAGGAACTGAGGACATAAACAACCATCTAGGGCAAAGCAATAGAGGACCCGCGAAAACGAATAACTCAGAAAATGACCAACCTGGAATGCATCCAAAGGATTATATACCGATGGAGGGGTCCCGAAACGCCGGAAGAGTAGAGTCATCGATTCCATCATCGAAATCCAGAGGACTCAGTGAAACACCTTCACTAATCTCAAAAGAAGCAACATCCAAAAACCCGGTCAGGGTTACTGTCATGTCAGCTATTACGATTGCCCTAGCCCCCTTCTGTAAATTGTATGAGGCGATAAAAGAAGGAGTACACGACAACACTGCTATCTTAGCAAACCTAACAACAAAAATGACTTACATTGAAGGTTATATCACTGCCCTTGAAGAAAGAAACAACAACCAACAAAACTGCTGGGAGAATAAGGTAGAAGATCTGAAAAAAGAACTTAAGAAACTAGTAGACTCACTGCAAGCGGAAAAGAAAAGGCAAACGGGAACAGACCAAATGCAACGGAACCAAATTGAGATCAGAGAAAGGTTGAAAGAATTGGATCTGCTACAGGAGGCAAAAGGAAACGCCAATGAGAAATCCAGGGACACTCCAACTACCAGTGCCCCGTCGATAGTAAAACCGGGAGAACTAAGTCTCCTAGATACAAGCAACCCAAGGGCATTTAGAACAGCAGTCAATGACCCGGAGTGTACACCTTCACGAACACTGAGCGCAGGCATCCATAAATCGAAGAAGCTTCACCCAAAGATTGCGACCCAAGACAAGGAACGCCTTGAATTTGTGGGACCAATGAAAAGGAAACCGAACAGCACAGCCTCCCCAAAATCAACGGAAGAGTTTTGGAAAGATTCGGTCTTGATGAACCTCTCGCAACACTGGGATGATAACCCTGGGGACACAGATCAGGAGGTGTTCATTGTTGAAGAGGTGGAGGAAAAAAAAACCTCAGTCCTAGAACACCGGGTAAGCAGAAAAGAAGCGGGGAAAGACCACGAAAACATGGAAGATACAAGCCCTAAAAAGTGTAAAGAGCAAACCGCTAAGGCAAAGGAAAGTAAGACACACTACGGTAGTATAACACACGGCATAGAGGACAAGTACAGATTGAGAAGAAAAGAAACTCCAGAGCTCAGAAGAGCGGTCAAAACCGTAAGCAGACATCAGAGCAAAGACATAAGAACTGACGAAGTGGAACGCGTCTTTAAAATTTAATAAACAAAAAGAATTAAAGACTACATAGTCTTGAACAGGAGAACTATTCTAGAAATAATAAGCAAAACAACGACGTTAAAAAGCATCAAGTTGGAAGACATCAAACTAGTGGAGCCTTACCACAGAGGTAACACAGCAAAGGCATATAAAGGCGGTTGGAATTCAATACATAAACCCCATAGCAGTCAGTGAACTGGAAAAAAGCGGTTTCACATTATCAGAAATAAAAACCATAACCAACACCGAAGAAAAAAGGAGCAAGGAAAAACCCAGAGGAGAACAAACACAGCGATACTTATCTAGAACAGAAGAGCGATATAAATCAAACCGCCTGGGAAAAGAGTGGCGGGAAAAGAGGTATCCCAGCCCATCAAGACACAGATATCAGGAAGACCTGGAGCAACGGCATCGCCACCGTACCAGCACAATTGAAAACAGGAAGATCGGCGAATTTAGCGAAAAAACAGAGAAAGAAAGTGTCATGAAGGACCAGCAAAAGTTCAACACACAGTCTAACCCAGAAGAGACGAAAAGGGTAAGAAACCGAAGCCCATGAAGATCCACATGCAGGAAAGCATCAGACGCAAACGAAGAGAGAAACTGGGACCAAACAAAGGTCCCCTCAAAACCACAAGGTCCCTGGGCATGGTTAAAATCAACCCTGAACCCGAACTCTTGGAGATAGCAGCGAACTACAAGCCCGGCACAATCGCACACAGGATCGGTGAACATAATGATCGATTCAGGTGCTGAACGATTAACCTTAGGCTCATGGAACACACGAGGGCACGCTCACCTGACAACGGTAAGTGACGTAGACCTAACCAGTATGGACATTGTGTGTCTCCAAGAGACATGGCTGCTAGAGACTCCGACCCTAGATGGATTTGAAGTAGAAATATCACCTGCCATAAAAGGCCTTCTGGGTCGCACATCTTCGGGGTTGTTGACAGCCATAAAAATGAGCTCCGGCTTCTCCTCGCCAAAGAAACTAATGGAATCCTATGAGATGCTGGTGATACTTACATCCTGGAGCAAACAACCCACAGTGGGGGAACAGGAAGAAATTAGCCAACTAGTAATAATAAATACATATTGGAACCCCCAACGGACCAACACAAAAACATACTGTGAGAAAATGGGGGAAACAATAGACTGGATTTACACTGAGTTTGAAAGAACTGACATCATCCTGTGTGGCGATTTGAACGTGGATTGTGGTGAATCCCATTCGATCAGAAAAGACAAGGCCCCACAAGGAAACGCAGCTAAACGGGGCAAGGCCTGGAAGTCGGTGACCAAGCCGAGAAATTTATACAACATCGAATCTCTATTCCCCAACCAAGCAAAACATCCCTACATGGGAAAATCTGAACGCCAAAGCCACCTTGGATTACATCTACGCTTCCCAAGGCCTCCTGACAAGGATCCTGGAATTTAAAGTCCAAAGAACCTCGCACAGTGACCATAACCTCCTGAGGTGCGCATGGAAAGGTAATCACCCGGTTAATCCAACATACAAGTTTCAAGTGGAGGTAAATAACCAGCAAACGCGTATACGTCTAACGGAAGCAGACATCATAAAGATAACCAGGAACTATGGCAAGACGACGGAAGAAGACGACCCAGTGGGGGGGGCTGAATGTCCAAATTATCTACCAATGCTGCTCCCTTTCAGAAGACCAGTTGCTGGAAAACAAAGACAGGCAGTTTGTCCGAAACACATCCACGACAAACAGATAGTCGAAAAGAGGAAAACAGTTCGGAAATTGAAGAGATTTGCAAAGAAAAGTAACACCAAAGAAGCATGGGAGCAGTGGCAAAAGGAACTAAAATCCTACAAACACTGGCTAAAACATCACAAATTCCAACTCTATCAGCAAGACGCTGAGCAAATGATGAGCGCTCTTAACACAAAAAAGGCTAGCGGTTTTTGGGCACTGATTAAAACAACGAACTCGAACATGGCTACAGAAATGGCAAACTCAGTGTCAGAGGAAAAATGGATGTCGTACCTAACGGCCCAATTTGACCTACCGCAAGAGGAAGTACCGGAGGAGGGAAAAGAGGCCACGACAGAATGGGTTGAAGTATCAAATGCAGAGGAAATCGAAAACGCCATTCTTAAATTAAAAACTTCAAGAGCCCCGGGTCCGGATGGGCTGACCAATGTCGACTTGAAAAAATCACCAAAAGCATGGGCAGACGTGATCAGCAAAATTTTCACCCATTGTAAGAACACTAAGATGATTCCCAAAACTTGGCAGAAGGCGATAATCGTCCCCATCTACAAGAAAGGGGGCAGAGACGACCCAGAAAGTTACAGGCCGATAGCTTTGCTCGACATCGTGGGGAAGATATTCGCATCCCAGCTACTAGTCCATCTTCGAAACTGGGCCAAAACCGCTCGATGCTATGACACCTTCCAAACAGGCTTTCAAAAAAACGGAAGCACTTCAATAAACATCTTACTGATCAACATCCTAAAGGCCAAAGTGAGAGAAGGAGCCCCAAAAGTGTACCTTACATTTGTAGACCTGTCGAAAGCCTTCGACAAAATCGACAGGGCAAAACTGTGGGCTAAACTAAAACTCTGGGACTGTCCACCGCCAATTCTGAACGCGATAAAAGCCCTGCATGCAGACACGAAAATCAGGGTGAAACTGAACAAACAAGGAGGCCTGTCTA
The DNA here is from genome assembly GCF_040938575.1 of Ambystoma mexicanum. NCBI lineage: Eukaryota > Metazoa > Chordata > Amphibia > Caudata > Ambystomatidae > Ambystoma > Ambystoma mexicanum. The sequence continues at coordinate 611,139,746 of NC_090934.1, read as the reverse complement.
AGGAGATCCCGTTAAAGCGAGGCGTCAAACAAGGATGCCCCTTAGCTCCGGCCTTGTTTATCGCTTTTCTAGGGGACTACCAAACTGACGAAGAACAAATCAGAGCCTTTCCACCTAAAATCGGAAATGTTCAAATATCGCGATTACTATATGCAGATGATGTAATTATCATCAATCAGACCCAAATCGGACTCCAACGCAGACTAACTAACCTGGGGAGATACATAGAATTGAACCATCTAGAGATTAATACAGCAAAAACAAAAATGCTAGTATTAGAAAAAACTACAAAGAAATCGATGAGACCGCCAAAATGCTTTCTGAACAAAACAAAAATTGAGGTCGTGAACGAGTTCAAATACCTGGGGGTGATTATCGACAGATCGGCCAGAGATAAAGCAATGCAAGAGCATCTATGGATCAAGGTCAGAACATTAACAGCACAGACAAGAGCGGTCGATAGGAAATTTGGCAAATTCTCCATGCTGCTGGCCATTAACTTCTATAAAGGGAAGGTGGTCCCAGCGATCATTTATGGCATGGAAGCATCATTAAACATTCCAAGAACTGTGTGGCAGAAGTTGGAAAGTCATGTTTGGAAGTCGGTTTTGGGTCTACCATGCTCAACCTCCATGCCTGCGATTAGGCGAGAACTGGGCCTTGTTTCCCTAGCTTCACTGGTAGACCAAAGCAAAATGAGGTTATGGAGAAAAATCTTAATGACGGACTCACTACCAATCTTCAAAATCATCGCAGAAGAACTCAAGACTGACTCATGCAAGGCTTTCAAGGACTGGGCGGCAAGCCTCCAAAGCATTCTAATAGAAATAGCCTGCACAGAGGAAGATCTGATATCTAACCCAGACCGGGTTAAACTAAAAATTGAATGGAAAGACTGGATCAAAACAACCGAAAAAGCCAGTGCCAACAAACTACTGGCCCACCTCCCACCAACATTTAATGAAGTGAAAAAAACGCAAAATTACCTCCTGAAATTTCCGAACAAAGCGATGCCAAACATGATCCTGAGGGCCAGACTCAAATTGCTGAGGACAAAGGAAATTCTAGCCATACGTAATCAGGCAACAGACAACAGCTGTCGGCTATGTAAGAACATTGACCAAGTGGAAACCTTGAAACATTTGACCCTGCAGTGCCCGAATACCAAACAAGGCAGAGTCACATATCTCCAACCTCGTCTGCAAGGTGTAACGCTGGTAGAAGAAGAGGTGCTGTGGCACAGACTAATTTCAGGAGAGACAACACGTTGGTCCCTGTCACTGGTGAAGCTAATAGAAACAGCCTTTAAGAGGATAAACCAGACAGGCACCATTGAGACGGCATCCGAAAACCAGGGAATAGCTTGATCTAAACCCGATTACCGAAGAGGGAGAGGCTTCCTGCAGCTAAACAACAAAAAAAAACAAAAAAAAAAAGGAATATAACCAGACGGGATCAAAGGACTCCAGAGTCAATAGTTCATCTCCGCACTTCGGGACTCCTTAAGTTGGGAAAAACCTTTGTAAAAATTGAAAAATTATTTTTTAATTAAAATTCAAGTAAAAAAAAAAAAGAAATGTCACCCCCATATTTAAGAACACTCATGTTGGTTTTCCTATTAACACCAGTATAACATGCTATACCATAGTAAGAAAACCTCTCTTTTCTGGCTACACAAATTATGCAATTGACCCTAACACCCAATATATATGTAAGAACACATAGGTCAGTTTTGCCCTTAACAGTAGTATAAACTGCCAAACCACAATAACAAAACATGTCTTTGCCGGCTTCTCAAATGATTCCCCGTTGTAAGAACTTGCATGATGTTTGCTTTGCCCTTAACACCATTGTAAAATGTTATTCCACAGCAATAAAACATGCATCCCCCAAGTCAGAACACTCATCATGTTGGCTATGCTCTTAACACCAGTATAAAATGCAAAGCCACACAAACACCCCCTTGTCTATGTAAAAATCCCCATGATGTTGGATTTACCTTAACGCCAGTCTAAAATGACATGCCAGCAGTAAGAAAAGATGCCCCCCCCCACAAGAACACTCATCATTTTAGCTATGCCCTTAACACCAGTATAAAATACCAAGGCACTATAAGAAAACACATCTCTGCTGGCTGCTCAAAAGTTCCCCCAATGTAAGAGCACTCAAGATATTGTCTTTGCGATGAACACCAGTGTAAAAGTCTTGGCACAGTAAGAAAGCATGCCCCTCACCCCACAAATAAGAACACTCACATTTACTAGGTCATTATTGCTACTACAAAATGCTATGCTACATTAAGAAAACATGCCTTTGGAGCCTGCACAAATCCCCTCTGCGCCCATAACTAAGAACACTCACGTTGGCTATGCCCTTCACTTGCTCTTAACACCAGTATAAAATGCACACCGTAGTGAGAAAGCATGTCTTGCTGGCTATACTCCCTCCCCCATATGCAAGAACACTCATGTTGGCTTTGACCTTAACACCACTATAAAATGCCATGCCACTTTAAGAACACATGTTCAGACTGGCTACACAAATGTAGGCCAGTCTGGCCTGGTAAGAACATTGATGTTGGCTTTAGTCTTGATGACAGTAGAGAGAGCAAAGAAGACCATGACACAGTAATAAAACATGTCCAAAATGTTTGCACCGGTGTAGGATGTCAGAACACTCAACATGTCGGCTTTGCCTTTAACACCAGAAAAAAAATGCAAAGCAACAATAAGAAAAACGGTCTTTGCTGGCTGCTCTAATGCTCCACCAAATTTAAGAAAACTACTCATATTGGTTTTGCCCTTAACGCCAGTGTAAGATACCATGGCAATGTAAAAAACATGACTTTGCTGGCTACACAATTACTCCCCGAATATGTAAGAACACTAATCAAACTGACTTTACCCTCAACGCCGGTATGAAATGGCATGCTACCATAAGAAAAAATGCCCCTTCTGACTGCATTTACCAATGTTCCACCGAGCCTGGCACCGACACATTTATACCATTCTTACGAGCAATCACGCACCCATTCAGCCCATTGCACAGACTGTGATGTAAAAAAAGGGACATTCACTAGCATACATCCCCCATGTTATACACTCGCCCACAGTGCAGCATTCATTCAATCGCACATTTAGCAATCATCTGCAGTCATCCACTAGCAGATTGCGAACACACTCATTCACTTTCTCATCCATTAGACCCACCTTACCCGACGAGCATACAGCCTCAAACATAAAGATACCTCACACTCAAACACACACACATTACCAAACACACAATCCCCCATATGAATGCTTGCCCTGATACATACAAACTTTATTTTTAATGATTATAATTTGTACTTGCTTGGCTCCAGACTCCTGCTGCCATGTCAATCAAACACCTCTCCCTGACTCCTGATTGCTGGAGAGTGGGGCGGAGCGATAGAGACTGGGTGCTCTAGAAGCTCTCTACCAATGGGGAGGTGCAGCAGCACACCTGGGCATTTTCAGGGTGCAGTACCCCATCCAACATGGCAGTGGGTATTGCAAGGCTGGGGAAACAAAACGCCCCAGCCTTGCATGCCTCTTTGCCCATGCACATTTGGATTACAGCATCCACGGAGAAACCTTGTTTCTCTACTACACATCCAGCTGAGGAGCGATACCTCAGCTGCACTCTGCAGGCGAGTGAGCATTACTTTTTTATTAGGCGGGCTTTGTTGAGCTCATCTATAAACGTGGCGGGTCAGCTCCCCCAGCACCCATCGTGGTCGAGCGGCCCTACCAAGCACTCACCAGACTAGATGATCACTTATTGAGATTTTAGCAAAATCCGAACAGCATTTAATCCATCAGAAAATTGTGGATATTAGCCATTGCACACACAATCCCCATTAAACAAATACAGGTCTTATTTATAAATGTATAATGGTTATTTACTATAAGGGGCACATTCATTTTGAAAATAATGTCAATTATTACAGGAGTAATCCAAACATTCGTGTTGAGAAAGGCTGTGTTACCAAAAAGTAGCCTGGCTGTCAAACAAACCGTATACCCATTTAAAACAAGGTTTCGTTACCTTTCGCATTTCGTTATTACTGCTCTTTGTACAGTATCAATGTGGCAGTTCACATAGATATGTGGAGCATTTGTGTATGAGCATTACCAAATTATCATGAGAATACAGACCATAGTAGTCATTTTATGTAAAATTCGAATTGCTTGCACAACACCATCAATGTCAAAACTTGCATGCTGTTTGTAAATGATGAGAATTGCATCCAGGTGACACAAACTGCAGTGTAACATTAAAACCAGGCGAAATCTCCTTTACTCTCCATTTTTACTCTCCGTTTTGCAAAACCAATGTAAACGATGCATGCTAATTACACTTTGCAAGCAGCGTTTAGTAATGGATTACTATGGAATCCACCTACTCATTTCCCTCTGCTAATCTGACGTGCACGGGACACATTTCTTTTACACCTGCATGCAAAATCTCCCTCAGGCGTAAAACCTGGTGTTCATTGAAGAGGCGGGGAATAAAAGCAAAGCTGCGATGCAAACTTGCAAACTCTGCGTTGTGCCCCTCCTAATTCTTGGAGTTGCAAGAAAGTTAGCTGTGGCTCAAAATAAAGGCATACAAGTATTACACCTTGCGTTTTACACTTTCATTTTGCCTTCAATCATTGAATAATGCCCACCCACATGTGTGCTGCTTTTCAGTCAGTATTTTGTAGCATGCACTGCACTGACATCCCATTTCCTTGGCAGGGGAATAGAGGAAGCACTTTTAAAGTAAAGGCCCTGCTCTGAATTTGCTCATGGGTACAAATGTCCGAGACAACATATGTTTACAGTGATGCTTTTTATTGCCCCAAATTCAATCCCATTGGAATACGTTCTGCGAATCAGGGCCCACATTTCAGGGCTCACGTTCCTTTTGGACAATCTGCTCTTTTGTGCTTTTATTCACATTCTTAAGAACTTGGTCATACCGTTGCAATCTAAAGACTTTTGATGATTAAGGCATGCAGTGTAAGTCCTCAGGGCCGCAATACAATTAGGCCCTCATTACAACCCCGCCGTTAACCAAAGGCGCTATTAGCGCCAGGGTTAACGCCGGTAATTTACGGATTCCGCCATGGTGAAATGGGGAATTATCACCCCATACCAAGGTTGGCAGGGCGGTAATTCCCCATTTACCATTGGCCCTTCCTGATTCCCATTTTTGCCCCATAGGGTTCAATGGGAAAGGGGAAGGCGGTAATTACGGTACCACAAATTGCGGTACCGTAATTACCTTCAAGGTCCCTTTGCGGGTCCCTACCTTAACGGCTGGTACTGACCAGCCGTTAAGGTCGAGAACCGCAAAGGGACCTCGTAGTAAGGCGTTAAGGGGTTAACGGCGGCGCAACCTTTTACGGCGCTCTTAACCCCTTAACGCCTGGGTCATAATGAGGGCCTTAGACATGAACATTTAGGAAGCCATTATTTCAAAGAGGTTATGGTTCTTGACAGGTGGGAGACATGCCTTTAGATAACTGTAAGGTCGTTCAGCCTATGGTTCTTCTGTCATTTTGAAAGTGTGAGTGCACCTGTCCCTTGTGAATGGGGAGTTTCTGCATATGTATTGGGCATTCTCAATTCAGAGGAGCGACATTTATTTGTGTATTCACATGCTCCAATTATGCGGAATGTGCAAACACAGCCTACCGAAAAGTGTGCCCATTGGGTGGTGCGCATTAAACGCTCCTCACAGTGAAGGGATTTTTGTATGAAGCTTGGAGACTTCCAAATGTGCTGGGAGCTGTCACCCTGACCAGTTGCCTCTTTCTTAAGTAAGGCAGAGGTAGTAGCCAGCAAGAGTCCTCCTAGTGCTCCCGGGTACATGCTGTCAGTGTTTTAAATATTAACATAGACAAGCTGGGCTTGAGGGCACCCACACTTGTAATCTATAACTACATCCATCCTTTTGTGGCCCCTAAACCCTGCCTCCTTGGCCAGTTACCCCTAATACAAGCAGTGCAGCTGCTAGGTGTGTATGTTTATGAGTGTACTTGCATTTCAAGCCACACTTTATTTAAACTACGAAAAACATTAGCAGTTGTCAAATGACATTACAGTTTGTGCTTGTATGCTAAAATACGCTCTGTCTCAATGCGCCCCACAATTGTGACACTATGCTTTGTCACTGTTGCAACCATCGAGATAGCGAGCAGAAGTACCACAATCGTTATTTATGTATTGTGTGTTACAGTTCAAAAGCTAGACTTTACATACGGTTCAAAGTACAAAAACATCTCCTTAAAACAATTTATGAAGGAAGAAACACTACATTACAACAAAAAAAAGATTAAAAATTCAAACACATTTTTCAAACACATTTTTCAAAAGGTCTAAAACTCTTACTAAAATCACAATTTCATTAGTGTTAAAAATCCTGATCCAGAGAACCTCCTGTCCTAGATGCACCTGGGCCGAAATTGTTTCCTTTTTGAGAGAGGGCAGTTTAGGGAAAATTATACATAAATGTTTCAAAGTTTCATCCTCACTTTTGCAGAATCGACACAAACGCATGCCTCTTTGCCCATTTCCCCCAATCCCCAGCACCTCCATTTTTGGAAAGAGATTTAGTTTTAATCTTAGTATTTTAAAGCGAAAATCTCTGGATGGATGTTTCCTCAAGTATGGAGAAACAACATTAACCTTTTTGAATGACCAAAGTGGTCATGAAAAACAACGATAAGCCATCAGCTCTTTCCTCAGCTCAATCCATACATATCTGTACAGCTTTATTTTAGTTTTGCGCGGGTTTCTGGCCAGCTCCTTAGTTGACGACTCAATTTTTGCAAGCAGCTCTTTACAGGGCTAGCCCCACAATGAAGAACTGCCACACTGGGTGTAGTTCCAGGCCATGTGTCGCTACTGGGTGGCAACTAACCTTTTATTGTAAACAGTCAGAGGGGCAAGTCTAGCACATCCCCTCACTCTTATGGTGTACTGCTTGAGCCATCGTGTTGACAATGTGACAGGCACTCAACATCCCTTCAAAAGCATAACAACAATGACAACTGTAATACAAGTGTTTCTGATTAACTTCACAATGCCGATTATGCAGTCTTGCAATTTGAGGAGAATGCCCCTGTTGACCTTTGCTGGGAACCGTCTAGATTTGGAATGCTTTTCCAGAAATTGGGCCCAATTCATGGATTTTTTTTACATGGTTCAGTGACTGCACTGCTGAAAAGTGACTTTGCACTGCTGACAAAAGCCCTCATTCATGGAACTGTGCAAAGTGTTTTTTTGCAGTGCAAAATCAGTGCAAAGTCATTAAACTGTGTTCAGAGTCCTCATACATCTTTCAGCTTGCACGTTTGCCCAAGGCCATCAGTGTGAGATGTGTTTGTGATACACCCCATAATCCTCACTTAATTGCTGGTAGGTCATGCTGTTAAACAGTGGTCCACTATCTAAGTTTAGCACAACCAGTATTTCATGGGACGCAGAGATCTTTAGAAAGTCCTTGTGGTGGGGACAAACTCCACTTCTGGTTAATTGGATATGATATGATAGGTTATTTATAACTTGCTTAATACCCAGAGGTTTCTAAGCGTGGACCCGGGGATCGAGCCTGTGTTGCTCCGTGTCGTCTTGCTTCTAAGGCGAGCACGTTGCCGCTGAGCTATCCTCCCGCGACGATCTAGAAAGATGTGTTTGTTTAATGACCAGTTCACAAACACAGAGTTGTGCTTGTTCACATATTGCAAAATGTCATGTTCCTGGCTGGTATTTTTTGGCACCCCTTTCTCCACAGAAACATAACAGGGATATTAACCTACCTCTCTTCTGCCTGCTAGCTAACATTTTTCCCTCGCCTCTAACCCGTCTCTGCCCCTCACTCCCGCTAGCACTTCACCCATCATGGTCACACACCGAGCACAGCGGACCGTGCTGTCTCCCTGCACCTAAGAATACCCTGGTGTGTTGTCCTTCATCCATGTATGTCCACCCATATAGTGTCAGTTCTATGTTATTATAACGACAGTCTTTTTTCAATGGGTTTTTTACTAAAAGCTTTTTTCTGTAAAACTCATTGAAAACATTTTGTTTTTATTTTGGGGGATCCCTCACTGCAAACCGCACGTCCCCTATTAATTTAACATTATTCCCTACCCCCCATATAACAACCCACAACCCCATATATTGTTCAGGTAAAACAAGTCGGTAAAAAACCCATTCGAAAAAAAAAAAAAGACTATCATGGCTCATACGGGAATGGTTTAGTGGGAACCCGGACAAGATCTGGCGAAGGATGGATAGGGCAGGAGGTTAGGTTGTTTTACCATTACAAGCAGGCCACAGGGCTATGGGAAGAGGGCAGGCTGCAGTGTGCACTCATTAGACATTGTTTGCGAGCCCTGCCTGGAATGAAACAACTAACCATCAGGGAACTTACGCCATTACAAACATACTTGCTAGCGAACTCGGACGATCACCAGATGATAAGCAAACTGTATATAATGTTCTCCCTCCCTGCAGCACATATTCAATTGGCATATATGAGGCAATGGTCGAATGCGCTACGGCGCCCTATCTCGGAGGAGCAATGGTGGACAGTGTGGCAGAGGAGGTCAAAACTAACGCGGGAGTTACAGATCCGGGAAATGTGGACGAGAGTTCTAGTACAATGGCACCATACGCCATACACCATATGCACTGCTGAAAAGTGACTTTGCACTGCTGACAAAAGCCCTCATTCATGGAACTGTGCAAAGTGTATTTTTGCAGTGCAAAATCAGTGCAAAGTCATTAAACTGTGTTCAGAGTCCTCATACATCTTTCAGCTTGCAGGTTTGCCCAAGGCCATCAGCGTGAGATGTGTTTGTGATACACCCCAGAATCCTCACTTAATTGCTAGTAGGTCATGCTGTTAAACAGTGGTCCACTATCTAAGTTTAGCACAACCAGTATTTCATGGGACGCAGAGAGCTTTAGAAAGTCCTTGTGGTGGGGACAAACTCCACTTCTGGTTAATAGGATGAATCACATATTATGACCAGGAAGGACTAGTAAGTCATTAAGATATCAAATTCCATGCAGATTACATCCACACCATTACTGTTATCTACATTTGCTGGAGAAGTTGGTTCCTCTGAACCAGTACCCAGACTTTGGTTTTCCAGCAATCTTGCTATCAGTTCTATTTTCTTGCCTTTTACAGAAAGATTCTCTTGTCTACAGAGAGCTCTCAAACTCTCAGTATTTTTTCCTGACAAGGACTCCTGACTGTAAACTTCCATAGTAGACATGTTTGTAGAAAGTTGCTTTTACTTGTCCCTGGACTGTTCTCTTTGGCAGACATGCTACAGGTGGCTGTGAATTCTGTGTAGCTGTCGCTTAGCAATGTAAATAAAAGATTAGTGGGTGTGAACAGAATACATTTAAATAAATGATCAAAAAGATGTGTAACGAAAAGCAGTCAGTTCTCATGTATTCTCAAGAATAAATGACGCTCGGTGGATGCAGCACAGACCGAACCAGCATTGTATTCAAAATACAAATGTGAATGAATAGAAAGCCATGCAGTGCATAATAAAATACGCCAAATATGTCAACCGTGATACATTGGCCTCAGAAAGTGCATAGTGCTTAATTTTAGAAAAACGACTTCACACATGTTCTATTACTATGTACCTTTTGGTGCATTTTCATCCTGGATGACTATTACATAGCCATCTCAGTAATGTTTTTAAGAAATTGCTCCCTCGCTATAAGATACTGTACGTCTTTACCAACAAATCACGAATCAAAAAGTGCTGTGCATCTTCAATGGGTTCCTTTTTCAAGAAGTCCTTTTTTAAAGGTCTACTAGCTGAGATAGTTATACAGAGATATGTTCTCACAAACAGGGCAATTGAACACAAATGCCGTGAGCGATAGAAATGGCAGGAACATGGACAGAATGATATCTGAACCGCCATAGGAGTACATTTCAGGAGAATCTGGCGTGAAGGACGTAGACTCAAACTGCAATCCTATCATTGCGGATTCTAGCATCACAGCAGGGGAGTGTTTTCAAGAATAGACAGCCCAACCAAAAGCCCCTACAGGCAACTGCGTGCACTGGGAGGACAATATTCAAGGAATTACTTGCGTATGCTTCGATCCTGGGCGGACAATACTCAAGGAATTACTTTCGTATGCTTTGGCCCTGAGGAAGACATGAGACAATATTTACTACATCATATATGTGAACGAAAAAAACTAAGATAGGTCTGTTTAACTATCTGAGCAAGCAGATCGTTCATGGAAAAACACATTTGGCGCAGATTTCTATTCATTCACATTTGTATTTTCAACAAAATGATCATACTCTGTGTTGCTTCCACTGGGTATCATTTATTCTTGAGTATAGATGAGCACATTTTATTTATAATGTATGTAAATGTATCCCATTGACACCCACTCATTTCTTCTTCATTATACATTCCACGGATACCCCAACAAATCAAGTGCACTACCTACCTTTCCATTGGATGTCGCTTAGCAATGGACACACTCAGACGTGTTGGGGTGCCTTTTCTATGACAGGGAGCCATACATGTCCCATCAGTCTCTATTTCATTTGCCTGGCCACTTGCTGCCCACATGTGCTTGCTGTCTCACTATTTCCAGGATTGGCAATGATATGAGATACCTATATCCCCTGAAAATGTTCCCTTTTTTATGTCTTAGGAAGAAATTCTCGAGTGATCATGTTAACATATTCTTCTGCCCAAGTTTCTTTAACACCTTTTAGCAACCATGTACTTTTTGGGCACCTTGAGAGAAAGTCTGTGGGGTTGTCAGCATTAAGCCAGTCTTCCATTAATATTCTGTATTCCTAAAACTGGAGCAGCCAACTCTCAATTCATGCAGGAGGCTGTGGAGCTGTTCCATTTATTAATGGCAGCAGGAGCTTGTGGTCAGTGACTACTACAACCGGGTGTCAAATAGGTATACATGGAAATTGTTGCAGCGCCAAAGAATAGCAAGTGCCACAATTTAATTTCCGGAATTGCTCTGTTCTGTGGGTGCGAGAGCCCTACTAGCAAATTAAACTGTAATAGAATCAGCTTTTTCTTCACTTTGACAAGTAGTGTGCAATGGCCATCAGGCTGGAGTCAACCACACATTTTGGATGAAATGATTGCTTGAAGAACACCATTGTGGTGCCAGCGCTCAAGGCTTGGTCGATGTGTGAGAACACCATTTGTTCCCTGCTAGACCATTCCGACGCACAAGTCCGTTTCGTTCAATGGCTCTGATCAGGTGAGCAAGTCTGGAATGAACTGTCCACAAAAATGAACATCCAGAGAAAGCTCCTCGCGTCCAAGGCAGAGGATTGTGGATGTGTACTGTATACCTTTGCTACATTCCTTGGACGGGTTGGAAGTCCAGAACTTTGGGAAAATGTATTTAAAAAACTTGATTTGAGGACAAATAAACTCGCAATTACTTTGGCTGAGAGTCAGCCCATGGTCCTATTGACGTTTGAATGCCTCTTCTAATTATTTGAAATGTTTCTGAGTTTTGGAGCCATGGATTCACATGATGTCACTGATTCTGAGCTCTCATGGTGGAAGACTGCCTAGAACTTCATCTGTATATGTTGACACACATAGACAGCAGATGGTATACCAGAAATGCTGCACTTGAATCTGAAAAGACAGATGTGTGAGGATAATTATGTTACATATCAGATTCCGTATGTAGGGCAGGCTGATTATATCCTGCCACAGGCTTGCTTTTGAGAACATTGTTACCCTTTGTAGGTCTTCCAAGAGATCATTGATCATGTATGATAATTGCCCTATTGTGCAAGAGAGCGTCCATTCACAGTCTGGTGGCTGCAGTTGTTTTGGTTTGCAGGCCACTGCAGTTACAGGTAGCATGATGTGTGCCCATGAGTCTTCTCAATGCCACCTTCGGCTTCCAGCTTGGCAAGTCTCCAAATTTTGTCTGAGGTGGAATGGGATGCACATATAAAGTGCCACCAATTGGACTGTGTTATCAATGGGTAATCTCAAGTCTTTATTCTGAAGGCAAACTATCCCTTCAAATAGTATTTATCCATTAGCAGGTCTATTTAGCTGTCCACACATTGAAAGTATATTACACTAAGTTCAGTGCTTAAAACTTAGAGCAGGGTTTAATTTGCTTGACTGAGCTCTAACACAGGCCTGTTCATGACATACTTCCATGGTGAATGCTCAAAATAGCATGACAGAACTACCATGCATGTTGATTTTCACCATTCTTTTTGACACATTTTGACATGGACCAGTGTCATTTGACTGTAGCTTTCACTGACTGTATCTTTTCCTTGGGGGTGTAGCTGCACAGCAGCTTCAATTGCTATGGCCACAACTCTCGATGGCATTGGTGTTACAACAAATTGATTTAAGATGCCCAGTACTGAGTGTCTTGCTTCGGACACCACGCACAAATTTGAACGGATGATGGGCAACTGCCCATGTGGGTTTTCTGCCTCCAAAATAGTTATAAAATTCTTGATTCCCCACTCCCACCTGCTGGTGCCTGAAACAATGTCATCGACCACCTCTGGACTCAATTCAGGCAGGAGGACCTGCGCATAGGTAATCGGTTCCTAATCACCGAATCAAATGTAGCGCATCTTCCATTTGGTCTCCTCTCATGACCTCCAGTTCATGGGAGTTCTAAAATACGCTGGAGAGATATTCCTGAGTACCTCAGTATTTGGCCTCTCAGTACAGACGAATAGCAATTCAGAATGATGAGTGCTACTATTTCTTACATTTTAGATCCAAAAGTCTGAGAGAATCTTGGAGCGCATCTTGGAGCTCATGTGAACCTTGCCATACTTGCCCTATTTGAACTCTCCCATATTTGTAATTGACAAGAGGAGAAAAATAGCCTTGAGCAACTTTTTGGCCACATCATAGGATGCACTGACTGGCACTAAATATTTTGTGAACTGCCCACCTGCAGAGTAGATGAACATGGATTTCATCAATGTGTCATCATCCTCTCTTGACTCAAATGAGTGAATTGTCACCCCATGGAGTTATGAATGTCCCCATCTCACTTCCAGCCGTGCCCCACCTCAGCTCTTGAGACAAGGAGATAACTAAACGTATTGTGCACCTCTGGACGGGAATAAGGGAGCCCTGGTATCTTCATTCCGCAACGTATTATACAAAGTGTCACATACTGGTTACTGCCTCCCAGAGACACCAATATAAGAGGGTAGCACTACTTTCTACCAGACACCTCAGGCCCATCCCAGAGTTACCACGGGGTGGCAGCAGGCTCTTGTACATGATTACCCATTGTTTTATTTAATGTTTTAATTTTTTCATTATATATATCAATTTTATTATTGATGTTATATGTTCTCTTTCCAAGTTTAGGGGTTTCATATATTGATGTGTCCCATCTGTGTTTCTTTCTTTTCCTTATGTTAGAATATACTTTTGTACTCCTGATGAAGACGTCACTACACTAAAGTATATACGTCGAAACCGGTTGAGTTTGGACCAAGATGAGGTCGTGGTCAAAAAATTCTGGGACCCATCTCAATCACTTATGCCACTGATGTTACCTGTTGTGGCTCTGATTTCATACTCTTTTCTATAAATATTTCAGATGAATTAACTGTGATGAATTCCTTATAGATTTTACATTGTATATTGATTGGTGTTTAGTATGAGTGGTTTGTCTAATGGATGGATGAGGTTGTATGCTTGGATGAGTGAATAAGATGAATTTTATTATATAGATGTGTTCTTTTTAATAAAATTTGTTTCCTGCTATGTAAATTGTTTTCACAAGTGCAGATTTAATCACGATTTGGTTGATATATTAAATTAATATCAGGTTCAATAAAATCCTTGATACCATACTTCTTGAATCGTTTCCTTTGGATGTCTTTCCGTTATCCAAATCTAAAGTAATACTCCCATCCAAAGTGTGGGGTCCCCTGTGTCTTTCAGAGAAACACACATACTGGTTACAGGCCATGATGGTCTTCAATTAACAGGTGGCATAAGCACCCACCAATCGACTCCAAGCCTGTGAGGGCATGGAGAGGTCAGCAGACAGGTCACACGAGAGCCCCATCACCTAGGCTGCAAACCTGTACTTCAAGCTTGATGGGGCCTAGTTGCCCTGTGGCTCCCACATGTAGGCAGGTCCCTCCTTTCAGTTTATGTGGTGACTTGAGACATCTGCTATGTAGATCTGTGGTGTATGCAGGTTCATAACAGGGTGGGATTCATAATCAGAAGGCCCAGCTCAGGTGATGGAACATAATGCACCCATCCAACGTGCACACAGTGCAATACCCTCTTTCTTGTAAGAACTCTATGCCACGCAATTATCCTACCAGCTTCATCTGCAATTGTTCCAAATTAGATATCCTAGTGGAGGAGCTGCAGTGGAGACTCAAGACGCTGAGTTTAGTTTTGGTTTAGGTGCTGTTCCTGCAAGGCAACTAACCTTTTATTGTAAACAATAAAAAAGGCTAGTGTGTTTCCTCATTCTTAAGAGGCACTACGTGTGCTGTCATGTCCCATCACTTAAACCAAAAAAATGTTGCCCTTTATGATTGGAAACATGTGACGTGCACATCAAAGAAGCACACTATAAGATGCCCTGTTTGACCCGCTTTGCAAGGAGTCATTTCTGGACATTATAAAGCACACTCCAAACTCACCAATAAGTTGTGCTCAAAATGTTCAGAAAATAAACAGGTTTCAGCGCACCTCTTTGGCGAAGGGCAATGCATGACAGGGTCAATTCTGGCCCTGTCATGCATTTTCTTTTAAATTGAAGATTAGGGTTTTGAACCACTGCAGTTCCACTTGCTTTTCTATCCCCTAAACAGGGATAGAAATATCTACTTTTTAAACATATCACAAATGCAGGCCTTTAAAATGCACATCAGTGTGAAAAACTCTTCCATAACTCACATGGGTCTGGACGCCTGTAATAAATTAATGTCAAGAGCATGCTCTCAAAATTAAATGCATGCAATGTATGCACTGTGTGTGCATCGTTTGTGCTATGGCAAAGCCCACAATAAATGTGCCAGTTATCCTTGTGAATAAGTTGGCCTGCGCATTTCTTAAACTCAAGTTAAAAAAAAAACACACCCATCTGTGCATTTCTTTTTATGTTCGTTTTCAAGAATGTGCCTCCTACCCTCTGCAATCTCCCTGCTTGTACTCTTCGAGGCATTGTGAAACACTCTACCTTTCCAAACATGGGTTAAAGTATGTGTCTTTCCTCCCTGCTTGACATTCTCTGCCCACTCATTAGTCGCATCCCCTCCCCCAGTGTCACGTTCCGATTAGGTATGAAATGTGTACCTCATAATCGCAAGCAATAGAAAAATGAATAAATGCATTGGGTCCTTCACAGAAGGCCTAATTGGTGTTCTCAGTTGTGTGTGTCCTTCTTCCCCTTTTCTCCTGATGTCTTCTATCAACTTTGCTCATTTGCTCTCCTGGCCCCCTTTGACTGGAACTGCCTCCCACCTTTACTTTAGCCTCTCCAGTTGTGCACTTTTGCCTCACTCTTTTCAATTCAGATTCCCCTTAACTGTTGCGTGTGGCCAAGTTTTCCCTGTGGCACCCATGAGCCCGCCTGTCACAGAGCGCACACACAGACATGCCCGCAGTCTGGGCTCCATGGTTGCTCTGACGCGACCGTGGAATGCTGGGTTTATTTAAGGCACACGCGGCGGAGTTACGTCACTCCGCTGCGTGTGTGTGCTCTTAAAGGGGAAATCACCACATTAACCTCTCCTTTTTTGCTGCATGACATCTGTATCGATTCTTTTGTGGACTTCCTCATACTCTTTGTAAACTTGACATATTTTGTGCAAGGCGTTCATGAATGTGTCTGCAATACCATGAAACAAAGAAGGACTGAAAGAAGGAAACAAAGAAAAAGAAACAAAGAAACAAAAAACATGCAGAAAGACATAGATACATTAAAATAAATTAAAAGTATGCATTGAATGCTTAGAAGCCATCCAAGGTCTGGGAAAACCTCGGAGACGCCAGAGACTTGCTTATTGAGAAACTCTTAAAGTAGTGCCACCCCCTGCATAAGGAGCAAGAGGTTCAATAACACGCATAATCTACCAGCTCCAATGTCACCAAATAGAATTAGCAAAAACATTTGCCAGTGCCCCCTCGTACCGGCTGACTGACTTAATACTTTACTCATGTGGAATGATTGTGTAGTGTAGTGTAGAGAGACTGATGCCCAGGGAGGCCTGCAGCAGTAGGCGAACCCAATCGGCTCGCTCTCAACATTCCAATGAATTTGCTAGTCAGTATCATCACCCGTCCCTCCTGGTAGCGAACATTCCAATGAATTTGCTAGTCAATATCATCACCCGTCCCTCCTGGTAGCGAACAATGCAATGAATTTGCTAGTCAGTATCATCACCCGTCCCTCCTGGTAGCTCGCAAACGTCAGGCAGAGATTCAATTGCGGGATGCATAAAAAAGTTACTGAGCTTTCAAAGCCGAGTCACTTCACGCAACCTTAAAGGGAAGATTGGTTCCCTTTTTAACGAGCAGAGTGTAATGCCTGAAGCAGTAAAACCAAGGTGCTGTTCTTCAGCATTGAGATAAAGGCCCTTTGCAAGCAGGGTGCCCAGGCAGTCTAAGCTGCCCTAGTGTCTCACGTTCTAATTCTACTTTGCAGGGAAATTTCAAGTGGCAAAGCGCAAGCGAATGAACCAGTAAAATCAATGAGAACACTTGAATTCATGGCCTCATACAGCTTTGTGTATCTCATAAAAAGGCGGCCGACTCCGGTTAATTAAAGGCAACACTCATTGATTTCCTCGTTTGAAGCACGTACAAAGGTTTCCTCAGATAAACGAGTATTGAAGGCAACGTAGGTTGCCTTTATAAGACTGCTCATTGCAACACACAATGCCCGCAAAGCTCTATCGGCCAGCGAATGGCTATGAAAGGACGGTGTTTGTGTGAGATAAACAGCCCAGTGGCACAGTGGTCCCTGTGCAAATGGGCGCTGCGACGTGGCTGCGTTCGCAGCTGGCAATTTATAACATGCGAAATAAATGTGGCAGCGCTTGCGACTTCGAAACCCCTCCACAGATGAATGAATTTTGGTTCCACAGTGGGCCAGTAAGGAGGCTGTGACAACCACAGCGGCAATAGAACTGTCAGCAAGAGTTATTGCGCTGAATAAGTCACATTTCTTTTGCAATGCAAGCTCGATTCTTTTAATTAAATATTCATTTTAAAAAAGCATTCAAATACAAACATGTGCATTGTGCTCTTACTAAATAATTGGCACATCTCCAAAGCCTCTAATGATCTCTTTTGAGGTCTGAGTGAATGTCGTATTGTCCTCTTCAGGATATATCCTGTGTAAGAAATCCCACATATCATATGTCTCTTTGGGTTCAATCATGAAAATCATGTGAATCTACTGCATGGTTGGATACCTCACATGACTCAGCCTGCAGCAGCTACACTAGACACAGCCCATTACTGACTGACGCCTCGTTGTCAATCTCAAAATAGCAGACTCATGAGTGAAAGAGCAGAGACAAAATACCATTTCTTCAAATTAAAGTTTGCTCCTCAATGGATGGACTAAGGTTTGTCAGAATTGCAGGATAATGATGCATGCGGCATCTTTGGATTAATGGAGGACCTTATTTTCAGAAGCAACATATCATAACATAGCTCATGCTGAGGCACAAAGCAAGCTGAATACACAAACTTGGTTGTTGAGTTTGATCCAGTATGGTGAGGGAAATGGACAGTTATTAGTCTCTGGCGTATGAATAAGGCCCTTAACACTGCCACTCTACAACTCCCTGACTACAGCGTCCAATTTTGAATATGCCACCATCCACCTCCTACGTCCCACTCTGCTGGCTCTCTATAGACTCGCTGTCCCTTGCTCTCTTAACTCCTTCCCTATTCTGAGCCTTCCCCTTGAGTCTTTTCCTACAAACATCTGTATTGTTGTGCTGAGGAACTTTAACCTTCCGTAGAACTCTGCAGCCACTTTCACTGGACTTAAATCCCTCCTATCTGACCTCTCTCTCTATGACCAGCCTACTCACTATGGTGGGAAATCTCTTTATCTTGTTTTACTCTCCAATTAACTCACTTCCTCACCCTCTCCTTTCACCTCTGATCCCTCCATTGTTCACTTTAGGATCTTGTTCGCTTCACCTTCTCCATCTCGTCTCCTCCTCTTCAATGACCAAGATGAAATTTAGGCAGGACTCTCTTGACCCTTACTTTGATGATGTGAGGTCCTCTCTCCGATCTCTTTCCCCTATTCACACCTCTTCCATTCACTATGCTTTCTCTGACTTTCAATATGTACTTACAAATCCATTTGACCAACACTATCATGTTTGCACATCACACTTTTGTGTCGCCGTCCTCGGCCTTGCATAACTTCTGAAATGTATGCCCTTAAAACAAACATGCACTGTGACCTATGACACTTGTGCAAATTACCTAACCTCTGCACTGGACTCTGCCACAACCACCCGAATAAAATGTCCATCTACCCTTGATGCTAATGACTTTGCTCACTACTTTTCCTCTACATTTTCTAAAATGTGTGACAATCTCACAGCCCTCCTCGCTCGTTCCCCAACCTTACTTCTGTTGACCACCTCTCCTCACTACCTCTTCTACACTTAACTACTTTTCCCCTACCTCTCCTATGTAATTAGTACCCATCCTTTGCATTGCCAACCCATCTTGCACTCCATTCAATCCTTTTGCTCCCCAAATGGTCAAAGACTTAGACTCAATCACTCGCCATCTCTCTCTGGGCTCTTCAAGTCCTCTCTCTCACCTAGACTCTTCTCTGCCTCCTTCAAATCTGCAAATGTCATATCTCTATTGGAGAAACCCTCTGCTGACCAAAACATCCCGGCAAACTATTACCCACTTTCTTTCCTTCCCCATTATTCAAAAGTCTGTGAGTGAATGGTCTTCAACCGGATCACTAAGTGCCTCAATCTGGCTTCAGTAGTAAACACTGCACTGAGTCTGCATTCTCTAATGCTCACCATTGCAAATGCTCTTCTATACTCATCCCTTTGGTCTTTTCTGCTGTTTTTGACACTGTAAACAAGTCCTCTACTCACTCTCCAGGATCTTGGGTTTTGTAAATCTATTCTTGCATGGATTACCTCCTACCTGGAAGGTTGATCCTTTAAAATCCTTTAGAACTCGCAAACCTCTGACCTCACCTCTCTTCCTGTCAGCGTCCCCCAGGGAGCAGTCTTTGGCCCTCTGCTCTTCACTATCTATACCGTTGTCATAGGAAGACTTGTTTCTTCCTTTGGCTTTCAATATCACCTTTTATCAGTTGACACACACATATGTTTCTCCTTTCCCTCCTTAACCCTAGCCAATAGACTTCAAACTGTCTGACTGCAATTCATCACTGGATAGCTTACCGCTGCCTCATGCTGAACTCTTGGGAAGTCCTCTTTCTCCCAACTTCCATTGCCATCCCACCCCTCTCCTATCTCCTTCCCACCTGACCTTCTTGCTGGCTTACCCAAGGCTTGCAATCTTGGGGTCCTCGTTGATAGTGACCAATGACAACAATATGTCATCACTACCACGGCCTTTGCTGCTCATACTAACCTCCTCACAATGTGTCACATTATACTAACCACTCTACAAAAACACTAATCTTCCCTCTTGTGATTTGCAAACAGGACTACTGGTCAAACCTACTCATTGGCTTTACTCTCCACTCCTTCCTCTAGACAACATCCTCAACTGTGTTTCCCAAACTCCCTACAACCTACACCAATCCTACCCCACTTCTACATACCAACAAGATTCTGGTTGGCTCTCCATGCACAACCACTCTCTTTTCACATTCATTTTCCTAGTATGCAAACTTATCGATGGTCTTGCTCCTCAGCACCCGTCTGATGGCAGCTCAGTTACACACCTTTGTGTTCCCTGTGATCCTCCCCTGCACTCAAACTCACTGTCCAATACCCTAGCTGTGGCTCCTCTTGCTTCCGCTCATTCTCCCCACTCGCCCTGTTCTATAGGAATTCACTGCCCATAACAATCAAAGACAGCCCAACTGTAGACCTTTTTGAAGCTCGGCTTAATCTTCACATACTTTCTAAGGAGAGGCACTCCCACTGCCCTCTCCCAATCCTTCGTACCTTACTCTATCACTGTCTGTAGTGATGCTTAATAATGTAATTATATTTATTTAATAGTTATTCTTCTTTAGTTTGAAGCTCTTGCACACTTAGGTCAATATTACCTTTGTAAGTCACCTCTTTTCTTATGTACATTTTGTTTCTGTTTGTTTTGTTTTTTCCCTGATAGAAGTCCAGTTATGTACAACCTCATAAACTGGCTCTCTACTTGTTTTCATCTTTATGCTATTGTACAGGCACCCTTCATGGGAATGCTTCAACCATCTGTAAATGTGGTATTGAAAGGCATTTCTGATCGAAATTGACATCCTGGTTTTTCAAATAAATACAAATAAAAAAGATCATAATGGAAACAATTTTCATTATAAAGCATTACATTTGCCCCTGTCTGAGGCACACATTTTCATGGTTAATTTTACAATTAAATCTTCAAGCTTAAACAACATTGATAACCTGACAAATTGTGGATTTTATTAATGTTGTCCTTGACAATAATCTGATAACGAAAGTCCTGCTTCTGACATGCCTAAATATGTACTGAAAATGAAATGAGATAGATATATTTTGATAAAATATGTTTACCAGAGAGAAATGACAACTCATTCTCAAAGTATTTTCATGACAAAAATGGAAGTATAAATAACCATTGATATTGTTTAGTTTTCAAATACATTTCTACATCTGAATAATTTCATCTTGGGTGTTACTTGAGTTTCAATTTTTGTGTGTGGCAATACACATTTGAGACTAATCCTTCATAAAGAGTAATACATTCTCAACGTAATTAATAATTGTTTGACAATGTGAAGAAATGGCATCTGTAGGGTGTGAAATCCTGGGACTTTTTATTTTTAATAATGCAAAATATTGATGCTTTTTCCCAGTCAGATTGAGAATGTTAATCAGGCCCACTTTCTAGATGCTTAGTTCCAAAAGGTATAGTACACATATGTTCTCTCTCCTGAACCCTGACTACTGACACACCAGTAGCTGCGATATAGGTTATCATGTGATAGAGTTGCCTGGGAAAAGGTCTCAGGGGACAATGTTTCACCAAATGTGCACTCCGATGAAAATCAAGCTTTTTTTCCAAAATATTCTAGGACTGAAGTTAGAATAGTAAATAATACATATCCTAGAATGTGTGGGGGAACGATTTTCGGGGTGCATGGAAATAAATAACCTACCAGCAACACCCACATGCTATAGGTTTCACACCCTGGGCTTAGTGACCCACTACAAGAAGTAAAGCTGCTCCTGAGAACATATATAAAGCTCTGGAATGGCGTGGCCTGGCTTACACATTTCTGCTAGCTTTTTGATCCTGTAACTGCCCCCCTCCTGCCTCTATCAAATCAGTATTTGTGAGTGTGTTTGTATGCATAACACAGAACTGTGGACTATAGAACAATAGTGATTTAAAAGTGTTTGACTAACATGATAAAACTTGACTCCAAAAGCTGGGGGGTTTGTAATTGCCACAGTACCTTCTGGATGGCATTAATGGACCGTAATGTAGGTTACCAATGTTAAAATGAGTGAAGAAAAGACAACAACCACCTGTTGAAGAACACAACGATCAAGGGCTAGAAGGGAGGGTTTGCATGAATTAGCAGCTTGCTGACTTGGCATGCTGGAAGAGCCAAAGCAAAAAGGGTGTCTTAATGAACAAACAATTACTGGTCTGGCCATACACAATACCCTGTGATTACAGAAAAACACAGAACATAAAAGGAGTAGTTCTCTCTCTTCTACCTAATTCTTGGTCTAGAATTGGAACAGATATCCCTAGTTTGATTTCCCAAAATAAAAGTTCTCCCAAATCCCAGCGTCATCATAGAGTGAGAGAAAGTCATACAGCAACTACAGGAATGTCATGCATAAAAGGGAGATTTTCAGGCAACAGTGATTGGATTGAGCAATATATCAACGTGTAAGGTCCCAAGGTAAGATGATTGCATGTCCTTAGTCTAGTGTCCAATTATAATTATAATACAACCCACCTTTGAACGTCTATGTAAGTGCTTGATGCCTTCGATCTGTGCTTGTCCCTGGACCCGCAGTGCTGATTTTGGCACTCTTTTGCATCTTCAAACCGCTGACTGCTTCTCCAAACCAGTTCATTATCATCTTGCTCCCGCAGCAGACCTTGCTGCCTCAACTTAAACACCAATTCACTGCTGTGAAGGCACCCAACTTGTTGCATCTTTGAGCATCACTTCCACTTCGATCCTACAAATCCTCATCTTCACCTGACTCAACCACTGACTTAGACCATTGGAAGCCATTGTGTTACAGGCAGACTCAACCCAGCAGAAACATTGTCTTAACCTGACTCAACCGCCAAATCTCACACCTGTTGGACCCATTGAACTGCATTCTCTCTGCTCCAATAATTGCAGAGCAGATGTCTGGAGGGTTCTCAGGGTAGAGTATCCCGACACGTCAGACATGGGTGCAATCATGACATGAAAGATGAAAGAAGATGAATACCCCCTTGCTTACAGTCAGGACATTCAAGAGTGCCATGAGAAGAAATTGTGGCATTATTTTACCACATTTTATGTCAGGGATTGCCCGAGGCAGATGAAAAAGCAAGTGTGAGTGGAAGAAAAGCCATGGGCTGAAATATAGTTGAAGATAGTGCATCACTGTCGGCTGTTGCAGGAGAAAAATAAGAAGAATGATGAGGCTCGGAAACATGTGGAGCTAAATTAGTTCAGAAGAAATTGGCAAAATATGCCATAGAAGGGGTGGTACTGACAAGCAGAGAAGGTTTAGGAATAAAGCAAGCAGTAGGTACATCACAGGCAACTAATTAGCACCAGATGGACCAAGTAGGAAATGGGTTCATGCCACGAGGCAGAGGTATAGACTAAAGAGGAATGGGTGGATTCCAAAACAATTAAGGTGGGTTTCAGAACACTCAGAATGTGATTCAAAATGTGCAAGAGGGTTTAACCAAGGAGCACTAGTCAGATGGGCTCCTCCTGTATGTTGGACTTATTAATGGTAATTGTAATTATAATTACAGGACACAATGCACGCATATGTGGGAGCCAAGGCAATGTACAGAATGGCCAATTTTCAAGAGGGGACAGCTTATTCTCCAGCATATAGCTCACAAGCTAGGGAAGGGTTTTCCCAAGATCAGACAGTGTATCAAACAATGGTGCAACAAATGCAACAGGCACAACAACCACAGCAAGGGCAAATTAATTCACTGCAAGGGCAGTGACAGCATGCTCCCATGCAAACACAGAAGTATGCAAACACAGGACAATTGTTGATGCCAAGAATAGGGGTGCCACTGTGGTGGGAGGAAATTCTTTCATGGGTATAGGGGTATGCATGTATCCACAATAGGACAGCTCACAGGGTGACTTGATGTGTTCAGTGCTATCAGTGACACCAGACCCCTAAGAGGAACCAAGGCTTGATGCGATGATAGGAGGAAAATCTTTTTCTTTTCTAGTAGACCCTGAGGCTACTCTTTCATGTATACGAGAGGGAAAATATCCAATGTAGGGAATTGCCATAAATGCTCAAAGGTTCTCTGGAGCTATGAGTTGAGTTCCTTTTACTGATGAATTACCATCTATAGGAGAGTGTGATATGTTGGTTCCATTGTTATATTCTCGGAAGACACCAGTTAACATTTCGGGAAGAGATTTGATGACAAAACTCAACATGACAATTTCTTTTACTGATGAGGGAATAGTGTGTTCCACTTATGGAATACATCAAATGAATGTGGGTGAATGTATTTTGCCCTGTGAATGGCAATATAAATTCGCCCACATTCATATAATATATTCCAGGAGTGGCTCCTCAAGGCGTTCCAGTAGAGCCAGAGGTTTTTCTTTATGGGGTGAGCATTCTACTGACATGGCTAACTTACTTAGTGGGAAAGACTATGACAATACCTGATTAATGTTTCTTTAGACCACAGATACCCATGGACGAAGAGGGGGGACAGACCATCCCTATAGAATTAGATGCAGCCATCATACAGGGGGAAATAGCAATGCTCGAAGGAACGAGTGACGAGGGTAGACCATAGAGAACAGTGATAGCTATTGAGGAAGGGTACAGTTTAACTGACATTACTGATGATGACGTCTTTAGAGACGATCCGACAGATGATGAAGTAGTGTTCTTTGTGAACATTGCATATTGGATAAAAATAGAGAATAGGGAGATCCCACAGTGAATGGCAATAATGCAGCAGTGTTCAGCATTTTGTGAGAACGACTTGGAGAAAGTGCCAAAGGTCTTATGGACTACAGGCACTTATGATGTAGGACTGTTAAAGGGGATAAGGGAAGTCAAGATAAAGCTGAAACCAGGAGCGATGTTACCTCGAGCAAGACAATACCCCATGTCTCGAGAGGCCGATGAGGGCATTTATAAGACTATATCAGCACTGATGCAACAAGATATTCTGGTGCCGTCAGAATAATCGTGCAACACTGCGGTGTATCCTGTGAAAAAAATCAAAGGGAGGGTCTTGGAGATTCATACAGGACATAAAACCAATCCACCAGATTGTAGAGGCAGAGTTTTCTTTAGTTCCTAATCTGGCAAAATACTATGCAGTATCCCAGTAGAATCACAATATTTCATGGTGTGTGTCGATTTGAAAAATGCATTTTTTCTCAATCGCGTTGCACAAGCACTCACAAGATCTGACTTCATTTACTTTCTGCCAGACTTGTCTGAAACATGCTAGGCTGCCCCAATGCTACTGTGAGTCTCCATCAATCTTTAATAGAGTCCTATAGATGGACTTAGGTAATATTTATTTGAAGAGTGCCGTGATAGAGTATGTAGATGATATTTTAATTTAACTACAGACAATGAATGCAGACAGGTTTAATTCAATTAATGATTGTTTTAGCAGATAAAGTATAGAAAGTAGATAAAGAGAATTTACAATGCTGCCAAGAAGAAGTGTTGTGTGTAGGGCAATTGATTTCATGTGTAGGCAAAATGGTGGCACCTGAAAGGGCTGAGGCGATTTTGAAAACCGCAAAACCGCATTCAGCGAAACAAATGCAACCATTTTTGGGTTTATACAATTTGTAAGAGCCTAGGTGTTTGAGTATAGTTCATATACAAGACCCCTTTTGCAGGCTTTAAGGAAAGCACAGGTGAATGGTGTTAAAATAGAATGGAAAGAAGAGATGTAGGAAGGGTTTGAAGAGTTTAAGAAAGCAATTTGTACAGCTCCTGGGTTAGGAATCCCCAATTATGCTATTTACTTATTTTCTCGCACAAATGGGACAGTCATGACAGCAGTACTTACACAGAGGACTACATTGGGGTACAAACTCCAGTGTATTATAGTGGGATTTTAGAGGCAATCATGAAAGGACATTTCCTTGCGAACAGTAATTGGCAGCAGCCACGTTTGCAATTGAGAAATCTGCAAGCACAGTAATGGGTTGCTCTATGACACATTTTGTGGAACATGCTTTGTTTGCTATTTTAAAGAAACCCAAAGTTACATTGACATCCCAGAGAGCTTCAGTTTATGAAGTAATGATTTTGAACCCACCAATTAAAATTGTCAGATGTGAAATAGTGAACCCCACCACATTTGTAGCTTAGCCAGTGGCAGAGTGTGAGCTTGTGCATGACTGCACAGACTATGTTAAATTTAATGATGATATACCTTGCATCAAAGAAAATGCATTGTCAGGAGGGGAAATTCTCTTTATTGATGGTTCTTCGAAAATGTATCAAGTTAGTGGAGAAAGGCATTCTGGTACAGCTGTAGTGAGGTATAGAGCAAATGGCGAGTTTGAGGTTGTAGAAGTGCCAGGCTACCGTCTCATTTTTCAACGCGAGTGGCAGAGTTTGTAGCGCTTATTGTCGCGCTCAAGAATCATGACGGGCAGGAAGTGATGGTGTACAGTGACTCTGCCTACGTGATGTCAACCGTACACGCAGCGGTAGCACATTGGAAAATGAGGGGCTACCTCTGTGCGGACGGCACTCCAGTACAGCAACCATATTTATTGGACAGGCTTATTAAGGCACAGCAGCTCTCAGTAGCCATAGCGGCCATTAAATGCGCTGCTCACACTAAGCATACTCACTTTATTTCCTGCGGGAACAAAGCTACAGGCACAGAAGCCAAAAGGGTTGCATATTCAACAGATATTTCAAGTTTTGATACTCCAGATGTCAAGGAGAAGGTAGTCATGGTTATGGTAGTGAAAGAAGGATTTAATCATTTACCGAAAACCCAACTAATGAAGAGTCCAGGCAGTGCACCACTGAAGCATTATGGCGACAGGATAGGACTGGAAAACCATTGATTCCAGTAGCATTGTTAAAGGTAGCGCTTGAACAGCTGCACTATCCTGCGCATGTAACTAGGGAAAGTCTTGCTGCAACGATTGTGGAAGACTTGTTTATTCCAAATGTGTTAGAATACATTGCATTGTATGTATAACTGCATTGTATGTCAAAAGTTTACCGCTGGGCATACACTGCTAACAATCAGAGAAGTAATTCCTCGACCGAATGGTCCTTTTCAGCATTTATATAATGACTATGTTGATATGATGCAGTTGTGTAGTGAATACAGTGTGTGGCGGTGTGTCCCTTATCTAGCTGTATCGAGGCAGGTCCGTGTAGGCACCCTGACGCCCCTTGCGCAGTGAAGTTTCTAGTATGTGAAGTCTTTCCTAGATGGCGAGTGTGTGATGTACTGAGATCCGATAAGGGGCCACATTTTGTTAAGAAGTATTTGAACAGATAGGACTATTATTGAATATAAGGCACACGTTTTCTTCTGCTTATCACACGCAAGCAAACTGAATTTTGTGAGAGACTCAATGTCTCCTTAAAGAAAGGATTGTCAAGCTTAAGCTTGCCTTCAAATGGGGATATGATATGACATGATAGGTTATTTATAACTCACTTAATATCAATAAGTTTCTAAGCGAGGACACTGGGATTGAACATGTGTTGCTCTGTGTCATCTTGCTTCCGAGGCAAGTGCATTGCCCCAGTGTTATCCTCCAGGAAAGTCTATATTGCCTCCCTTTAGCTTTATATACCCTATGCAATCTTCCTGATTTGGACCTCCTTACACCCAATGATCTAGTGACAGAGAGGCGAATGAAAAGGTCTCTGACTCCTTCATCGAGGAATAGAAGTGATGCCCAGAGTACAGTGAAAACATTAGGAAATTAGTTACATGATTACTTGACATGTATGACCTCTAGCATCACTCTCATTTCAGATCAACTCAAGCGTCAGGGGGGTCAGTCTCAGAACACAAATGAAAACCATTCAGCAACCGGATCAAGTGAACTATTATCAGCATCTAGACTATTTTGTTGGTGGCACCGTGCTAATTCAAATCTTCGCTAGAAGTGGCACTAGTTGAGATTTAATTATCCATTTCTTGTCAAAAATGTCACTCCCTCAACAGTAAAAGTCCAAGGCAGATGAGCATGGATACATATAAACGACGTAAAGATACACACTGGCGAGGCTGCACCACCCCCAAATGTCGATCCAGAAGCAAGACAGGAATAAGAATTTGAGCATGTGCAGACTCCATCAATTTCAAAGAATAAGGGTGATAAGGCTACAAATTAATAAATGCAGATTTGCATTTGGACTGTGACTTCCCATATATTATAGCAGGTGTGCAATTCTTTGCTAGAGTCACAGGAAACTTTGAAAATGAACTTTAGGAAAGCACTGATGTCTAACCTCGATTTTGAATTTGATAACTATTAATGTGATCAGTACCCTGATTCATTTCTTACTGAATACCTTTTTGACTGAAACTATGGTCTTGTCAGATGGAGATGCTCACAGACACGTGCTTGCTGTTTTTGTGTTTATTCTTCAAGCTTATCCTGCTCTTGTCAGAAGAGACGTTGACATGTATTCTTTTTAACAGGATCCCAAGAATGGCCCTGTAATTCGAAGGCTGCTTGTAGCAATAGTAGAGGAATAACTGCAGTTGCACGATCTATTGCAATTGTCGGAGTAAAAGTATTTTTCCTTCCTTAAAGTAAAAATGAGGACTGTTGAAGCTGGTATGATTTCAGAGAATGAACAAGCTCAAGAAATTCCGGAATGGCATAAATGCTGGGGATTAATATGTTGGTTTGTGACATGCATAGGAGCGTAGAGGAACACAATGATGGGATAAACACTTATATAGACAGTACAGCACATCTGAGTAATAACATGTGGTACCAGCACATGAAAAAGGTGGGAGAAAGAATGGCTAAGGAGAGTTGCTACCTCTGCACTCTCATACCTTATGCCATGGGAAAATCAAAATTATTCATAGCTACATAAGTACCAGTGAAAAAAGCTCATTGCACTCTGCATGACAATAGAACTTTTCCAGGGTCGAACAGCATCCTTGCTGTGGATGAATGAAGCAACAAATCACGAGAAGATAATTATGTGCAAGATTTGAAGACACGAGAGAAGCCAGAATCGTGGCATTAAAGTAATACGATATGAACAGCCTGAAATGGGCACAGCAGGAATCAGGATTGATGATAACAAGCTGTCCAATTGCCAAGGCAAGAATAAGGAAAAGATACGGATATGTTGTGAAAGAGGACCATTACAAATCAAAGGACTTGTGAAGGATGGGCTGATGGGTTGGTTGTGTGCAGAATAGCAGCCTTAGCTGGATAGTGGTTAGAAGTTGTGTTAACTGCAGAAAAGGAATGCAAGGATCAAAGGCCAAAGATGAGTAATGTTGCTGACATGGGTCAATGACAAGATAGGACCATTGCAGATAATACCTTTAAAAAGTGTGTCCTCATGTTTGAGGACTAACGGTATGATAAAAGTTCAAGAGAATTGCCAGTGTGGCCAAATATTTGATGTACCAGGTATGAAAGCAGGGACAGCCGTCCTGATGGTTCATTTCTGGGCTTGTGGATCAAGAGATTACATGAATCTGTCCGAGGTCTGGGAAGGGATGTGCTCTATAGTGCTTATCCATGTTCCAGCATTAGTAATTCCTAAGAGTGACCTAAATATTGGACAGTTTCCAAAAACAGATGCTCATTTGAGGAGGAGACGATCACTCGATTTTCTCAAACAAACAAAGAGGGAGAATTACTTTTCAGCTAAATCGATAGAAGCTTTTGATGCTATTCCATATAAGCACAGGTTGTTCAGCCAGATTTCAGCGATATTCATGACAATCTTTATGCCTGGAATCCAGATGATGGCCAATGCGAAGTGGTTTCAAATCACTCACTGGGAGCTCCTGCATTAAATCAACACTACCAGAAAGGGATTCAATGAGATCAAGGAAGAATTGAGGGCCATATGACTGATGACCGTCCAGAACAGATGTGTCCTTGATATGAACACAGCAATGCATGTAAGAGTTTATGCCAAAATCAAGCCATCATGTTCCATGTTCTTACCTTCTCATGATGATGACAATGGGACCTTGACAGAGCCCATAATGTTGCTGACCAAACTGCATGATCAGGAGACAGAAGACATTGCGGATGACAGCTGGTTTGTGTCTATCTTCTCATGGGTTCCACAATGGATAGCAAACATTTTCAAGCTTCTTGGAGTAGTATTAGTGAGGGTCATGTTTGGATTCTGTCTGATCAGGATAATAATTACACAGCATAAGAAGGCAGCAAGAAGGCAGTCGGACTGAAGATCATGGTCAATGTCGAATCAGGGATCGGACCAAAGGAGTTGACAGATGAAGAAATCAGAAAATATATAGAGGCCAGTATCTTAGCACCTGAGGGAACAAAGTTCTTGCATCCAAGAAATTATCAAAATAATGTATGACAATGGGTCTATTGTAGTCCGAATGGACAGTGCAGCTACATGACCTGCAGTGTTGATGAACATGTAAAATCAGCAGGGTCCCTGAAAGGAGTGATGAAGATCTGGACTCCAAAGAAGTGCTTATTCAAGAGAGGATACCAATATGTGAAAAATGATGAAGGAGTGGTCAATGAATCAGCCGGAGGGGGGAATGTAGAGGAGCAGATGGATGCTTCTTCAGGAAGTCCTGCCCTCCATACTTCCTATATGCTGGAAACCAGAAATCACAACATGCACGACACCAGTGATTGTGTTAATTCCACAAATAGCCTTAGAGAAAAGGCATCCATTGAGAAAACCCTATATGATATATCCATGTAGATATGACTATATCTTGGAGGAGATCCCCGAAGGAATATGAAGATGAGAGAAAGAAAAGTTGGTGACATCACAAGAAGCAAGCATGACACACTGAGAAGAGTGTCTAAAGAAGATGTATAGACTTTATGGAATCTGATGACAAAATAAAGAATGGAGTAAACGTCCATATGCAGAATGAAGATTGCCTATGTGAAGAGCACTGCAGAAAATGTAAGCCATTTAATAACTGTACAGATGCAGCTTAGCAAGTAGGCAATGTAATCTTAAAGGCTAGCTATACATAGTGAATAAGCTCCAGGTGGTGTCGCCATTATATAGAAGCTGGACATTGGTGTCACATATTTAGCAAGCTCAGACCCATGGAGAAAGAGGGATTGGAAAGCTGTGTTACAGCAACATAAAGCTAAGAGCATGGGAAGGCCTGGAAGAGCCGTTTGGCCTGGTATCAAAGGATGAAGCAGCCAAGAACAGGTTATCTATCCTTGAAGAACAGTAACTGTGAGATGCTGAATCATCTCATGTTAAGGTTCAAAGAAAGAACACCATGAGTGCCAAGTTTGTTAATTAAAGACAATTAAATGTTGCAAAACAGGCCAAAATATGGTATCATGTCCTGTAGGCTATGTATATAAATAGAAAGTGGGCATGCTGCTCTAGACTTGAGATAGCCTGTGCTTGCACTCCCTTTTAGTCCCAGGAGCAAGGATACTTTGCAAGGCCAAGTTCAAAGACAATCTGGATGACAGAAGGCATGAGAAATGAGAGATGTTGGGCTAATTGGGTGGGGAGACATGGTCAAAGTCCACTCACTGACATCTGGGATACTAGCTTATGTGCTGCTAGTGAGCCAAAAGTTCCAGAAGGGTACACGCGTGCCAACCAATTATAGAGGACAATGGGCCTCATTACAACAGCGGCGGTAAGGCAACACCGGTGCTGGTAGTGCTACCAGTGCCGTTGTTGCCATGCCACCACATTACGAGTACTGCTTGCAGGGGCTGCTCTGCATGCCTGGTCAGACCAGGCATGCAGAGCGGCACCCGTGAGCAGAACAGGATGGTAGCAACGGTATCGTTGGGCTCAAATGGGAATGGGGAGGATGGTATCAGCGGTACGGTTAAATAACGATACCGTTGCTACCATCCTGTTCTGCTCACGGGTGCCGCTCTGCATGCCTGGTCTGACCAGGCATGCAGAGCGGCCCCCACGAGCAGAACTCGTAAGGTGGTACTCAAATGGGAATGGGGATGTACCGGCTCCGGTTCCCGCGCAAGGGGAATTACTGGGCCCGCAAAGATCAGAATGGCCCGGTAATTCTCCTTTTGCGGGACCCGGAGCCGGAACCAAGTTTTTGGGTAGCCATGCTACCTCCAAACTTGTAATGAGGACCAATGTGACAAAGGGTCTTATATTCTGAGAGCCAATGATATATTGTGTGTCTAATGACTGATGAAAATGACTTGCACTATTGGTGGGCATAATCACAAACCAACCCACCCTATATAGAAAGTATACTTAGATGTTCCCCTTGAGCGTATCACAACACCCCGTAGGTTTCTCTTATTTGCCACAAAGCATGACGTCATGTATTACACATTTTTTGAATATACATTTGTTTTTTATGGAAAATGTTTATGAGGGAACTCAAGCGAGTGTCCGTTGATGTCCGTTCTAACTCCCCGTTTTAGACAATTGATAATAAAACAGTTGGATGAGACTTTTTGTCAACTTCCTGAGTCGGTCTTCTTATTTAGTGTAAGAATTAATCTGCATCCCCTCCATGCATGCCATGTTACTGATTTAAGGACCCCTGGGTTCACAGGTCTAATCAGAGAAGAACACTTAGTATAGAAGAGAGAAGCCTGAAGAGAATGTTGAAACAGAGTATAAGGGCCAAGGCCAAAGATAAACGCAAAACAGTGAACTGTATATCAAATGCCAGAGAAGTCAAGTGGAAAGTCCTTAGAGTTGGATAAAGTTACCTTGAGAAAAGAAAAGGACAACTACAAGTAAAATAAGTCAAGAAAAGAAGAAGAAGGAAAATAGTCACATAAAAGAGAACTATGAGTAGCTGAACAACTGAGTAACAAAACGGTATGAGTTGATAAAAACAGACACCAGGAACTACTTGAGGATAGTTTACTGAACTGAACTTTGTGAAAAACAAGTCTTCAGGTGAAGTGAGTCATTCTCCTGGTTTTGGATGTTATACTAGACGTAGGGTAAGAACAGGTTAGTTGGGGCAGTGGACAGATTATGTTTGGACTCTCACTGACAATAAATGAGCACTGTAGATGATTTTTTATGTAGGGAAATCCCTTAGTATAGGGAGAGATAGATGTGTATTCCTTTGTTTTAATACAACTTTCAGTGAGATAGAACATCAGAGTCTGTGTCCTTCTTCTGCCCACCAGAGAAGGTATACCTGATTAAGGGTCCCACCATCTTGGTTTTCTGTAAGGTATTTATTCCTTTGAGTTCCCTCTGTTTCCTGAAGGACAATACAATCTAATGATGCTTTCAGTAGGCAAGGGTCACTTCTTACATCAAAATGGACGGAGGAACTTACATCAGGCTTGCTTTGGACCAATCACCATAAGATGTGACCTTTATAAGAAAGGTGGATTCCATTTATTCCTTGATTAATCTTTGGACATCAGGAAGAAGAATCCCCTTTTAGACCACTGTAGGGAGTGCAGTCCATACTAGAATCTGTGCCGTAGAGGTGAAGACAGAAGGCATTCAAGGCAGAGGAAAGTTCGGTTTCATAGCCATCCACAGGGCACAGTGGGAGTGAACTGCTTTGGACAAATACCGCACTGGAACATGGCTCTTTACTGGTGGTAAAGGAACTCCTGCATGTGCTAGTCGAGTTCCATTGTCGGTGAGTACAGATCAAGGTGGACTCACTTTAGCCTAGAGACACTGGAGTTCTATGAATTGCTCTCATAGATGTTGATGCCCTTTGAGCCAGCATTAGAACTGCAATGCTTCTGTTGGCACTCTATTGCATTGTTTGCTGCATTGCGAGACACACCAACATTGGATTGACCCGTTGCTGCTGGCAATTACAGTGAACCCTAACCCTAGGATCAAGCTCAAGTGTGCAACTGAAGCTAGCATCAACTTATCTGGCTGGAAGACATCAAACTTGCTGTTGGAAATGCCCACTCAACCTCGCAGAAGCCATTATCTCGCTACTGAATCAACTGCAACTCAAACCACTGAAAGAAACTGTGTTCCATCTCGAACGCTGACTGAACCCTTCGTGAGCCTGCACCATCAAATCAACTTGACATCAACCATCAGAGGGATTGCATCAGATTGACTGGAGCTAAAACACCAAGAAACCTGCCTCGACTCTGTCGAGCCTCCTAAAGAAAAAAACAAGGTACTGTTAAGAGGATGTGCCCCCCCTAGTCCATTTTCTGGGAAGATAGTGATTTGTATGCATTCTTTTCCATCTCATCCATCAATCATAACCTTTGAAGCAGCAAAAACAAATTATATTCCTGCCTGAATACTCTTGCTCAAGTACCCAGGCGGTCATACTACATAATAGTCCGCCTTTTCTGTGCTCTCTTTACAGGAGTGGATGTGTGCTTGTGTTTTGATTTAGTTGTCTGCATTTTTATTGTGTAATTGAAGTATGTAAGTGTGTGCATAGAACCTTTATTGCACATTCTGTTAATTTGGATTCTTTGACTATTGATGTTTGAGTTGTAACTGGTATCATCTTGCACCACCTCTGTGAGTATTACCTGCCATTGGCCCCACAATTGGTGAAGAAGGTATACCCGTCAGGCTATGTCTGTTTTACCTTTATGATTGAAATCAATGCTATTTACTAGTAGCACGCGTTTGAGGTAGTGGTTTAGCCACTTCTCACCCCTGCAATTCTGCACAGCAGAAGTCACTTTATTACAAGGACATTATCCAACACCTGGAGATTAGCTGTTTCTCTGTTGTGATGCACTTGAAAATTGCTATCAGTATGGGCAATTTTGGGAGATTGCCGGTTTTGCGATTGTTTGCTTCAGCCCCACAACAGTTGGTGGGATGAAGGTCGGCATACCAATCTGGGGTGTACTGGCAATAGTGAAATCTGACCCACCCCACCCATTCAACCTACACAGGTGTGGAGAGGGATCCGGTCCTGTGCTATCAATATAGGTGATTTCGGGGGATTGACGAGTTTGTGACTATTTCAATGGAAGTTATGGCACATTATAACATACGCTTGTGGGATGTTTTTACCCATGCATCCAAGCCCTACCAGAAAACTGTGTGTGTATCGATGAGAGAGCCGAGCGAAATTTGCAGAAAATGCGGTTTTTCCCCCACATTTCGGACTTTGCCGGGGTGTCTGGGTAATACATTCTGGGGCGATTTGGGTATATCATACCTCTACGGATTCCCACAGGTGTCCTCTTTTCGGAAATGCATGGGGTTCCCTGTTTTCCCCGGTGGCTTGGACACCTGAGGCCCATATCTGCATGTTGTGCCGGTCGGCAGAGCGTCTCAAATTCCGGTCAGAAAACAGACTTGGGGTTACTTGTGTTTTAGGCCTTCCCCTTGGCAGGCCAGGTAGGTGCAACCACACATGTGAGGTACCGTTTTCATCGGAACACCTGTGGGAACGAGGGACAGTAGGCCATGTGTTGTTGGGGGTGTGTATTGATGAGAGAGGCGAGCGAAATTTGCGGAAAATGCGTTTTTTTCCCCACATTTCGGACTTTGCCGGGGTGTCTGGGTAATAAATTCTGGGGCGATTTGGGTATATCATACCTCTGCGGATTCCCACGGGTGTCCTCTTTTCGGAAATGCATGGGATTCCCTGTTTTCCCCGGTAACTTGGACACCTGAGTCCCATATCTGTATGTTGTGCCGGTCGGCAGAGCGTCTCAAATTCCGGTCAGAAAACAGACTTGGGGTTACTTGTGTTTTAGGCTTTCTTCTTGGCGGCCAGGTAGGTGCAACCACACATGTGAGGTACCATTTTCATCAGGACACCTGTGGGAACGCGGGACAGTAGGCCATGTGTTGTTGGGGGCGTGTTTCGATGGGTGAGCCGAGTGAAATGTGCGGAAAATGCGTTTTATTCCCCACATTTCGGACTTTGCGGGGGTGTCTGGGTAATAAATTCTGGGGCAATTTGGGTATATCATACCTCTGCGGATTCCCACGGTGTCCTCTTTTCGGAAATGCATGGGATTCCCTGTTTTCCCCGCTAACTTGGACACCTGAGTCCCATATCTGTATGTTGTGCTGGTCGGCAGTGCGTCTCAAATTCCGGTCAGAAAACAGACTTGGGGTTACTTGTGTTTTAGGCTTTCTTCTTGGCGGCCAGGTAGGTGCAACCACACATGTGAGGTACCGTTTTCATCAGGACACCTGTGGGAACGCGGGACAGTAGGCCATGTGTTGTTGGGGGTGTGTTTCGATGGGTGAGCCGAGTGAAATGTGCGGGAAATGCATTTTTTTCCCCACATTTCGGACTTTGCGGGGGTGTCTGGGTAATAAATTCTGGGGCGATGTGCGCAAATCAAACCTCTGCGGATTCCCACAGGTTTCTTCTTTTTGGAAATGCATGGGAGTCCCTGTTTTTCTTGGTGGCTGCAACAACCCAGACCTAAATCTGTAGGTTGGCTCCCCAAACACTTTGGGGGGGATAGCAGTGGTTTAGCTTTATTCCTTCACACCCAGGTAGGTGCAGCCACACATGTGAGGTACCGTTTTCATCAGGACACCTGTGGGAACGCGGGACGGTAGGCCATGTTTTGTTGGGGGCGTGTTTCGATGTGTGAGCCGAGCGAAATATGCAGAAAATGCTTTTTTTCCCCAACATTTCGGACTTTGCCGGGGTGTCTGGGTAATAAAGTCTGGGGCGATGTGCGCAAATCATACCTCTGCGGATTCCCACGGGTGTCTTCTTTTCAGAAATGCATGGGGGTCCCTGTTTTTCTTGGTGGCTGCAACACCCCAGGCCTAAATCTGTAGGTTGGCTCCCTAAACCCCTTGGGGGGATAGCAGTGGTTTAGCCTTATTCCTTCACACCCAGGTAGGTGCAGCCACACATGTGAGGTACCATTTTCATTGGGACACCTGTGGGAACGCGGGACGGTAGGCCATGTGTTGTTGGGGGCGTGTTTCGATGGGTTAGCCGAGCGAAATGTGCAGAAAATGCTTTTTTTTCACAACATTTCGGACTTTGCGGGGGTATCTGGGTAATAAATCCTGGGACGATTTGGGCATATCAGACCTCTGCCGATTTCCACGGGTGTCCTCTTTTTGGAAATGCATGGGGTTCCCTGTTTTCTCCGGTGGCTGCAACACCCCAGGCCTAAATCTGTAGGTTGGCTCCCTAAACCCTTTTGGGGGGATAGCAGTGGTTTAGCCTTATTCCTTCACACCCAGGTAGGTGCAGCCACACATGTGAGGTACCATTTTCATTGGGACACCTGTGGGAACGCGGGACGGTAGGCCATGTGTTGTTGGGGGCGTGTTTCGATGGGTGAGCTGAGCGAAATGTGCGGAAAATGCATATTTATTCCCACATTTCGGACTTTGCGGGGGTGTCTGGGTAATAAATTCTGGGGCGATTTGGGCATATCATACCTCTGCCGATTCCCACGGGTGTCCTCTTTTTGGAAATGCATGGAGTTCCCTGTTTTCCCTGGTGGCTTGGACATCCGAGGCCCATATCTGTATGTTGTGCCGGTCGGCAGAGTGTCTCAAATTCCGGTCAGAAAACAGACTTGGGGTTACTTGTGTTTTAGGCTTTCCCCTTGGCGGCCAGGTAGGTGCACCCACACATGTGAGGTACTGTTTTCATCGGGACACCTGTGGGAACATGGGACGGTAGGCCATGTGTTGTTGGGGGCGTGTTTTGATGGGTGAGCCAAGCGAAATGTGCGGAAAATGCGTTTTTTCCCCCTTATTTCGGACTTTGCGGGGTTGGCTGGGTAATACATTCTGGGGCGATTTGGGCATATCATACCTCTGTGGATTCCCACGGGTGTCCTCTTTTCGGAAATGCATGGGGTTCCCTGTTTTCCCCGGTGGCTTGGACACCCGAGGCCCATATCTGTATGTTGTGCCGGTCGGCAGAGCGTCTCAAATTCCGGTCAGAAAACAGACTTGGGGTTACTTGTGTTTTAGGCTTTCCCCTTGGCGGCCAGGTAGGTGCACCCACACATGTGAGGTACCGTTTTCATCGGGAAACCTGTGGGAACGCGGGACGATAGGCAATGTGTTGTTGGGGGCGTGTTTCGTTGGGTGAGCTAAGCGAAATGTGCGGAAAATGCGTTTATTCCCCCACATTTCGGACTTTGCGGGGGTGTCTGGGTAATAAATTATGGGGCGATTTGGGCATATCATACATCTGTGGATTCCCACGGGTGTCCTCTTTTTAGAAATGCATGGGGTTCCCTGTTTTCCCTGGTGGCTTCGACACCCAAGGCCCATATCTGTATGTTGTGCCGGTCGGCAGAGCGTCTCAAATTCCAATCAGAAAACAGACTTGGGGGTTTCTTGTGTTTTAGGCTTTCCCCATGGCGGCCAGGTAGGTGCACCCACACATGTGGGGTACAGTTTTCATCGGGACACCTGTGGGAACGCAGGACGGTAGGCCATGTGTTGTTGGGCACGTGTTGCAATGGGTGAGCCGAGCGAAATGTGCGGAAAATGCATATTTATTCCCACATTTCGGACTTTGCGGGGGTGTCTGGGTAATAAATTCTGGGGCGATTTGGGCATATCATACCTCTGCCGATTCCCACGGGTGTCCTCTTTTTGGAAATGCATGGGGTTCACTGTTTTCCCCGGTGGCTTGGACATCCGAGGCCCATATCTGTATGTTGTGCCGGTGGGCAGAACGTCTCAAATTCCGGTCAGAAAACTGACTTGGGGTTACTTGTGTTTTAGGCTTTCCCCTTGGCAGCCGGGTAGGTGAACCCAGACATGTGAGGTACCATTTTCATGGGGACACCTGTGGGAACGCGGGACGGTAGGCCATGGGCTGTTGGGGGTGTGTTTCGAGGGGTGAGACTAGCGAAATGTGCGGAAAATGTGTTCTTTTCCCACATTTCGGACTTTGCGGGGGTGTCTGGGTAATAAATTCCGGGGCGATTTGGGCATATCATACCTCTGCGGATTCCCACGGGTGTCCTCTTTTCGGAAATGCATGGGGTTCCCTGTTTTCCCCAGTGGCTTGGACACGCGAGGCCCATATCTGTATGTTGTGCCGGTCGGCAGAGCGTCTCAAATTCCGGTCAGAAAACAGACTTGGGGTTACTTGTGTTTTAGGCTTTCGCCTTGGCAGCCAGGTAGGTGCACCCACACATGTGAGGTACCGTTTTCATCGGGACACCTGTGGGAACACGGGACGGTAGGCCATGTGTTGTGTATGTCTGGTTTTCATAACGTTTTGACCCATTTGCTGGTGGCCTTTGTCACACAACCCTTTCATTTCCCAAATGTGACCTACATTTAGGCACCATACACTTTTGTAACCTGCACAAGTCACCTACTCTTGAAAAGGTCTGCCTGTGCTCTTTCAAAAACTGTATGCTTGCCATTCCTCACCACATTGGTTTTCCCCATTTACACATGCTAAGTGTGTCTGTTCAGGCCCAGAGCGTTAAACTCCTGCGTACCATGGTTCAGTGTTTGGCTTGTGATATTGCTTGTTTTGTAAAACACTACAAAAAATGTGTGCTCTCCTAACTGCAAGAGTTGGGGGAATGTAGCGGAGCATTGCTTTTCTCAAAATTCATAGAAGCCATTGCCGTATCAAGCCAACCATGTCCAACACATACCTTTTTTTCAGTCATTTTCCCGCTTTTCCCCCAATCTATGGCAGTTTCCCCTACCTAGTTGTTGCCTGACCTACGCAAATCGCCCCTTCCTAAACTTGGAATTTTGTCTACTTTTCATAAATATATGCCTTTCTGTCCTCCAATTCGGCTTTCCTACCCTTTTCTTCCATTTTGTCCATGCATGTCCAATTGGCAAAAATTGCCAAAATTGCCTACCTCTCACAAAACGGTTGATAACTACATCAAAATAATTTATTTCCATTTCCACTCAACCTGTTCTTGAAAGCCAGGAAATTGGGGAACTCAGCACAGTAAACCATTTGTTCCTGGCTCTTACAAGGAAAAAAACACAGGCTTCTTTGTACATCATTTTATTCGCACTTTTTGCTTATTTTCTCTCACCCCCCTACAGCAACCTAGGATTCCTGGGTGGCGTTACGACCGCCTACATGTGGGAAAAAAAGGAGCCAAATTTGGCCGACATTTCACATGTAACAAAAACGTTACAAGCCATTGAATGGCCACATACCGAAATCACCAAAAAAGGCCCTGGCACTGGGGAGAAATACCCATGGCATTTAAAGGGTTAAAGAAAAAAGCTAGACCTTTGATGTAATTCAGAATTGGAAAACATCAGCTATGCAGCAACTTAAAAGTAAAGAGAAGAATGCACGTCGTCATATGTCAAATTCAGAAAAGGCATTAGTGTATGACAAACAGAAACAGTCAGAGTCTATTAGAAATATGGATAGGGCTTTCCAACTTGGTGTATAGAAAATATATCCATCTAGGGATTTTCATACCTCAGACAAACTAATTGATAAGCTTTTAAATGAGCATAGGACTGTAGCTACTGCACCTCCTCCCTATGTGCCTTTTCATGCTGTTTTACTTCTTCCCGTTGTTGCACCTCCTCCCGTAGCTGTCCCTGTTCTTCCCGTTGCTTCTCCACTGCAGCTGTTGCTCCTCTTCCTATCATTGTTTCTCCTTCTGCATCTCCACCCTTACCGAAACTTGCTGTTCCCGTAATTCTGTCTTTACCGCCAGCGTTAGTGTCTCCACTATCTGTTGTACAGGATTTGTCTGAACTCTCTTTCCCAAGTGGTTCTGTGCCACTTGAAACAATTGAAGGGGCGAGCGCTGAATCAAAGGTAGTGACTCGTAGTACAGTTTCTAAAGCTAGAAAGAGGGAATTGTATGTATGGGCTAAGAAATGTATAGAAGAAGGTGAAAAATCAGCTGTGTTAGCTACAATTACTGACCAAGAAAGTATTCCTGAACAGAATATTTTTATAGAGGGGATGGGAATGCACTTGGCTAAAATGTGGAATGATTTGACAGACATCGATGCCCTACAAGGGTTGAGAGATTTGAATGTCTTAGCTTACTCAAGGGACAATGCGGAGAAAGTACATGAGCATGTCGGGAGGGTTTTTGAGTTTAAGAGGAAATTAGATCGGTTACAGAATGATGAAACAGATGGTGATAGATTGGACGCTCTGTTGGTGCAGATACAGTTTCATCCTTCTTGGAATTTAACGATTGAACAGATGCGAATTTGCACAAGTGATGCGCTTAGATGGATTTCAGATGTGTCAATATCTCCCATGAGAGTATATGATACTTTTAGTCCGTATACTCCAGAAATGAAAAAGAAAGTGTTACAGATAATGGTAGGGTAGCTGGAGGATGAGTGTATGAAGAAAAAGATGTGTTGCCCCGCAGACTTGATGATTATTTATAAGAAAGCATTTTCACCTGATACTGCTATGACTACTTTGTTGCTCGATTTAGCCTTATTGCTTAACAAACGATCAGAGTTGCCTACTTCTCAAATGCCAATGTGAGAGGTTCCTCCGACATTTCTTCCTAAAGTAGAAATTCACGCTGATGCCACAACAGGCACACCAGCTACTACTATTGAAGCTCACTATGTTTCACAATTTGTTCATGTTACGTTCTCCAGACAGGAAGTGAATACCATTAGACAGTCGATTCCAGATATTAGGAGAAATCCTACAGGATTTTATAAAGAAATAGAATCTGTCTTGCATTCATCAGTTTTTCACTCTGGGTGATATAGACTTGCTGTTCCCTGTGATCCTACTTGCTGATTTATGGAAACAGATTAGAACTGTAGATGATCAGGCAGGGCTGGGCGACACATGGGTTAACTTAGTATGGTTAGACGGAGAAAGGAAAACTGGTGAGAGACCACCACAGGTGATACTGACACTGCCAGACAGAATAGTTATTAAATTAAAGACTCTAGTTCCAGAGAGAAGGATTGTTTGGGACTAACTCACTGCTTGTACCCAAGGGAAATCTGAAGGCACTACCAAATTTTTTAATCGGTTCGAACAAGTATTTTCAGATTTTAGTGGACAGGATTAAAGCACCAAAGTCAGGGAAAAGGTTGTCTGTGGACAAATTTGTGCGTGGATTGTTGCCTGATATGCAATCACAAATTATGACCTCCGAAAGTGCTTGGCAAGCTAAATCACAGTCTGAAGTATTGCATATGGCTCAGTATTACGAAAATAGAGTCAATAATGAAAAAGAGAGAATTGAAAAGAAAAAGGAGACCTGAAAACCAAAGTATTGTTGCAACAGATAGTTAGAGGGACCAGAGGAGGGAGTACGCAGTTTAGAGGCTCGTTTGCTCCACAATGTAATGCACAGTTGGGTCCTGTTTACATGAACCAATGTGCTTATTGCAGACAAGGGGGTCATTGGCAAGCACAATGCCCAATCCTTCAGCAGAGATCAAATAAAACATATGGTGTCATGAGTGGACGATCCAGAGGCCGCCTTGGAATAGGGGGTGCTGGCAGAAGTCAAGTCGCTCAGAATCCACAGTCATTGCTACAGGATAGTCAGCAACATAGTGTTGATAATAGGACTATTCTTGATAATCCTTCTACTGCCTATCTTTCTGAGGATCTCGTATTTGATGACATAGTGTTCCGTTAGGACAGCCCGAAGCAGGATCTGGAACCTGTGCCTATTCCAGTCGATCAGAAAGGGCCCTACATTGAGATGAAGGTGGGAATAGGAAGCATCAATTTGTGATAGATGCAGGAGCACAGAAGTGTTCCATTGATCATTCACGGGTTCCAGATATTACATTGTCAGGGCAGAATAGGTTATGTAGAGTTTTCTGGCACACCAGTGGTTAGTCCGGTTTCTCAGCTGGTACCGATTTCACTAAGGCCATTCACGGAGCACTGTCCATTTCTTCTAACGATGAATTGTGGTGAAAATGTGTTGGCGTTGAATCTGTTGAAGGAAGTAAATGCGGTAATTCATTGTTCTTCCGATGGAGTACGTTTGATGATTTCACCCCAGCAATCTTCTGCCTCACAGTTTTTGACTAGACCTTTACCGTCTGAATTTAGTAAAGTTCCGGCATGTTTATGGGCAGTTGATGACAATGATGTTGGCATTTTACAAATTGAGCCTGGTAAAATGGTTTTGAAACCAGGAGTTAAGTTGCCACGTATTCCACAATATAATATTTCAGTTGATGGTGAGCAAGCTCTGAAGAGCATAGTTTCTAATTTTGTCCATCGTGGAGTAATCAAGGACATTTCAGGAAGTTTGTGTAATAGCCTGATTTTACTGGTGTATAAGAAAGGGGATAGTGCAATTCCTTCCCGTTTTATCAGTGATTTGCGTGCTATCGATAAGATTGTTGCTCCCCAATTTCCAATTGTGCCTGATGTAACCACGATATTAACAATGATCCCAGCTTCTGCTACTCGTTTCAGTTTGGTGGATCTTAAGAATGCCTTCTTCAGTATTCCTATACATGTGGATAGTAGATATTTGTTTGTGTTCACCTTAGGGGGATGCTCATTTATATTTACTTGTGTGCCACAAGGGTACACGGAGAGTCAGAGCATTTACAGTAGGGCTTTGAAAGAGCAGCTTGACACACTTGAGTTGCCTCCCAATAGTACATTGTTGCAATATGTTGACGGTCTTCTCTTAGCTGCAGACTCAGAAGTTGCTTGCAAAGATGGTACTGTGTCGTTGCTTATTCATCTAGCAGAGCATGGGCATAAAGCTTCATTGAAAAAGTTTCAATATTGTCGACAGGAGGTCGCCTATTTAGGCTATCTCCTGTCAAAGGATGGAAGAAGACTGACACCTGAATGGATAAAAAGCATCTCTAACATGTCTGTCCCAAATACACAGAAAGAAGTTGGAGCTTTGATAGGAATGGCTTCTTACTGTATACAGTGGATCCCAAACATTTCACTAGTGATAAAATCAATATTTTCATTGACAAAGAAGGGCATTTATTTGGCATTACCGTGGTACTTGGAACACCAGAAAGCTTTTGATCTGCTCAAGACTGCACTGTGTTCAGCACCAGTTTTGGGCACACCAAATTATGATAAGGCCTTTGTTTTATATGTGCATGAATGTGATGGATGTGCTTTGGCTGTGTTAACGCAGGAACACTGGGGGAAGAATAGACTGG
The DNA here is from genome assembly GCF_040938575.1 of Ambystoma mexicanum. NCBI lineage: Eukaryota > Metazoa > Chordata > Amphibia > Caudata > Ambystomatidae > Ambystoma > Ambystoma mexicanum. The sequence continues at coordinate 611,096,021 of NC_090934.1, read as the reverse complement.
GCCTCATTACACGGATGGCGGTAAGGATTTACCGGTACCGGTAAAATACCGGTACCGGTAAATCCTTACCGCCTTACTACGAGGTCCCTTTGCGGGTTGGGGGATTTAACGCCTGCTTTTTGCAGGTGTTAAAAACCAACCCGCAAAGGGACCCAGGGAGCTAATTACGGTACCGCAATTTGCGGTACAGTAATTAGCGCCTTCCCCATTCCCATTGAGCCCTATGGGGCAAAAATGGGAATGGGGAAGGGCAATGGTGGAAGGTGGGAATTACCACCCCGCCAACCTTGGAATGGGGCGGTAATTCCCCTTTCCGCCAAGGCGGTGCCGGTATTTTACCGGCATGAACCATGGCGCTAATAGCGCCATGGTTCTCCGCCATCCGTGTGATGAGGCCCACTGTGTGGTTATTTTTCCTCCATGCTGGTTCCTGTTGCATGTGCTTTGCAGAGATGCTTGAGAGCTGACGCTGCTGCTGTTGAGTCCGTAAAACAAAGTGAGGGTATGGTTTTAGGTCATTCTTTAACCGTGATGGTACCCCACTCCGTAGATGTTCTATTGAACAGAACACAAACGCAATATCTTACATCAGCATGATTAACAAGATACGAGCTGATTCTATTTGCACAGCATATCAAAATTACAAGATGTTGCGCATTAAATCCGGCGGAACTATTGCCTCTTCCGCAAGAAACTGCTTGCAGTGAGGAAATATCACATGACTGCCTCTATACCACAGAGCAAGAAACCAAAGGCAGGATTGATTTAAATGACACACCATTGAAAGATCCACAAGGGGAGCTGTTTTGCGATGGCGCCTGCTTCAAACTTCCTGATGGTACATCCACTGCTGCTTATGCCATCACTACGTTAAGCACTATTGTGGAAACCAAAAGAATTTTGCATAACTCTGCGCAGGCCGCAGAGATTATCGCATTGACTAGAGCTTATGAACTTTCCGAAGGGCTTATAGTAAATATATTTACAGACCGCTAGTTTGCCTTTGGTGTAGTTCACAACTTCGGTAGTCTATGGGCAGAGAGAGGTTTCTTGACCTCACATAGAACTAAAATCCAATATGGTACCTTGATAGTTTGGCTACTCTCAGCACTTGCGCTTCCTACTCAACTAGCAATCATGAAGTGCGCCGCACACCAGAAAGTAACAGATGATGTGGGGAGAGGAAACTCTTTTGCTAACAGGATAGCCAAACAGACTGCCACTGGTGTATACTCAGAAATGTGGGTCACCAAGGAAGCCACAAACACTTGTATATTAGATGAAGAAATAGATTAGATAAAAAACATTCAAGCTGATGCCATTCCAGAAGAGCTTAAACAATGGGCTGAGGGTTTAGCGAGTTTAGATGATGAAGGTTGTTGGATAGATAATGCTAAGAAAAGATGGATGCTACCCGATGCTTATGTCACCGCTATGGTTAGAATGGTTCATGTTCCCACTCATATAGGTGCTAGAAAAATCTGTAAGCTTCTAGAACCTGTCTGGGTAAATGTAAATATCTCAAAGACTGCCGAGCATTTGGTCCAAAACGGTACGGTATTCTTACAGTATATTGTGGGGAAGGGTACAGCCATACCGAGGGGTAGTTTTGGTCTCCTCTCTGTGCCCTTTGAAGTGATACATTTCGACTTCATCAAAATGGAGCGCTGCCAAAATTAAAAGTATGTTCTGGTAGTCATTTGTGCCTTTAGTAAGTGGGTTGAAGCTTTCCCTGTAAAAGATGCCACAGCAATAATGACAGCGAAAACCATGCTTAAGGAATATGTTCCTAGGTTTGGTTTGCCGAGTGTCATCTGGTCGGACAATGGTCCACATTTTATCGCTGCTGTTATTCTGCCAGTATATGCAGCATTGCAAATCTATAAATGGTTCCATTCGGCCAGACATGCTCAGAGTGCTTGGCTTGTACAACGTCATAATGGTATCCTGAAGAACAAGCTAGCAAAAGTCTGCGCTAGCAGTAACTTGAAATTGCCAGATGCCTTAACGGTAGTTCTACTGTCCATATGGACGACCCCACAGACTAGAACTGGACTCTCCCCTATGAAATAATAATGGGGAAGGCAGCAAATATTTGGAACTTGCCCAAGCCAAAATGATTGAAAGACATGGAGCATTTGCTTCTTTCTGAATACTGTGACCAGTTAACTCAAAACTTGTATTTGACTTATCAACAGGTGCGAGAAGCCCTCCCAGTAAAATACGAGGGGCCAGGTCATCGACTTCGACCCGGCGACTGGGTGCTCACTAAAGCATTTGAAAGAGCATCCTGTCTCGCACCGCGCTGCAGGGGAACGTTCCAGGTCCTGTTGGCCACACAGACCGCTGTACGAGTATCCGGAAAGAGACACTGGATCCACGCGACTCACATCAAGAAGATACCTTTTCCTCTGCCACTTGACGAATGAAAAAAGAAGGAGACTGTTTGTTTTGTGACGTACGACAAGCCTGTTTTGAACAACACCAAGGGTGTTTCAGAGATTCTCCTGAGCCCCTGGGGCCTTGGGAACTTCTACTTTGTCTTCAAATTCTTCCACAAATCTTTCTGCACCCTTGAGCAATCTTGCTTCTGTTTCACCACTTGTATCAGGAAGCAACGACACTCTGTTCGCAGATCATGCCGTACCTGGAGTCTTGATGTACAATCTACATCCACGGCACTAGACTTACAGCACAGCATAGCTGTGCCCACAAGAAATTACTGTGGAGCTTGCCACTCTCGCTGAAACATAAGTGAGTGGCCGGAACCGGCAAAGTTACCCTCTATCAAGATAAACCACGTGGTCAGGAGATCACCAACAAAGAAACTTAAGGAGTCTGTCGCAGAAACTTTTCGATACAAACTTTGAGGAACAATGCCCGTCGCTAACTCTACTCGTACGGAGCAACCAATCGGTCGTGTGGCTAACAAAGACACTGAGCATCAAAAATCATGGTCCTTGAGGACTCACTGTTTTCATCTAGTAATGTTAACTGGTCTAACAGTTGTACTTGCCCTTGGGCTCTTGTACCTTGAAGGGGTGTGTCCACTTGAGACTTTGTTACCTACTGAAAGTATTCCCACTATGTCTTCACCTTTCGTGCATCTGCATACTCTACCTCCTAAGGATTCCCAACACAGACAGAGTTACCACAATAATACTTTAGTATTAATCGTGAATGTGACCCATGCAATTCTTAATAGAACATGTCCCAGAGGGAAACTGGAATCTTAGTACTTGGTTCTGGGACTTATTACGATCATGGTGTTTGAAGATCGGTGCAGTCTTAATGGTGATTTATGGTATTCTCCTGTTCTGTTGTTGTTGTGAATAATGCCTCCCTGTCATATGTTCCATGATAGGAGGATGTTGTACACCATCAGTAGGTACACTAGGAACTAGGATACAAATGCCTGAATAAGCAACCAATGCAGGAAATAACTATTAAAGAGTTAATGGCAATTGATGTTTTTGAATCCAACAACTCAGAGTGTTCCGATAAGGACACATGGTCATCGTATGGTCAGAATGTTTGAATTATGCTCTTAGCTTTGGCCAAAAGGAGGGTTTTTTAAACCATATTCGCATAAATAGCGTCTGATTATGAATATTGTCCTAAAACATTCACATTTGTATTAAAACCTGTGGTTAATTTTAATTGATTTCAAACGCCATTTCGGAAAATATCCTCCATCTTGATTCTTCTGACTTCTGCTTTCTGTTCACAAATGATTAACCATGTTTTCAGCTGCCAGAGCAGAAATAACCTTTGAGCCTATTGGGGTTATTCATAGAATTTGGCGCACAAGAGCGCCAAAGCCCATTCAACGCACAGCCTATTCATGGATTTCAACATCCATAACCAGCCGTGTCGCAGAGCGGCGCAGAGACCCTGCAGCAGCACCAGTAACGCCCCCAACCCCGCTCCATACGCCAAAAACATTGCACAAATCCCCTACATGGCGCAAAGGCCAGTGAACCAGCATACAGCTCCCGAACCACGAAAATGCATGGAAAAAGCCCTGCGCACCCCTCGGAATACGTGTACACAGCTTGCGCTAGCGAAAACACATGTAAAAGTCCATGCGCACCCCTTGGAATACACGTAACCTGTCCGTGCTAGTGAAAATGCATGTAAAAGTCCACGTGCACCCCTCAGAATACACGTACCCCGCCCGTGCTAGTGAAAACGCATGTAAAAGTCCACGTGCACCCCTCAGAATACGCATACCCCACCCACACTAGTGAAAACGTGTGTAAAAGTCCATGCGCAGCCCAGGAATACGCACAGGCAGCCCATCCACCCTCCCCATGCCCCACAGGCAGCCCACACCACAGGGGGGACTTTTTCTATGCATTTTACCTAATGCGAGAGGGGTACGTGTATTCCAGGGGTGCGCGTGGACTTTTACATGCGTTTTTGCTAGCGCGGGTGGGGTACGTGTATTCCGGGGGTGTGCGTGGACTTTTACATGCGATTTGGCAGTGTGGGCCCTCCCGGGTGTGCCCTTTACCCCCTCCCCATGCCCTGCAGGCAGCCCACACCACAGAGGACTACCCTACACCCCTGGGCATGCCCCGCGGGCAGCCCACATGGCACCATGCACTCGGGAGCACCGACACATGTCCCCCACCCACCCAGCAGTGACAGGCACCTGCCAGCAGGCCCTGACTGATGTCCCCCTACACCCACACCCACCCCCATTGACGGGCACCTGCCAGCAGGCCCCCACTCATGTCCCCCTGCACCCCCACCCACCCAGCAGTGACGGGTACCTGCCATCAGGCCCTGACTCATGTCCCCCTGCACCTCCACCCACCCCCATTGACGGGCACCTGCCAGCAGGCCCCGACTCATGTCCCCCTGCACCCCCACCCACCCAGCAGTGACGGGTACCTGCCAGCAGGCCCCAACTCATGTCCCCTTGCATCCCCACTCACCCCCACTGACAGGCACCTACCAGCAGGCCCCGACTCATGTCCCCCTGCACCCCCACCCACCCAGCAGTGACGGGTACCTGCCATCAGGCCCCGACTTATGTCCCCCTGCACCCCCACCCACACCCATTGACGGGCACCTGCCAGCATTGCCCAACTCATGTCCCCCTTGGAACCCCGACCGACCCCCATTAACGGCCACCTGCTAGCAGGCCCCGACTCATGTCCCCCTTTACCCCCACCCACCTAGCAGTGATGGGTACCTGCCATCAGGCCCGACTCATGTCACCCTGCACCCCCACCAACCCAGCAGTAACGGGCACCTGCCAGCAGGGCCGACACATGGCCCACCAAACTACATGTCCTAACAAAACAGACCCATGGTCCTAATGCCAACCCTAATCCTCCTTGCCCCCCAGTACAAGCATGCAACCATTCACAAAACCCACTCCCAAATGACCCATGCCAAGAAAGTCTTAAAAGAACCACCATGCCCATGCATGAATGCACAACTGAGCCACACAGTGACAACACATGGCTGAGGCAATGTTCATTGAGACATGCACAAAACCAATGAAAGAACACAACATCAATCATGAAGTTAGAAAAAAATGTATTGAAAACATAATGAAGTAACATAGAGGAAATGAAACTTGAAAATCAATGTACAATGACAGATATAACAAAAAAAAATGATGTTAATCCAATGAAAAAATAAATGTCATGTTGAATAAAAAAGTGGTCCATTGCCAATGTCAATAAGAAAAAAATAATCCAAATAAAAGAAAACCATTGATCCGTGTCAATCCATGAGCATGTACAAGTCAGCAACTATATACAATGGAAGTCCAAATGGACCATGATCCACAAACAAAAGGAAACCTACAAAAAAGTTGTATGAATAAAAAACGATATACATGAAGTGAAGAAATGTCCATGAACTCCAAAATAAAAAGAAAAAAACAAAGGAAACCGAACACTAATGAACTATATACAATGGCGGCGGGCAAGTCCAACGGCTCACTTGTTGATGTTCCGGGCCATGGCATCATCGAACTCCTGGCCTCAAGGTCTCGGAGGGAAGCAGTCATGGCCTGTTCCAACTCCCTGCGAGTTGGCTTGAGGCACTCAGCCCGCCTCAATGTCCTGCACATGGAGTTCTCCGCCCTGACCATAGTGAGCCGCGCCTCCTCCGCCCGCTGCCACTCCGCATCTATCCGCTGGCCCAACCGCTGCCCCTGTGATGATGCAGGCCCCGAGCCATCATGGCTCCCACCCTGAGCCTGCTGCTGCCGTGCATGTGCCCTGCTGGTAGATGCCTCCACGTCCTCCTCTTGATGGGGTCCAGTTGTCGGGTGGCCACCCCTGCTGGACCTCCGACTCCCGACTCTGGCAGGGATGTGTCCTCCACCAGCCTGGCCGCTGATTCAGGGGCAGCGCTACAGGGTGCGCGGGTGATACTTGGGCAGGAAGATGGCACGAGGACGATTGGTGCATAGGGATTTCAGTTGAGGAGGAGGTTGCTAGAAGATCCAGCACACAGAGGAACCCAGCCTGGGTGACCCGTCCTAGTAGGCCGATGTGGTCAATGAGGTATATGAAATAACGTGCATTGTCCTCAGGAGAACCCTGCACATCATCCCGAATACCACGTTGACACAACGCCACCCCAGTTAGGACAGGCTCAACCCGGTCCTGGATTGGCATGCCCACAGGGAGAGGAAGGCTAGTTGTTGTTCGCGCATCCCCTCCCTGAAAACGGGTCTAGACGAAGGCATCTCTGCTGGTGCGGGATGATGCAGTCACAGGATCGGGGATCGGATTACACACAGGCTGCTATGCGGCAGCCTGTGCTGCCTCCTGTCCCTGCCCCTGGACTGCACCACTAGCACCAGTGCAATGCCCCCCTCCAGGCCCCGTGCATGGGTCTTCCACAGCCTCCTCCTCAACCAAACTCCCCACCAACCTGGATGACTCAGTGCCATCTTCTTCCATAGGCCTCTGTGGGGGCTCAGCTGCCCTTACTGCTGCTGAGGAGTCCACCTCCAACCTCCGCCTCTTGGACCTTCCCTCGGCAGCTGCGGCAAGTGACGCAGCACCAGACTCCTCACTCCCGGAAGAGATGACAATGTGGGTGGAGAGCTGGGGCTTGCGTCTCCGGCTGGTGGTGGGATCCCTGCCTCTGTGCTCCACAGAACCATCTCCGCCATCTTCATCAGTCGACGCTGCAGACAGGGAGAGACAGAACACAGGCATCAGGGCACTGTACAATGGTCGGATACACATGTCAAAGTTGCACATGAGTAGCAGTGTCAAACTTCACAGATTCCATCACACTCCCCAACACTCATATCATTTGAACCCACACACATGCAGAATTTGACAGGAATCGTGCAGCAGGCAGCAGCATCCATACGCACACAACAGCATGAACATCCGAAGGTTGGCATGACTTCACAAGCAACATGGGGAGTGCCGAACACATGCACACGCTCCAACAGACAGACATGCATCTGTACATATCAACCACCTGTCACAGTGCAATCATCGGCAACTATGTCACATCTGCCACTGGGGTTCCTACATGTCTGTGTCACATGCATCCATGGCGTATCACAGTTGCACACATGTCAAACACACACATGCACATGTATGCCCTGTACGAACATGAAGGTGGAACCAGCATCCATGTGTCACACCCCAACCATACCATAGTACATACACAGAAATGCTAACATGTGTGCATCCCCACATGCATTTGTGCATCATGCATTTGAACACATACACCATTGCTGTGCTTCACACATGACAGGACTCACATGCATCACGGTCATGTCCTTGTACATATACATCCATACATGGGCATTTTCAGACATATGTCCAAGCTGCGCACTCCTGGCACACTTCAACATGCACTGCGTCCAATAAGTACGCATGGACACTTACCGCTCTACTCCAGACTACTCTGCTTCTCGAGGATCTGGTGGTGAAGCGCTGGGCGTATACGTTCCAGGACCCTCATGTTGTCGCTGGTAAGGTGGACCCGGCGCCTCACTGCACCCGCTGCTTCCAAGAGGCGCCAAGTCTTCCTGGGGGTCCTGGACCTGAAGTCCTCCCAGCGCTTCCGGACGTGTTGTATGTCGTGGACTGCCACCCCCTCCATGTTGATGGCAACCACGGTGTCCTTCCAGATCCCATCATGTCCATCCTTGTCGGCACGTCTTCTTCCATAGAAGGCATTATAATGCCCCAGGACTTGCTCCGCCAGGATACCAATTTCTGCGACACTGAAGCTGGTAGCCCTCTACCTCTCTGGCTGGGGGTTTCCAGTGGTGTCTGATGGTGTTTCCCCCGACATGGCAACCCCCGAGTCAGGTGTGGGTGGGCAACTGGGTCCTGGGACTGGGCTGGGCTGTGGAGCGATGGAACTTCAGTTGGGAGTCTTCTGTTCCAGCAGGGGTGGTCACTGCAACTGGACCCCTGCAGATGGCTGACATGCAGGCACCAAATGGCAGGGCACGTGTCCAGTAGGCTGGCAGGCAGCAGCAGATGGCAGGTGGGAGTATGCTCGGGGATCTGGGGGGCAGGAAAATGGCCTTCTGGTCAGGAGTGTGGACTTCCATGTGTTGTTGCGTGGCCAGCTTGATACGGAGTGATTTGGCACGTGAAAAAACAGCACGTCAGCGTGTAATTTGAGGAAAGACCCTTAGCGCATAAGCGCGTATCTGACGTGATATGCACAGGCGTTTCCCTCCTCACGGGTGCATGGTGATTCGCCACGTGCAAAAAAATCACATCTGTGTGTGAATGCGTGTAATTTGAGGAAAGGCCCTTAACGCGTAAGTGACTCTACGTGCACAGGTGTTGCCTTCAGCATGGGTTAAAGGTGAGCACGGGCCAGCAAAACACTGTACGTGCTGTTCGTGGAGACCGACGTGTGTGTTTACTCTGCTGGAATCTCACGCGATTACTTCACAGCGTCTGAATTCTATACCTCTTCTTTTGGTGGGGTGTTGCCTACGCGCACAAGCGCATGTTTTTTTTTTCACGCAAGGCAGGCAGTGAGTCGCATATGCTTTTTTCCCACTGTGGTTCCCCCTGTGCATGCGTACCGTTTTGAGGTCATTGTAGCCCATGTGTTTGACACGTATGTGTTTTTTTTGTTCCTGGGTGCCACACTGTACTGCTGGAGGTAAAATTCACGCACGTGGGCTACCGATGTTGCTTGCACAACATTATTTTTTTTTCCAATTTCCTGTTCTTATATTGTTTGTTTTTTGATATTTCTTTTTTGGGGGGTGCCTGAGCGTTGCTTGACCTGTCATTTTTCCCCAGGGGTCACAGACAGCCTTGCAGGGGTACTGCAGTACCTATTCCATCAAGTATCCTGCCCCCTTCTAGCCAATTTCCCAGGACAATTGTTGAATGAACCTCCGATAGCCCATTTTCCATCGGTGCCATGGTTGGGAGGCCACCAAAGGCTAAGTGCGGCAAAGCTGGGCTGGACGTGGTCGGGTACGTGGGCGCCGAGACCAGGGAGGATGGGAAGTCCAGGGTGGCCATGGTGGCTACAGGGGGGAAGAGCCAGTGGTGCCCCTCTGGGACGGCAGGCCCAGCCACGTGCTGGGGCAGACATGCCACCACCCCCTGTGGTTCCTGGTGATGCAGCTGTTGCATCACAACCTGGCGCCCATATCACCCAACAGCAATTTACATCTGCTGTCACGGGCCCACCGGTGGTGGTAGCTGCAGGTGCAGCTGTGGACATCTCCACCCGGACTCTAGGTCAGGCAGCGCATGTTGCATTGTGTGACGAGGACTCCCAGGACGATTTCCATCTTGTCCGGAGGTTGGGCTCATGTGCGTCCACTGTGGCTGTGACTGTGGCACACATATCTGGGGCAGTTATGACATCCGCTGCCCCAAGCAGCCAGGTGGTGGTAACTGCATGTGCAGATGCAGCTAACACTACCGCGGCAGTGACTCAGACCAAAGCAGGACCTTCTGTCCTCATACCAACACCACTGCCTTGGTCCAGTCCACCATTGCCACTGCCCCCACTGATTAGGGCCACATTGCCCCCTCAGGGTCAGTTTCACAGTCCAAAAGGAGGAAGCGTGCTCCTGCACAAGAGGCTGGGACCCCAGACATGGCTCCAGTCTCCAGCACGTCAAGGAAGAAGCCATTCTGCAATCAGGAACTTGACTTCCTTGTGGACTACATGTCGGAACACCAACACGTTAGGCTTGTAGGCCCACAGTGCCATACAACACATCACCTGCGTTGGGTCCATTGGCAGCATGTTGCGGATGGTGTGTCATCCATGGGATTCAAGGTGCGCACAGCTCAGGACTGCTACAAGCACTGGAATGACCTCAGACGCAGTGCTAAGCAAAAGCGGGCCTCCAATTACACCATGTCTCTGGTGACTGGTGGTGGGCCACCACCAGAGGAGGATGAACTCACTCAGCATGAGGAGATCGCTTCAGAGTTCATCCCGGAAGAACAAATCCGTGGAGTGGGAGAGAGGATGAATTATGATGCATCATCTGGTGAGTATTGATGCGTGTAACTCAATGACATGTGTGTTTGGCATGTGTGACCCACCCAACTACAAGTTGGCTCTTTCCTATCTTCAATCTCCCTCTCCACCTGTGTTGTTTACCAGGGGTCTGACTGTTCAGCCTCAATTCATGGAGAGCAACTGGCAGCTCTTGACTACTGCATTATCCTTTTTTTGTATGAGTTCCTTTGCTATGCTGATGACAACCAACTCATTTCCTGGCTGCCCTTGGCCACCTCTTGTCCCTCCCTTATTTCTGATAGCCTCATTGCCATTTGCTTTTGGTGTACTACCAACGGTCTCAGTCTGAATGCCAGCAAGACTGGCACCCTCCTCATCGATACACCTTTGCCATCCTTTGCCATCAATCTCTGGCCAGCCCCACTTGGCCCTCCTCCTGCCTCCACTTGCAAGGCCAAGAACCTCAGGGTCACCTTTGACTCAATACATCCCTTTTACACACACATGTGTGACGTATCTAGAGATGGATTCACTTCTTACTCCACCTCCTCAAGGGTACTGTGCCTTTCCTAATATTCTGCTATTTGCTCACAGTCTGTCAAGCTCTGGTTTACTCAAGAATGGGGTACTGTGACAGTCTCTTTCAATATTCGACCTGACACCACACTCCACCCTCCACCACTAATCCAGTACAGGACTGCAAGATTTGTCCTTGGCCTCAGGTCCTGGGATCCTATCTTTCCAGCTCTGTGACCCCTTCATTGGCTACCAGTGGATGCAAGGATGTTACTTCAGACCCTCTGCATTGTGCACAAGGTTTTTTTGGGACTGGGTAGAAATACCCTCAACAATCCCTCTACCAATTCCTCCCCTCTTGAGTTCTTTGCTCCTCTACCCCACACTCCCTCAAGGTCAGTCATTAATTGAATAAATAAGGTAGGAGCAGATCTGTGTGTATAGCTGGGAGCTCACATTTGAACCACTAACTGGCCACGTTGAATCTTCAGGAGAAAGGTATCTGCTTCCGGAAGCACATCAACACCTTCCTACTTGCTCCTGCATTAGCCCCTCGTCTACCCAGCTGAACAGTTTCCACTGTTGGCACTGTTCCCCTGCACACACTCTGTCCATCCGATCAGGTACCTGCTCACCCTGCATCCCTGCTGCACTGCTGACAGGCCTCCCATATCAATGGGTCCAGTGCGTGTCCCCATACAGTCCAGCACTCTTTGTCTGCACTCATCAGATTTGCCCTGTCCAAATCATCTTGCACTTGCCACTTGCTTGCTGCACTACGACTTTTTGAATGGACATTCTATCAATGGACTTCATTTTCCTTCTTTGGTCTCCTCTATTTGACACGTTCCCCTTCTCCCCCTTCCTGGGACTTCAGCCCTGTATCCCTTCTTCATGCACTAGCGTGTTCTGAATGTCACTGTCCCCAGTATGGTGGTTGTTTTGAATTCCTTTTCTCCCTATTCCCCTTCCTTTGCTTGTTTGTGCTCTGAGCCACTTGTGTATGAGTGCAGGCTTGATGAGATGTCACATCATGTCATACACATCCTTTGTCCTTGGTGCAGTGTGGCTCACTCTGAGTGTGCTGATGGCAGTGGCCCCCATGCATTTTTGTATTTGTCCAGGATGATCCAAGTGTCATCTCATTTGGACAGACAGCCATGTCATGCTCACTGTAGGTCTGTGTGTCATCACGCACGACTTTAGGCTGTGCACATCTGTTTCATGGCCATGGCTCCCTCTTTTACAGGCCCACTACCACTTTTCAACTGGTGTTGTGTTCTACATGCATGGATGTAATATGGATGGTTCCTCACCTCTCCTCCATCATGTCCACTTCTCATCGGCTGTAGTGACATTTGAATGACGAAATGCAATAAACGCACCCCTACACTGTCTGGCAATGCACAGTTCTGCGTGGAACATGTCATTGCCATGTAGTTCCTCCCTGCTATTGGCCAGAGGGCGGGTGTTTCATGGAAACCATGCTACCTGGTGCATGCAATTTGCACATGATGATTGCAATTGCCGTTACACTGCCATCATTTTTGAATATTGTCATCACTACGTACGGCTTGATGTTGTAAGTTGAGGGGCTACACATGCACTTCAACGCACACACCCACTCCTGTGCCAAGTTTTCCAGCATTTTTTTTCTAAAAATATGTTTGATTTTTCATCCAAATTGTATTGTTTTTGGTAACCATGTTATCTTTTTATTTTCATTTTAATTTTATTTATTTATTCCTTTATTTTGTTGGTCTTTTTCAATGATTTCACTTTGCTTTTTATTTGTTATGTTTATGTTCTGGTTTTCTTCAATTTTATGGATTTTGCTTTTCTTTCTTTCATTACTCTTTTCATTTTATTTTATTTCAATTGATTATTTGATTTAATTTGTATTTTCTTTAGAATTCCTTTTTTTTCTTTTTTTCAATGTTATTTTTTCTATTGTGCAGACATGTGACAGTGTGGTGCTTTGTGGCATCGGAAGGCATCCACTGGGTGTTCCAGCTGGGCCCATTCAGGCTTGTCTTGTGTATGTGTTTTGCTTGGGGTCCTGACACATATGCTACTCCTGCTTCCCTTTTCCATGGGCTCGCAATGATGGCCCGGTGTAACAGCATATCACACATGGGCATTGGGCTTCTGTCATATCTTTGGCCAGCCTGCAATTCTACTTGTGTGTACACCCCTAGTGGGCATTCCAGATGGTTTCGCCAATGTATGTCTGCACTTCACTTTGGTGAGTATTATGCTGACTGTGCATTTCATCATGTTGCTTGAGATGTTTGTTATGTATTGACTGTATATGTTGATGCACTTCATGCTGTAGCTGGTACCATGCACCTTTTGGCTGCATGCAACACACTGATGGTGGGAGGGGTCCATGTGCTGAAAATGTTGAATTGGTACAGTTTCCCGACAGTGATTTTGATATGCCACATGAAGGTTGCATGCTGAGTTACCCCTGTCACCACGCATTTCAACAACCACCCATTCCTTGCTAGCACCACTTTGGCCATTTCCCAGCCCAGGCTGGTGTTTGGATGTGACATCTGAGTTATGACTACATTGTTCATGATTTAAATTTCCTGTTTGTGTACTAGACCTGGTCCCCCCTCCACTGTTTGCACTTGGCCCTTGTGACAATCCGGCCAACCAGGATGCTTGAGCCTGCCACCACTACCAAACGCCCACAAAGGTGGCCCTGTCTAGACCTGTCCACATGCCTTCTCGGTCACTTAAAGCCCCCCTGTCTCCCCTGCCCGTGTCCCTCTGTCTCCCCCCCTTCATCATCACATCCCCTACTCTCCTGCACCGTCAGGTTTCCCTCTGCCCGCTGTGTGTGCTTTCTTTCACCATCTTCCCCATTAGTCATTTAGAGCTTGCCCCCCTCCTCACTTCTCTCCACCCTCTCCACCACCCTTTAGCCTCCTCCTTTTACTCTGGCTGTCATTTTCAACCACTACCCCAATTGCCATCGGCCATGGTGATACATAGGCGCTTGTTCTTTGCAGACATTTGCTCTTCTGCCTCCGTCCTTCCACACCCCACCTTCAACATTTTAAGCATAGTTTTGCCAGTTACTTTGATCATTAGTCCCTCCATCACTGATTACAGGTCATCTGTTCCCCCTTCCACTTCTGTCTTTCTTCTCCCGCTCCCCAGCACTATCTTGATTCTTTGTAGACCTACCACAGTTTGTCACTTGTTTTGTTACTCTCCTCACCTCTTCCCTCCTCTTCCCTCACTCACCTCCTCATGTGACTCCTGCACTGCGACTATTGCCGGCAGGCATAGGAATGTTGATGCTAGTTATGTAATCCAACATTCCCTCCCTAGACTCCCCCTTATTGTTCCAGGCACTTGTAATATATACTTTGCTCTTCCAGTTCATTATCACACTGTGGACTGTTTGAAGGACATGTCGGAATGTACTGTTCTTCTCCCTTGTTCCCTCCCTCATTGATGCGCTTTGATGAACTTTGTGTGTAAGTCATATTATGGATTTCTATGAGTCAGTAATGGGTCACTGTCTGCCATTGCCGATGTTGGGTACTCTGTACATGATATGTTCTGCTGGTCAATGGCTGATGCAATGTAGTGCTTTATTTTGAGGTGTCAGGGGATGGGTGTGGTTTGACACGCAGGGAGGTCCTTGGTACTATGTTCACATGTACTCTGTACGGGACACTGGCACTCACTTCATTTCACATGCATGTATTCTAGGCATGTCCATACGGACAAATACACTTAGGCAACACCCCCCCAATAACATTGACAACATGCAAACGCGTGCACCCAGATTGCCTTCTCAAGCATGCTGTGTCATGACAATCCATGTTCACTTTCGAGTCATTGATCGTGTACATGCAATGCAGGGTACTATTTGGTTGAATGCCAATTTTTCAAATGATGCTGAAGGGTTTTCACCAAAGCAATGCACACTCACTGTGCTGTGCAGTGTGCAGTGTGTGATATGGCAATTTGCAATTGTCCAATGTGCATGGCAACAGGTATTCTGAATTTTGTTGGTTGCACCACTTGTGGCATGCATTTGTGCCACCGTTTTCAGGGTGTGAGGTTTTGGTCACTCCTTTCGTCCGATTCCATGTCAGGTATAATTGTCTGGTGCCTATTTACATTTCTCACGTGGCACTTCATGACTATTGTGTCATTTGTTGTGCATATGGTTGGATGTTTCGCCATTGCATACCATGGTATGGTGTGACAGTCGGGGTTCAGGAGTGTTGGGAGGGTCTGGGTGGCATACCAGTCCTTTCATGCCCTGTTTAGCAAAGCGGGGGGCAAATGCCTTGCATGAGTTAACTTTGGTCACATGGGATTGGTTGTGTTTAATTAGCTAGGGATGCACACAATGAGGCACTTCCGTGGACACATTCTCAGGGTGGTAAGGTAGTGACAGTTAACTGTCCCTGTCTCATCATCGATTGTGACCTGGTATGTGCCAGGCCTGTGTGCACTCCACAGGGGTTAGAGTTTAGGTGAAAAATGTGGCCACAGGCTGGGTACGGGCTGCCTCGCTACATGCCCTTTCCCCTCCCATGCGCAGCGGCCGTGCATGTGGTTGGGGATATCGGGGCAACACCGTGTGCACCAGTATGCCATTCCGTGTTGTAACATTGTGCAGAACACATGCTGCGACAATGATCCTGGACACTACTGGGGGTGCATATAGTAGCTGTCCACCAGAGCGGTCAAGGCAGCGGAACCGTGACTTCAGCACTCTGAATTTGTGCTCCACTATGGCCCTGGTTGCAATATGGGCTGCGTTGTATTTTACCTGGGGTGGTGTGGCGGGGTTCCGTTTGGGCGTCATCATGTAGGTGCTCAGAGGGTCGGCACTGTCCCCTTGTAAGGTGATAATGGTTGTCATTAGTTGGGCTGGTGTTTTTGTCTCTGTGTGACATGTATGCATGTGCACAGCATTTGTACTCACCTAGGAGCCATGTGTCGCCATACTTCCCAGCTTCCAGAGCCCGGCTCAGGGCGCACATTCTGAATATGAAACTATCATGGGTGGACCTGGGATAGTTTGCATAGACAGAGGTGATGATTCCATGGGCATCGCATAAAAACCTGTACGTTGATGGAATGCCAGTGCTTGCGGTTTCCATAGATGTGCTCAGTGGCCCTAGGTGGACATAGGGCTACATGGGTGCAATCTATGGCACCAAGCACTTTTGGGAAGTGTGTCACCTGCAGAAGTCCAGGACCACGGTCTGCCTTTCTGCAGGTGTTCTGGGCATGTTTATGTGCCAGCGGACTGAGGGGCGTGCAGTGATGATTGCCAACATCTGAGGTAGGCAACGTGACTGTGTGGCCTGTGAAACACTCCCCACTATGGCAGTTGTCCACTGAAATAACCCAGTGGCCAAAGAATGCAGTACATTGAGCAAATTCTCCACGGGGCTAAATGCTTGGGAGCACAGGGTGGGTGATGTGAGTTCATCCTGCCATTCCTGACCAGTCCTAGGATAATACGAGGTGGAAACCTATACCTGCCATAGACCTGGTCATCAGGCATCCCAAAAAGGCTGGTCCTGGGCAAAGAAATGTGGGGCCTGGCTATTTTACTCCTCCTGCGGTGTCCCACGATCACTGCTGCGAGGAACGCAACATTGATCGTAGCTGTATATGCTTCTTTGTTGTTTGCGCGCACTTTTATGCTGCGCGAGGGCGCTTCTGCCTGCTTTCGTGTGGCAGACATAATTGTGTGTGTGCGTGTGTTTTGACGTGCATGGGTTTTCCCTATTCTATTCCATGAATACATGTATTTCGCGTGTGTGTGGGTGTTCCGTGTACTTCCCAGTGGTACTTCCCCAGTTATGCCCTTATTTTCACACGTTGTTCCCCATTCTGCATGTTCTGCCCCCTTTTTGATGTGTGCGCTGACGTTGTGCGCTTTCGCTGTGCACACCACACACAGCGTTCAGGATGTGGAAGTGACGTGTGCGCCGGTGCGCAAAACATGGATTTGGCACACATCTCGGAAAATACACGTGCAGGGCTTCCATGAATTGCACGCGTGTGATTCGCACACGTGCGCCAGCTTTTTCATGCTTGCGCCAGCTTGCGCCACTGATTTCGGCGCGCATTTATTCCATGAATGACCCCCTATGTCAACACTAGGGCTGGCAGAGCAGACTATTTGTCCTGTGCAAAGAGACCTTGTAGTCAGAATGAACTCTCATTCAAAGTATTTCTATGTCTACAAAACTCATCCTCCCTCAAACAGTGATATACAATGAATGTAAACTAATGCTGTGTGTTTTTGAAGGAATCTTTAGTACATTTCTTGAAACAGGACTTACTCTAAAAGTTAAAGATCCACACAGCTGGCTACAACAAAGTTTGCTAGTATGTTTAAGGAACCTTGAAGCCAAAGTGAACATCAATTTAAAGTGTTGTATGCATCAATAGCATCAGCCATATTCAAACATAAGAACTGAATGGTATACCAACTAAAACTATGTGCCTTAGACATAAGCTATTGAATTTGATTCTTGAAACTAGGATCAACCTAAGCTAGAGAACCGACAACACCATTGAATCTTCACAGATGGGACAACATGTCAAAAGTACAAACCAATATTGTATATTTGTTATGTGAACTGGGCACAAACCCACATTTGTAACCTATTAGTTTGGAGATGGGCTAGGCTATGACCAGGACTGTGTATAAATACTACATGTTTTGTGATGACCAGTACTCAATACCCTCACAGTGTTTTATGGTACACACTGCAAGGTTTTGGTAGCCAGATAGCTATCTGTTTTGCTTTGACTATACAGAAATAAAAGATACTTGTATCTTTTCAGCCCGTGATTGGCGTATTTCATTTTGTGGTACTAAGCCTCGATATTTCTTTGGTCTTTCAAGGGGACATCAGTGATTTCCCTGACCAAGTGGCAGACTTCATTGAAAGTCACAGGGAAAAATGGAAAGACCCTTGGTTTATTCTATGTGGTGACCTAAATTGTAGATGCCTTGATAAAAAAGGATTGGAAATGGAGGATGATTCACCAGTAACATCTGAGGCAGAAAGAAGGGGTCAAATATGAAGAAAGACCATCGTCTCTAGAGATATATTGCCTCATTAGGACCCTGGTGGTCCTGCAATGAATGGTGCCGGTACGGGACCGGCACCATTCATTACGGGGTGCCCTATTACGAGGCCTGCTAACGGGTCCCCCTTTCCATCCCTGGTCAGACCAGACGTGAAAAGTGGGACCCGCTAGCAGGCCAGGATGCTAACAATGGGCTCGTCATTAATGGGCCTGTGGTTAGCATCTTCCCAATTCCCATTGAGCCCTACGGGGCTCAAATGGGTATGTGGATTGATTTTTACCGGGTCTGCCAAGGTCAGCATGACACGGTTATTACCCTTTTCTTGGACCCGGTAAATAATCATTACCAGCGGCAGCCATGCCTTTAATAAGGGCACTGCTACCGCCAGGGTCGCAATGAGGCTCATAGTTATTTTGAATGGCAGCACACAGGGTGACACACTGGGAAAGATTACCAGAAAAGGGAAGAATGGTGAGCAAACCCTTGACTATATCTGTACATCTAGAAACATGATTATGGAAGTGCGAACTTTGACAGTTGAAGATATGTCTGCGACCATAATCTGCTAAGTCTGACCCGGCTCCTTTAAAACAGACAAATGGAGAGATCTACACTGAGAAGGTAGGAGTTACTTGTGGCAGGAACAGACTGAGGATTAGTGCTAATAAAATTGCTGGCTTAAAGGAAAATCTTAAGGTGGCAATACTCAACCTAAACACACAAGTGGGAGATCAGTCAATAAACAACTTAAGTTCATTCAAAGCCTTTGAAATAAAGAAGGGGAGTGGGATGAGACAAAATATTTGTCATCGCTACGCTTTTGATCAGGTGGTAGCTACGATATGATATTATAGGTTATTTATAAAGCGCTTAATACCCAGAGGTTTCTAAGCACAGAGTCAGGGATCGAATCTGTGTTGCTCCATGTCCTCTTGCTTCCAAGGCGAGCACGTTGCCGCTTAGCTATCCTCTGAGACTGAGAGCTGAGAAAAAAAAAGATCCTTAAACATTGCATACACCAGCTGAATAATGTATCAATATAACAGGCGACTGGAACAATTCATAAATTAAAACAGCAATCCCGGAATTGGCTAAAACTTGATAAGAAAAATCTCCTAGAGCAAGATGCAGAAGTAATGCTTTCAAAAGATCAGTACTTAAAACGCGAAATAAATGTGGTCTATAATAAATGGAGTACATACCCCACAGGATTCCCACTCTTAAACCCCATATCAGCAACAACCTGGGTAGCATACTTCGCCAAGTTTTATGATCCGGAGCAACTCGAGACAGTGGAGCTGACGAGGAAGAAGATGGTGTGGGACCTTTTAGGACTTGATACCACTTCTATCCAGGAGATCATTAAAAAATCCAGCAATTCCAGAGTCTAAGCACCAGACGGGATGACCAAAGCTATGTTAAAGCAGGATCCAATACAATGGGCATTATTCTTGTTCAATCTATTTGAATACATCGCAAAATCACAAAAAAATACCAACAACTTAGAAAGCATCAGTGATAATTCCAATCTACAATAAAAGGGCAAGGTCTGATCCAAGCAACTATCGAACTATTGCATTGTTAGACGTGGCTGGTAAAATACGTGCATCACTGATCTTGAGGCTTCTAGCAAAGTGGAGTATTGCGTCTGGTCATAATAATAAAGTAATAAAAAGGGACAAATGGCAAGCAGGGTTCATAAAGGGTATAGGAACATCACGGAACATCTTCTTCATCAATATCTTGAAGGCTCGAGTAGAGAGGAAGTAAGAACTAAAGATGTACACAGCATTTATATACCTTACACAGGCCTTCGATACCGTAAAACGATCAAACCTATGGAACAAACTTGAACAGTGGGGCTGTCCTAATGATATCCTGGAAGTAATTAAAGATCTCTACTCAGGAACTTTAATTAAATTAAGGATGAATAGATATGGTCTCCTAATAACTGATATTCCAACAAACAAAGGGCTAAAAAAACAAGGCTGCCCTTTGGCTCCCGAATTATTCAATATATTTGTATCAGATGTAAAAGACACCTTCACCGATATCAGATGCTTTCCACCGAAAATTGATAAAACTGTTGTCCTGGTGGATCACAGCCCAATAGGCCTACAAAGGCAGTTAGATGCACTACAAAAGTACGTAGAAACAAATGGCATCCTAATAAAACTGAAGAAATCTAGGATAATGATGTTTGTTTGTTTGTTTATTTGTTTATTTATTTATAATGCGCTCCAGACCCACAGGTTACTGGGCGCAGAGGTCTTTGGAGAAGTCACTGGGCGAAGCTTCAAAAGATCTAAGGCATGGTACCTACTGGGTAAGAAAATCCCAGAGGTAAAGACATTTACTTATCTTGGAGTTTGTCTGAATAAAAGCAAAAGTGATGCTCCAAGACTGGAGACACTGAGAATCAAAGCCAAAAGCCTGGCGGGCCGGGGAAGAATACTTTTCAAGAGATTCTGTGGGTTCTCGATAAGGCCGCTGATTTCGTTCTATTGTATGAAGGTCCTGCCGATTTGTGGGATGTATCAACCCACTCATTCAAGCCCTGCAACATCACTGTGCATTGCTGGCAGCAGAAACATCATAATGGCCCCTGGAAAGCATGCTGCTCGCCAGAAATCACCAGAAAATGCTCAGTGAAAACCTGAAAAATAGACTGCCATCTACTTTTGCCTATCTAAGTGAGCACAGGAGATCATTGCCTAAAACCACCATTGGGCTACCACAAAGCAGCCTGAAGCCACTTGGAAATAGCAATGCTGATTGCAAAAGAAACAGAGCTAGTTTCAAAAATCAGTTTTCTTGATTGTCAACAATTGCTAAAATCCTGGCTCACAAATCACCTATCCAACCTCTTTGTTGGGAGTTCTACATTACTCTACTGCAAGAATCCACATCAATACGCAGCAAGAGTTATATGCTATCAGAGCAAAATCCTATTTTAAGGATACTGATGTAAAGACAGCTGTCAAAAAAGGGCGTAGTACCGTTGCTCACCTCTACCAGAAAGCCAGTGTTTTAAAACTATTGTGGGTAAAGTTGAACATGGAACCCTAAACTATGCCAAAGAAGAGAATTCCATCAAAATGCCATATAGGGTGCCACACAGTGGTTTCATTGTTGAAAAAGACTTGATTTAAAGATATGTTGCTTATTGTAAGTTTATAAATGTTTTTCTTTTTTACAAGGAACTATGTTGCAATTGACCAGAAGGTAATCTGCTTTAGTTAAAACTTCAAGAGGCCTTCTTTTCATGAGAACCCTTCACACCTTGGGCCTTCCCACCAACAGGAGAGGATATCGCATTGACATGTAAATCAGGAGAGGAGGAGATTTTCTCTGCAGCCCGGAGGAAGGAACAATGGGGGCTTTGGGATGAATAGGAATATGCTGATTTGGGTGTAACTGGTCAACAACTGCTATGGGAGAGACAGGACATGTGACCTGTGAGGCAGCCAGATCCGGGAGGCGGAGACAAACCATTGTGGATTCAGATAGCCCAGCAAATATATGTTTTTATAAAATTGCTTATAACAAATTGTACCAAGCTGACAAAAATGTAAAACTTTGAGACGGTTAAAATGAAAAATATACTCATAATTTAAGACTAAGCTGGATGCCGTGTGATGTTCTGAGACTAAACCCCAGAATGTATTCATATTGCAGATACAGTGTTTATGCTAGAAACATAAAAACTTACAGTAATATGCTCATAGAGGGTGTGTATGCCTATGTAAAATTTGGTGCAGAACCAATATTGGGAAGCCCACCAAAAGTGCAAATAAGTGGTCATTTCTGAACCCAAGCTCGTAGGAACATGGGACTTGAACAGAGACATGCCTTAATTAATCTGTGATATGCATATGTATTATGAACAACTTGTGTATCTGGGAAATATGTTTTTTGAGTAAAATTGATTTTCTATGTAAAAGCAAAGGGGAGGGATTTCAGTTAAGCCATGATCACATCATCACTCTGACTCATTTTGACACGCTGATCCTTTCTCCAGTCAGGGCACAGGGAATCCTCTAAACTATCAAAACCTTAGAGGGTTGGGCATGTAGAATCAGCGTTCCCACCCACTTTGGAAACACATAAATAAGGACTGCTGGGACAGATGAGGAGGACACTCTTTTCCACTACTCACCTATTCCTGCGAAGCACCCTGCAAGACCAGATCCAGGCAATATCCAGACAGAGATTCCAGACTCCAGATCTAGATCCAGAGACCAGAACTTAGAATCCAGACTCCAGAACTTTGAAGCAGAAAGGCCCAATACCAAATGCTGAGCTCTTCTCAGCAGCTCTTAGTTTAAAGTAATCCTCTTACATCCATTTCAACCTGTTCAGAACTGCATTATAGAATCTTGTGTCCATCCTGTTGATTTCAAATCTGTAAGGCGCGATCTGTCATTTGGAAATCTTAACTTTATTTCTGAAAATCTACCTTCACAAAAACCTCTGTAACTTTTGAACAGCCTAGAAGCGAAATTTAACTCTCATTTTAAAGCAAAGATCCTAAGCTTTCCAACAAACCCTAAACGACATTGCAATTCATTATAGTTTTTCCGTAATCGTGATTTACGCACACAGAAAAAGTGCTGCAATTTGCAATTTAGCTCAATTTCATTTTCTGTCAAAATAGCTGTTTCTGGTTCTCAATTGCTGAAATTTGTTTTCAATTTGATAATCATTCATGAATCATTGCTAGTGTTGACCTGTACCAATCCAACGTAACCATCACTCATCCTGAATCCCTTTTAGTGAATTAAAATCATTTTAGCATATTTCCCCTTTCATGACAATCAAATTCAAAAGTATATTTGCCTGTTTTAAAATCATTCCTGTGTCTCTCTAAGCTTGCTGGGGGAACTGGGATTGAACTGCATTATTGATTGTATTATTGAAACCTGTGTGCCCTCATTTCCACCTCTTTATATTGCATACTGGTGTCGAAAGTGATATAATATTGTTTCGTCTCCATTGTATATGTTGGCCTATGCCCAGTCGCTTTGCGAGGAAATCCGTATTGCAAGGTTGTGACCTTAATCTAATCAAGCCTCCATTTTAGGTTAAAGCCGCTCTTTTGGCTTGTCGTGCAAAGTCACCCTGTGGCCTAAAATGGCCGACCTGTGTTCTCTTGTTCTTACTTTAACCTCTTGAACCTCTGTAGGCGAGTTAATGTCCAACCTGCCTGCAGGCTACATGTTAGGGTCATGTAGACCTTGTCCTTTGTTGACCTAGGGATCAGGGGAATATTCGAATCGGCGATGTTAACCTACAAGTATACAAGAATGATCATGCTATTTAAATATCATATGTGAAACATCTGTTTGACCTACATTGAAGTAAGTGTGTAAAGAGTGTAAAGTCAAATCCAGAGAATAGTAGTACTTGTTAGTAAATGTAAAGTAAACCACATGTACGAGATATGTAAATTAGGAATGAACCTGGCGTGAACCCTAGCCCAGTACATGATTAACTCGTAAGAGGCTGGACATTGTTACAAAGAGACTGTATAAATATGCTGATGTCCAGCTAGCAATTCCTGTTCTCTGCTCACATTGAACCTGCTGGTGTTCTCTGTGAAGTACTGACGGCCAAATAGCTATTTGAGTACTTTGTTTTGTAAACTGTTCAGTGTTGCAATAAAGATTCTGGGAATCTTTACAAGCCCGTGTTGGCGTATTTCTCTTTGCATGGTGTAAAAGCCTTAATATTGTATTTTGTGATTCCACAGATGGCGCCCGAATAGGGAACCTCAAGATTGACTTCGTCTCGTTGAAGGTTGGCTCAGCTATCGGACCAGGATTGGACAGTGACAACAAAAAGGCCCCTCTGGACGAGAAGCAAATTCCTCGACAGAACAGCACGATCCGATCCCTGAACAGTGAGCTGTATCCCGAGACGACGTCTTGACGAGGGTCCATATATCGAGGTGGGTAAATTTGCCAAAATCACCAGACACGTGGGTCCTTAGATTGTTCTTAGTAACCCGATCGGGACTCCCAGTCCTTTGGTCAGGTGAATCGTGACCCGATTCTTAATTTAACCCTGACAATTTGAATTTGGCGCATTGTACTCGCGAGCACAATTATTTGATCAGGTAACACCAGAATTCTGATATGCCTGGGAAATTGTCGGCCTGCTTCAGGGCATTATTCCGCAGCGACAGACAATCTTTGGAAGTTAGCCGTCCCGCACCACAGGAGGGGTCGCCGGCATGTACTATGTACTGTAAGAAAGGCTTTGGTAGTATAGCATTTAATGATATTTGGCACAGACAGACCAGACATAACTCTAATCTTTGGTGGCCAACAAATGGTAGCTTTGAAATCCCTCATATAGAATATTTAGAGTCTGATTTGGTAAAGAAAAAGGCTAGACCTGCAGCATTTGACGCATTGCACATGCCGAAAAAGCACTGTTATATGATCAAAATAAACAAATGGAAACAGGTAGGAACACGGACAGAGCGTTTCAATTAAGCATTCAGAAAATGTATCCTTCGAAAGATTTTCATACGTCCGATGAATTGATTAATGAACTTTTGCATGAACGAAGGTCCGATGCCTCTGCGCCACCCCCGTACGTCTCTCCTCCTGGTGCTTTGCCTCTTCCTGTCGTTATTCCTCCTCCTATAGTCCCCCGGTCCTTCCTATTGTTCTTCCTGTTGTTTCTCCAGCCGTCGCTCCTTTGCCTGCTCCCTTGCGTCCACTTATTGATATTCAGAATGTGCCTACTCTCCCTCTTCCAAGTGATTCTGCATCGCTTGTAGTAGACCAGGGAACCGGATCAAGGGTTGTGACTCGTAATACTGTGTCCCCAGATAAAAAGAATGAATTAATTGCTTGGGCTAAACATTGTATGGAGAAGGGTGAACAAGCTGATGTTTTTTCCACACTCGAAAATCTAAAAGGTATTCGTGAGAAAAATGTTTTTCTTGAAGGGTTAGGAATTCATTTGAGCATAATGTGGAATAGATTAAACGATGTAGATCTCCCACAAGGGTTACGGGATTTGAATACCTTAGGGTTGTCTAGGGATACTGCGGAGAAAGTATATGAGCATGTCAAGAGGATTTTTGTGTATATGAAGGAGTTGGAAGAGTTACAGAATGAAGAAACTAATGGTGATAGTTTAGGTACTATATTTTTACAGAAACGCTTTTCTCCTCGCCGTGAATTGATAGGTGAGGAAGTGCGAATTTGTACAAAGAATGCGATAAGATGGATTTTGGATATGTCGATAACTCCAGACAAAGTATATGACACGTATAGTCAATATACATTAGAAATGCAAAAGAAAGTGATACAGGTTATGGCAGAATACCTGCAGGATGAGTGTGTAAAAAGAAAGATTTGTTGTCCCGCAGAATTATTGGGTGTTTATAAAAGAGCCTTTTCGATTGATACTTCTTCGACTGCCTTAGCGCTTGATTTGGCTCTGTTGCTTAGTAAGCGTTCGGAGCTACCTACTTCTCAGTTGCCTATGAGAGAGGTCCCTCCGACATTGGTCCCAAAAGTTGAGATTGCGGCCGATGCTGCACGAGGTATAGTCGCTGTGGACATTCCTGCACATTACGTATCGCAGTTTGTTTACGTCCCGTTCTCGAGACATGAAGTGAACACCATAAAGCAATCTATTCCTGATATAAGAAAGAATCCAACAGTGTTCTATAAATAAATAGAGTCTGTTTTACAATCATCAGTATTCACCTTAAGTGATATTGATTTATTATTTCCTGTACTCCTGCCAGTTGATGTGTGGAAACAGATTAGGACTGTAGATGATGTACCTGGGTTAGGAGATACATGGGATAATATGGTTAGGCTCGACAGAGAAAGACCAGCTGGTGAGACTGCCTCAAGTGATATTAACTTTGCCTGATAGGATCATTGTAAAATTAAAAACTATAGTTCCTGAAAAAAGAATAATTTGGGACAAGCTTACGGCCTGTGTCCAAGGAAAGTCTGAAGGTGCTACCAAGTTCTTCAATCGGTACGAACAGGTGTTTTCAGATTTCAGTGGACAAGACTTAGGCACAGAGTCAGGGAAAAGGCTGTTTGTCGACAAACTTGTACGTGGATTGCTGCCTGACATCCAGTTACAGATTATGTCCTCCGAAAGTGCTTGGCAGGCGAAGTCTCAATCAGAAGTACTGCACATGGCTCAGTACTATGAAAATCATGTGAATAATGAAAAGGAAAAACTTGAGAAAAGAAAGGGTGACCTAAAAACAAAAGTACTATTACAACAGATTGCTAGAAGCCCTAGAGGGGGTAATACGCAATTTAGAGGTCAATACGTTCCACAGGGAAGTACGCCCCTGGCTCCAGTAACCATTAACCAGTGTGCCTATTGTCGACAGGAATGTCACTGGCGCGCACAATGTCCGACCTTGCAGCAAAGGTCATTTGGGAACATGGGTAGATGATCCAGAGGTCGCCCAGGTGTAGGGGGCCCTGGTAGAGGTCAGTTTGCGCCAGAATCACAGCAACCTTCTTCACAGGATAAACAAGTTTCGAATGTGGATAATAGAAACATTTTTGATCATCCTTCTGCCGCGTACCTCTCTGAAGAACTTCCTTTTGATGACATTCTGTTTCGTTAGGATTGCCTGAAGCAGGATTTGGAACCAACGCCTATTCCCGTTCATCAGAAAGGTCCCTACGTTGAGATGGCGGTGGGAAATAGGAAGCATCTATATTTAGTAGATACGGGAGCACAAAAGTGTTCCATTGACCATTCACGGGTTCCAAACATTCCCCTGTCATGGCAATCCAACGTTTACGTAGGGTTTTCAGGCACACCTGTAGTTTGTCCAGTCTCTTTGCCGATACCGATAACAGTGGGTCCCTTCACAGAGCAGTGCCATTTCTACTTACTACAAGCTGTGGGGAGAATTTGCTGGGGTTAAATATGTTGAAGAAATTGAATGCCGTAATACATTGCTCCTCGGACGGAGTTCGGTTAACAATTTCACCTCAGCAATCACTCGCCTCTCAGTTCTTGACTCGAACTTTACCGCCAGAATTCAGTAACATTCCGGAATGCTTATGGGCAATTGATGATAATGATGTGGGCATTCTTAAAATTGAACCTGTTAAAATTATTCTGAAACATGGAGTAAAACTGCCTCGCATTCCACAATATAAAATCTCAGTTGAAGGCGAACAGGCTTTGAAATGTATAGTTTCTGATTTTGTACATCGTGGAGTAATTGAGGAAATTACAGGTAGTTTGTGTAACAGCCCGATTTTGCCAGTATACAAAAAAGGTGATAATGCGATTCCTTTTCGGTTTATAATTAATTTGCGTGCTATTAACAAAATTGTGGCTCCTCAATTTCCCATTGTACCTGATGTTACAACAATACTATCTATGATTCCGGCTTCTGCCACTCACTTTTGCATTGTTGACCTCAAAAATGCGTTTTTCAGTATTCCTGTACACAAGGATAGTAGGTATTTGTTCGCGTTTACCCTAGGTGGAAGCTCGTTCACATTCACTCGTGCATCACAAGGGTACTGAGAGTCCAAGTATTTATAGTAGAGCATTGAAAGAGCAACTCGATACTCTCGAGTTGCCTACTACTTGCACGTTACTACAGTATGTAGATGATCTCCTCTTGGCTGCTGATTCTGAGACTGCCTGTAAAGAAGGCACCATGTTGTTGCTTTGTCATCTAGCAAAACATGGCCACAAAGCTTCACTCAAAAAATTCCAATATTGTTGTCAGGAGGTCGCCTACTTAGGCTATCCCCTGTCAAAGGAGGGAAGAAGGTTGACACCTGAACAAATAAAAACTATTTCTGGCATGTGTGTCCCAAATACGCAGAAGGAAGTTAGAGCCCTGATAGGTATGGCTTCTTATTGTAGATTGTGGATCCCTAACTTTTCGTTAACGATTAAACCAATGCTGGCTTTGACAAAAAAGGGCATTTCTTTGCCATTGCCATGGACTTTGGAACACCAGACAGCATTTGATTTGCTCAAAACAGCGCTCTGTTCGGCGCCAGTTTTAGGAACTCCAAATTATGAAAAGGCCCTTGTGTTGTATGTGCATGAATGTGATGGATGTGCTTTGGCTGTGTTAACGCAGGAACATGGAGGGAAGAATAGGCCGTGCAGCTATTTCTCATCCGCTCTGGATCCTGTTGCATGCTCTTTGCCGAGATGTTTGAGAGCTGTCGCTGCTGCTGCTGCGACTGCAAAACAGAGCAAGGGAATGGTCCTGGGTCACGCGTTAACCCTAATGGTACCTCACTCTGTAGATTTTCTATTAAATAGAACTCAAACGCAACACCTTACTTCCGCACGATTGACAAGATACGAATTGATCTTGTTTGCTCCCCACATTCAAATTCAGAGGTGTTTTGCGTATTAAATCCAGCTGAACTTTTACCTGTCCCGCAAGATACTGTTCATGGCGACGAAACGTCACACGATTGCCTTTAAACTACAGAACAAGAAACTAAAGGTAGAATCGAGTTGAAAGATACGCCTTTGAATAGCCCACAAGGAGAGCTATTTTGTGATGGCTCCTATTTCAAACTTCCAAATGGTACATCCACGGCTGCTTATGCCGTCACTACCTTAAGCACGATTGTGGAAACCAAAAGAATTATGCATAATTCCGCGCAGGCCGCAGAAATTATAGCATTAACTCGAGCTTGTTCACAACTTCGGTAGACTCTGGAAAGAACAAGGTTTCCTGACCTCACATGGCACAAAAATACAGCACGGCACTTTAATAGTGTGATTACTTTCAGCGCTCGCACTCCCTGTTCAGTTAGCCATTGTAAAATGTACAGCACATCAGAAGGTTACAGATGATATAGGAAAAGGGAATGCTTTCGCTGATCAGATAGCTAAACAAACTGCCACTTATTTTAGTTCAGAAATGTATGCTGTAAGGGAAACTGTAAATGTCTGCACCTTTGGTGAAAGTATTGATTCTGTAAACGACATTCAAGCAGATGCTACTATAGAGGAGACCAAGAAATGGGTCGAGGGTGCAGGGAGATTGGATGCTGATGGGTGTTGGGTGGACAATGCTGAAGGAAAATGGTTACGCCCTGACGGCTATATTACAATGATGGTCATTATGGCTCATGGTCCGACCCATGTCTGTGCGCGTAAATTGACTAAAATGTTACACAGTGTATGGGCCGATGATCAAATTTTCAAAATTGCGGAGCGCTTTGTCCAAGGGTGCATGGTCTGTTTGCAGCACAATGTAGGAAAAGGTACCTCGACTCCTAGAGGAAGTTTTGCTCCACCTTCTGTTCCATTTGAGTTCATCCACTTTGATTTTATTGAGATGGAACGTTGCAACAATCTTAAATACGTGTTGGTTGTCATTTGTGCATTTAGCAAGTAGGTTGAGGCCTTCCCTATTAGAGATGCAACGGCCATAACCACGGCAAAGACTCTGTTGAAAGAGTTCTTTCCTAGGTTCGGGCTGCCGAGTGTCATCTGGTCGGATAATGGGCCACACTTTATCACTGCTGTAATCCTACAAATATGTGAAGGATTACAGATTGATAAACGGTTCCATTCGGCCAGACATGCCCAAAGTGCTGGATAAGTGGAAAGGCATAACGGCATTATAAAGAACAAGCTCGCTAAGACGTGTGCTGGCACAAGTTAAAATGGCCGGACGCCTTAACGTTCGTGTTGCTGTCGATGAGAACAACCCCTCAAACTAGGACTGGTCTCTCTCCCTTTGAGGTGGTGAAGGGGAGGCCTGCCAATATTTGGGGTATGCCAAAGAGTCGCTCACTGCGGGATGTAGAGAATGTGCTTCTTTCAGATTACTGTAACCAGTTGACTAAAAATCTATTTTCAATTTATCACCGGGTGCGAGAGGCATTGCCTGTACGGTACGAGGGTCCCGGTCACAGTCTACGACCGGGGGACTGGATCCTCACGAAAGTTTTTGGAAGGTCGTCTTGCCTTGCACCTCGGTGGAGGGGTCCCTACCAGGTCCTGCTAGTCACCCAGACTGCGGTGCGGGTAGCAGAGCGGAAGAACTGGATACACGCAACGCACACCAAACGGATCCCGCAGCCAGTGCCATACGATACAGAAGACACAGAATCCCTTTCCAATGCTGTAACCAATGTGCCCGAAACTGCAACAACCGACAAGAGAGTATCGGAGACTGTTTCAGAATTCGTAAGGCCAGACAAAACGGCCATCTTGTCTCCGCACTCTCCAACAGTGGTACTTCCGGATCATCCATTTTCTGATCCCATTTCCATTCACTCGCCACCTCCAGTGGGAAGTGACGACATCTTGCTTTCTGATCCTTCAGCACCGGAAATTGTGAAATATAATTTACGTCCTAGAAAATAGACGTACGGCACAGTTTTTCTGTTCGATTGAAGAAATCATTTGAGGGCTTGCCTTTTTGGCCCGACTATACAAAAGGATTCTGTTGGCTAAGGGTTGTGGGAAAAACATTAAGAAGATGCGCGACTGGAGTCACCAGCAAACAAACAATTGGTGTTTTTTCGATTGAAGACTACGATGCCTGGACCCGCTACCGCTTGTACCGAACGTTTAGATAAATATGTGACTAGCAGAGACAATGAGCAAACGTCTAAGGGGACCCTGAAAACGTATTGTTGTTTTTTTTTCTAATAATAACTGGGTTTTTATTAACTACTGGTTTTGGGTTGTGGTATCTGGAGGAAGCATATCCGCTAGAGGACTTTTACCTGTTGAAAATGTATCTGTTATACTCACTCCTTCCGTGTAATTGCATACCTTGTCGCCTAGAGATTCTTCGCATAGACGGAACTATCAGAATAATACTCTTTTGTTAATAATGAATGCCACTCATGCAATTTTTAATAGGACCAACTGCTGGATCTGCTCGCATTTACCGCAACATGGGGATAAAGGGCTAGGTTGGTACATTCATCCTTTACCTTTGACAACTGCTTGTTATGCTTCTCTTAGAGCACTATTCTTTGGCCGTTGGAATGACAGCATCTCAGGGAACTTTGATGGTACAAATTTGAATAGTTTTGAAAAACGTGTTTTGATGCCCCTCGGATGCTCGCTTTTTGCAAATAGGAGTAAGCTAAACGTTGCTTCTGTTAGGCCCTCTGATAGATTGTCTCGTCCTTTTCAGTCTTTGATCTCTTTCAAAATGGCTCCTATAGGCAATAAGGATGCCACGCCTCCATCTTATTCTGTTAACCATAGCCC